>NC_086447.1:347173856-347479089 GCF_028390025.1 Pseudophryne corroboree
TATATATCTATATAACGGAGTTCCAACAGATTTTTTCATTAAGACCTCTGGGTGACACAGTGTCCAAACGTACAATCCATTTGGCTTCCATGATCAGCAGTTGCTTATTTCGGTCGCCACCCTGCCTATTTTCAGGTAGGTGGTCAATAATCATATATTTAGCACACGACATACTATGTCCCCGTTCAACAAAGTGTTTGGCCACCGGCTGGTCGCTATCGCCAGTTTGCAGAGCTGCCTTAATCGCAGACCTATGTTGCGTCGCCCTCTCTTTAAAAGGGCGAATGGCCTTGCCTTCATAATAGTGCCCACACGGGCATCTAATTATGTAGATCACATATGGAGTAGTGCACGTCACAGCATGTTTAATGGGGATATATTTGCCACTGTGTGGATGTCTGAATGATGTTCCCACATCCATGTGGCTAGATGTGGCACAGTTGATACACCTGTAGCAACCTTTTTTCCTAGTATCAAAGAATGGAGCCTTAGCCGGTTTGAAGTTAGAAATATCTGTACGAACAACAAAGTCCTTAATGTTTTTCCCACGCCAAAAACTCACCATTGGGGTCTGATTTTTGAAGCTCTGTAGATCCATGGCAATGAGAATACTTCATGAGAGGCGGAGTTCACACAGGCCCACGAGTCTCGGCAGGCAGTGTGACGTCACTACTATTCTCTTAGGGCCTGATTCAGACCTGGTCACTGCTGTGCGTTTTCGCACAGCGGGCGATTATCGATTGACTGCGCATGCGTATGCATCGCCAGACAACAACAGGCATTGCCAAAGAGTGACAAGCTGGTGCGAAAATTTTCAATCGCACAGCAATTCACAAGCTGATTGACATGAAGAGGGCGTTTGTGGGTGGTAACTGGCCGTTTTCTGAGAGTGTCAGAGAACATGCTATCATTCCCAAGCTTTTTCAGGGAGGGTGTGTGACGTCAGCTCCGGACCCGATCAGCCTGTTCTCATCGCACTGTAGGAGTAAGCCCTGGGATGCGCACAGACTGCACACAGTGGAAAAATCATTCACTGGTGAGTGAGGTGTGAACGGATTTGCAGCTGTCTGCTGACTGAGGTACATTTTTAGCACGGCGTACACATGCGATCACACACTTGCACAGGCGAATTTACACTACACAGGCAGCACTGACATGATGTCATGTGCTTGCACGTCCCTGCTCTGCACTCACCTGTCCTGCTCCCGTGCAATGCTGCCTCATGCCCTTCCCTCCCTCCCTCCCTCCCTCCCTCCCTCCCAGCCAGACACAGAGAAGCTCCGCCGCCCAGGACAAGGAGGTGCTGCTGCTGGCCGGGGCTGGGAGCTGAAACTGCAAGAGAAGAGGATTCAAGGGGTTCACCAGCTGCCAGGCTCAGATTTGGGGCTGCCCTGACACAGATCCAGTGCACTTTCCGGTGTGAGCAGCCATCCCATGCTCCTCCTGATCTGGTCAGCCCTATGTAGCTGCAGAGCTGGAGGTGGAGATCACCATGCAGAGGTGAGCAGGCTGGGGTCTACATATCTACAACTGTCCCAGCATACCTTGTCAACTGGTAGTGCCACTGCAGCATTACTTCTCTGTAGCCCAGCTTACTGTATGTATATACCTTCCGGGCCATAACTAGGTGTTAGCCAGTGGTGCCTGGTACACAGTGCAGATACACTGTGGGTGCAGGACCACTGGCAACACCTGCCTGGCCGTGCCGCTGCCACACTGTGGGGTCTGCAACCACCTGGCCACCCACCCGTCGTCACCACTTAGCTCACCTGCAGTGTATTGCCCGGCTACCTCTTTTCACATAGGTAGCCGGGCGGTGCAGGAGCTCGATCACCTTGGCTCCACCTCCTCTCCCCCGCCCCCCATGTTCTGGGGAGATGACATCTCTAGCAGCCTGCCCCCAGCCCACCTAGAGTGCCCTGCACTGCTAAGAGCCACAGTGCTAGGGCGGGAACGGGAAGGACAGGAGGACCGCCGGCTGGTCAAAGGTAAGTATAACACACGCACTTTCACACACTCTCTCTCTATCCCCCCTCCCCGGACTCTGCTGCCATATTGTGTAAAAAGGGGACTCTACTGCTGTAATGTGTAAAAAGGGGGGCTCTGCTGCTGTAATGTGTAAAAAGGGGACTCTACTGTTGTAATGTGTAAAAATGGGGGCACTGCTGCTGTAATGTGTAAAAAGGGGACTCTACTACTGTAATGTGTAAAAATGGAGTCTTTGCTGCAGTTGTAATGTTTAAAAAGGGGGGCTCTGCTGCTGTAATGTGTAAAAAGGGGGCTCTGCTGCCATAATGTGTAAAAGGGGACTGTACAGTACCTGGCGTAATGTATGATAGGGGCTACTGTGCATTGTAATTTGAATAATGGAGACTACTGTGCAGCATAATATGAATTGGTATTATTTTATTGCCACTCCCCTTCCCCATGAAGCCACGACCCTATATTTTCACCATGCGCCTACGGCGCGCACTGACCTTGTTTTGAATATGTGGGGGGTGCAGATGCTGTTTCTTGCACACAGCGCTAAAATGACTAGTTACAGCACTGCTACATATTAACTATATAATGTAGAAAACAACCTACCTAACCTACTGACCCACTGTCTAAAGGAAGTACTGATATATGTAGCTGACCATTTGCATGCTCATCATCATCAGCCAGCGGCATCACAAGACGGGTGCGGGTGGTGAGGCTCGTACCCGGGTGTGACACCTGGAGTGGGGTGACACCAAATGTCAGCTCCTCCGCAGTGATAGAAGCCAGGTGCTGCAGTGAGAAGGTCTCCTACAGCACCCGGCTCCTGTCATAGAAGAGAAGCCATCAGCGCACGGAGACTGTCTCCGGGGGAAGCCCGGCATCTCCGGAGTGACGATTCCGGGATCCCTCGAAGCCACGCCCCCTAAGTGTAAGACCACACCCCTTTTTGCCACGATCGCGGCAGGAGATCAGGGGTGAGCACCGGGTGTCACCACACCCAGTGACGCCTCTGTCATCAGCTCTCCCATAACTGCATTTCAAAGCTTTACTTTTTATCGCTGGAGGTATCCTCATGTATTGTCATGGTATTTAAATTAAAGTGGAAGGAAATAATCAGAAAAGTATCCTGTTACTAAAATGGAAATGAAACAATGCACTAGATGCTGTCAAATAATTTCATGGAGAGTAGTGAGGCAACTGCCCAGGGGCATATCATGAGAGAAGGGAAGCCCGTGTGCAGTCTCCATATGTGCACCCTCCCCTCTCCTCTAGCCGGCAGTGCTGATCAGTGCTCTGCGCACTAGTAGACTCTGGCACTGTGCCAGAGTCTACTGCGCATGCGCAGGTCTCTGGGAAAATGGCACGGCGGCCATTTTACTGGTGATTTCCCTACTGCACATGCACAAATCGTGATGATTTTACAGTACTGCGGCTGCTGACACTGGAGTCTGAAGAGGTATGTATAGACGAAATGGGAGCAGGGTGTGTAGTGCGGGGGCCCCATGGACCCAGGGGCCCATGTGCACCCTGCCCACACTGCATCCATTATAGATATGCCAGAGCAACTGGCATATTACACTTCAATGCTTGGTTGGTTGATATAGGTGACAGCAGTGTGTGATGGATGTCAGTCCACATGGTGAATAACTTTACCAGGTAGAACACAGGATGCAGGTTAACACAGGGAATGTGTGTGGGTAATACAGGTGGCGTGCTGTATAGTAAATTACACACCAGTACATATACACAGTGTGGCAGTGGAGTATATACTATAGCTAGCGGTGGTGACACAGTGGTACTTGACAGGGTTTTTCCTACAGTATAATGTACACAGTCCACAATGGAGGAGCGCAAAGTTGGAAGACGAGTGGATAAGCATTTCTACTGGCCGGGTAGGAGGTCACTTTGTGATGTAGCTACGGCAGTATGGGGTTCCCATCGCTAAGAACAGACACTGTACAGGGCTCTCCTCTGATAAAGCTAATTATTTATCTTATAACATTCACTATGTGTGGGTAAGAGACTCAGTACGCAATTGGCGTATGGGGTACCGTAAGGGTACACACTTAGCGTAGCAGACGCTTAGCCGTGGTCGAGACGCACATGCGGCACGCTCGCTCACAGCTTAACGCTTGGTGTCGAGCACGCTATAGGCGGCCGACTACCGTAATACTACGCTACCAGCGTAGCGGACGCTCGTGACCACGAGGGGAACACGAGCGGCGTAGACGCTCACGGGATGACACTCAGTAAACCTTGTATGCAACACACAGAAAGGATACGCTTATACTGTAAACCTTGTATTGAAATACTGTAGCGATATA
Source organism: Pseudophryne corroboree (assembly GCF_028390025.1). Lineage (NCBI taxonomy): Eukaryota > Metazoa > Chordata > Amphibia > Anura > Myobatrachidae > Pseudophryne > Pseudophryne corroboree. The sequence continues at coordinate 347,178,161 of NC_086447.1, forward strand.
ACGCTGCTTAACCTTGTTAATACAAAAGCTGTTTGAGCGATTGAGACGCTCCGAATACCCTCAGTAATGTAATAAACACACAATACCTTGCTAAGGTTCCAACACCTTTACTAACAATATCTAGCTATGTAAAAAAGGGAAAACAGTTAACAGTTCATACACTACAGGCTAACATAAATATCTAAACATAATAACTACACATATACAATATACAACAGTTTAACAATAACAGAGAGAGAGAGAGAGAGAGAGAGAGAGAGAGTATGGCAAATACAGTGAATAAGTTGGTTACAGAGAGTACTTACACACATGGGAATGAATCACAGGCGCAATCTGGAAATCCAGCCCTCAGTTAATCAGTGATGAAAACCTTGTGGAGAGTAGAGTCTTGTGTCCCCAAGCCTATTGCAAACTATATTTATGTACTAGCTCAAGACATACTACAATAGATACTGTTGTGCCCTCTTTCCATTGGTTAGGGGGTGGGACATGTACTGCACCTGGGATCATTGGTTAGTTCAAGAAGTGGGCGCTGGCTAGGACTTTTTAGTATTTTAAATTCCTCTCTGGTTGTATTGTGGAAACCTATTGTTTGGATCTTCCAAACAAACTCTGTCTCTGGGCTTTGTTTACCCCACGGTCACCTCTTTCAGTTGAGACAATGACATCTCAGCACTCATTATTCTGGAGAGAAACCTGGACCTATTCATAAACAAAGGTGTAAACCCTCTTCATAGAATCTCAAAGCTTAGTGTAAATAAGGCTATTTGTTTTCAGTCTGTGGGAAAGAGGTGACTGAATTCCAGTCACCCACCCTGCATTTATGTGTAATTTATTCTGAATGCAATTAATCTTATGTTCTACTTCTGTGCATAACCATGAGCAGGAACTATGCGAATCCCTCCCAACTGTCATAGACACAACACCTCTTCAATACCCCACAGCTGGACACCATACACTACCCTCCAACCTTTGTCTGAGCCCTCCCAGCATGCAAAGAGGAATCTCTCTGTCTAAGAGGTTTTAAACTTACCATACTTGCTGACATTATGAAGGGGGATATTAACTATAAAACGCATTATATTGGTTAAATATGTAGCAATCGAGTCGCTCGCTAGTCGCACACAAACACCGCCGTAAATACCCATCTCCATGCGCAGGCGACGTCAGAGCGTCCCCTACGCAACCTGAGGGGATGAGTACGCACGGGGGAGTCGGTGCGCGAGCAGCGGGCACGTGCATTGGGGTTAGTACAAGGCATCATAGGTCGCTATATTTTTCGACTTTGACAGTCGACCCTTTGGCAGTCATCAATAACTGCCACTTAACAATTCAAACAGAAAAATATATGTCATCATGGAATACCTTTTTATGATTGGGTAGAGGGAGGAGAGGAGAAGGTGGGAAAGGTATGACCTAGTGAGATAGTAGAAGCGTGTGTGTATGAATCCATGTTTGAGGGGTCATGTATCATCGTGCCGTACGTGTTTTAAATCAAGCTTCGAGGTATTGCGAAGTATACATTTGAATCCTTCTTATCCCGTATCAAGGGTCTGTGGATGGGCTGTCAAACTCTACCGAGCTCTTTTCGGCTTTTGGTTGCAACAAATGGGGGAGCACATTTAGTTGATGATACATGAATGGGGGGATATGTGAGTGCTAATATCTGTATCTATATTCCCTATCGACTATGTGTGTCATTACCTGAAGGTTGTAGAGGTGAAGATAAGAAGCAATTATTATAAATGCAGTCGTAAACTATGTGAGTTTAATATGCATTTGATGATTGAGGTCTTGTCTGAAGTCTTGTCTTGATGTACATGTTGTCTGATGTCTCTCGGTGCTTTTGCTATAAATAGCGAGCAAAAGTTGTTCCATTGTCCATAAAGTTACAGTCTCTAAAGTATTGGGCTATCGTAAAAGTTAAAGTCACTAGGGAAATTGGGGGCTTGTAGCATTGTTCATCAATGATCTGTATAAAAGAGGTTGTCAAATTCTTCTTCCAAGCGGATGTCTTTGTACCTTGGAGGAAAACAAAGGAGAAACAGGTGAAAGAAACGGACCGTGGAATCACATTTTCATCACAACATTGTCTCTATCGTTGGGTCATAAATCAAATTAGTTGTTGTTATTACAGTGTCCTTGCTCCTTAAACTCATCACCCTGGTATTACTTTTACACTTCGTTAAAACCCGAACGCATCTAAATATCAGGCCAACCAATATGACGACTCCTAGAATACACAAAAGAAATTTCCCTACATCTATAATAATACCTTGGGCCCATTCTCCTAAACCCGAGAACCAATTTCATGGGTTCAACCATGACACCCAACTGGTCAGCTCATTACCCACAGCAGCGAGTGTGAGATTGTGTTTCCTTCGAAACTCCCACTTCAATTGCAGAATGTCATCCATCTTGTGGTCTATGACCTCGGCTGGGTCCTCCGTGCTGTTTGTGATATACGTGCAGCACTTTACACCATACTGAGTTGCTAGGGTAACACAATACCCGCCTGTCACAGCTGTGAGGTAATTGAGAATCATCCTATGCTGAACCAGTTCTGTTTTGTAGGCTTGTAACTCTCTCCCTGTATACCTGAATGTGTCGTCATACATTTCGGTGATATTGTCTAATAAATTTGCTAGCGCAGATATATATTTATAATTTATCACTCCTCTGGCGGTACGAGTGATATCTAACGCGAGTAGGAATTGAATCCCGGTGGATTCATGGATCAGATCAGAGGCCGAGTGCTCTGTCCTCTCTATCAGGTGCCTTTTAACGATGTGTTCGTAATGAGTGTGAGTATAAGGAGCTTGGGCACCACGGTGAATGTCTTTCATTTTGTTATGGGATACAGTCATTACTTCAGGCAGTACTTTTCCAACATAACACAATCCATCTGAGTTTGGGGCAAGCCACTTATACGCCTTCCTCCCGCATATGAAATATGCGTCATCGGGGAGAACATATGGGACGGAGTATGACATTATCATGTTACCAATTTTCCATGTGAAATCTCCTAACCCTAATTCTCCCATCTGTTTAGTACACGTATCAGGTTGTATGATATGTGCACAGTATCCTGGTGATACTTCTCCAACTCGCATGGTCCTACTTCCTAGAGTGTACCTATACCAGAAATATTTTCCATGGTCGGCTATCTGGCGTATAAGTTCTGTGTCTATGGGCATTCTGTCGGCTCTGTATGAAAAGGTCATGGTTTGATTACTCCATGACACTTCCCAATTTCCCGGCTTTCGGGGATTGGAAATGTTAAAGCACACTAAGGACCTATCCACATGATATTGGTGGAGCTTCAAACTAGGAGGACTAGAGATATTAAACCTCTTGTCCACCGGCCTCCCACCACTTAGCTCAAGTACCTCTCCTACAGTTAAAGGGAATGGTACTAGTCCTGATTTGCTATGACCTTGAGGTACTTGAGAGCATACCCAACAGTCTGTCTGGTTTAACACTTTACCCACTAAGGAGTGATAGTCACTCAATGGATGCCGGTCCATGTGGACATTAAAACTGGACTGACATTTCTTGATGCACCCATCCTCAACTATATTGTCACAATGCCTACAGATGCAGTTCTCTTTAGCTAACAATCCTTCACAATGTCTACAAATAACATGGCTGCTAGATCGTTTTCTGGTACTCGCCTTTGCTTGGTGATTGTGTTGCTATTGGAAATTTACGCCTCCGTCTCAGTCATCAGAAACCCATTCCGGATCCTTTCTCGACCGCACTGGTACTCTCACCGAAACAGACTGCTCTGGTCAACATCATGGTCAACAGGAAAACACGGACTCCAGTCTCTTGGGGCGAGTCCATCTTACAGGAGGAGAAAGAGAAATTTGTAATGGGGGTACAAAAAATACTTTGAGGGAAAAGAAAAATGTTATGATGTCTTATGTCCTCTAGTCTTGTTGTTCTTCTTGCTCTGCTGTCATCTCAAAGGTGCTGTCCTCAGTCTTCCAAACGAACACTCGGGTGATACAATATTCCTTCCAAATCAGCGATCTCTCTGTAAGGAGCAAAAATCTTGCATTACCATTTGTCTAACTGATGTGTGACATACCATCTTTAAAACATGAGAACATGAGAGAGAAGAGAGGAAAAAAAAAAAAAAACGAGAGAGAGAACAATTCATCACATTTTACATTAAACAACAAACAAAAAAACATTGTCAGATCTTCCGTTCACCATCAGGCTGTCACACCAACACATCCATTGGTATCTTTGCGCAGTCCCCTCCCCACCAGTATTTCCACACTCCACCCTTTTGTGCCTGGCCAGGACACACCGATGTCGGTAGGTCACACTGGGGTTAGGTAGACTTCTGCAAAGACCAAGTAGCTATGTGATGTTTGAGTTCTGCCGATGAACGTCAGAGATGGGGAAAAAGAAACATTTACAAATAAATTACAACGTTTACCCGGCCGTTCCTGTGCCTACAAGGAACTGACCTCCCAATATCATTAACTGTAACCTCAGGTTTACTATCAGTCCTAATGATCACCTTTCCTGATTGCATATTACAGGTGCGGCCCAAACTTCTTCCTAGGTGATTCCTGATTACAATTTCGTGTGTCATAACTCTGCTCGCGTTCTTGTCTAGGGGGTTTATATAACCTTTGTCTATTTCTTGATCTACAATCTCTTGCATAATGACCTTCCTTCTGGCAATTATAACACCTTATCACCTTTGACTTACCCACAGGGATCTGAGGCTTCTTACTTCTCTGTGTTTCCCTGTGCTTGCTGATGTTTTGCTCATGCCCAACAGCGGACTTTCTTAATGCAGCCACCGAGATATTTCTCCAGTTTGGGTTGGTGGTCTGTACCCTTGTTCTCAATACTTCCTTTAAACCATTTATTAACACAAATACTGCTACTTCTCTGTGCGGTGCACTTGTTTCGATGTTTTCTATACCTGTATACCTAGTCATGTCCTGCAATGCCCGATGGAAATAATTAGAAGTACTTTCCCCTTCGTTTTGTCTTATGGAGAAGATTTCGTTCCACTCGACAACGGCTGGGAACATGGGCGTGCGCAGCACATTTTATTAGGGGGTGCACCGTCATAGGGGTGTGTCTAGCACCACCTTTTGGGCGTCTCTAGCACCATCTATTGACGGTCAACGCAATATAAAATACCACCCTTGTACCAATCCTAATAGAGCAGATACATTGTCAGATATTGTGGTGTGCACCAAACAAACAAACACCCCTGATGGCACTCACTGCAATTACACTGCTCCTCCTCAGCCTGGTCTGGCTCCCCCTCTCTTTCCCCTGCAAGCTGCAGTAACTCACTGACACTGACAGTCGCAGACTAGTACTGCTGCTGCTGGAAAAACGAGTGATGTGTCAATGCTGCTGCCGACCGCCTGCCAATATTGAATTTGTCTTCCTAAGAGGAACGCTGGTTGCATGCTGATCCTCATCAGTGGCTGGCGTTGGCATAATATAGAATGAGAGAGGTGGGCATGTGGCGGGTGTGGTGGGTGGGAGTGCAAGCAGCATGACGTAATCACATCACATCACGCTGTTTTTGTACATGGAAGTGGAGCCAAGAGTTTGAAAGCCGGTGGCAGTGGCACCCTTGATTAACCCAGGCATCCGGTCAGTAATACAGTCCTGACAGGGTGCAGCGCAGAGGGGACAGTAATCAGCCTGCTCGGCGATCGCTGCATCAGGCATGTGAGATAGGGGTGCCGGACATTAGGGGGTGCCTGTGCGCACCAGGAACCCCCCCTGCGCACACCTATGGCTGGGAAATATACTCCTAACTGTCGGTTGATCTGCTTAATACATTCCTGATTGTGTTCCTCCGTTTGAGGTACTTCCGTGTCTAATTGACAATCAGTAATACATTTCGCAGGGTCAACACTGGATTGCAAACATGCCCTCAGCACTGTCCGCCAATCTTTGTTGGTGGGTTCTGTGGAGTTTCCTAGTTCTTTAATGAACCTTTGACATGCAACTATATCTTTCCTAGGATCAGGAAATTCAGACATAATTGACCTCAATTCCATCCGGGACCAGGGACGGCGCATTGCACTGTCCCTGACGGGAATGGTTCCCTGAGCGTCAGTCTTCCCATTGGGGACTGTGATCACCCTGACAGGATTAAACTCAATTACATCATCTTATGTTGGTTCTACAATATGAGGTACATTTGTTTGTGCGTGATATATAACACCGTACGTACCTGTGGACACGACCTCACCTGACCCTCCGTTAGGGGGTTTGATTATTGCCTTTACCGAATTGGTCGCGTCCACCTGGATGTCTTGTGTGATGGCTGCTGGAAAAGGTGCCGACATCGTGCTGGGCTCACTTTCTTGCTGGTAATCCTGAGGGAAGTTTAACATGGAGTGCAACTTGCACGGGTTAACAGTTGTACATTTAACAGTTTTACTTTTATCATGGTTACATTTGTTACACTTATCCTTATCATCTATAATACAGTTGCTAAGTGCATTTTTATCATACACCAGTGTGCCACTCTCTGTAACCACCTTCTCTCTTGTTGCCATATTTTTCTTACCACAGTGAGAGTCAGCTGTGTAAGCTAATTCTCCTTGTATTTCACCTTCCTGTTGCCATAACTGTAAATAATCATAATGTTTGATCCGTCTCTTTGCAGATTTAATGAGACATATCCGTCTCCTTAGATTTTGTAACACCTCGGGACCAAAACTGCCTACTTGTGGGAACTTTTCCCCATCATGCACAGTCGTTCTTTCCCATTCATTGACCTTTGCGTGTGATCCATTTCGGACTTCCCGGTCTGTATCACACGTTATCCTTGCCGACTCTATTGGCCGGTTTACTAAGTCAACCCGAACCGAGGTTGATCGCCCCCTACCTGAACAACTGGCCCCCATCTTTGCAGGTGTTGCTTTCACTACCTCTGACATTCAAATCAGGGTCTTCAGCGAACCCTTACAAAAACCAAGATGTCCGGGGTAGGCTGGCGGCGGAAGTTTACCGAGTACCTCCACTCACTCGCCCACGTCGACCAATACGCCCACACACTGCCTTAGCGCTGGCGTACTCAACCTAGGGCCCCTGCGACCTGAACCTCTATTTACTGGAACATGTGGGTGTGATCCGAAGAGCACTTAACCCTTCCCAGTAACTATTGGTTGTTAGAGAATTCCCGAGTGACCAGCGAACCTCCCTTAAAATAAAAAAAATGACACAAATCACGTTAGAATGTACAAATAGCGTTTATGACCCCTCTAACGTACGCAAATGGTACTGGGTCAAGTTACTAACTAATGCACACAATTACGTGCGGTACAATCGTTCTGCACATAAGCAACTAATCTTATGTGCGGAGCGACCAGTGGAATCGAAAATTGTGGCTGCGAATTCCTTCAGCCAGAGCTTAATGGCCTATATGGGTACCGCACCAACCCTTCCTGGTGTTGTGCTCCTTTACTCTTTATCTATAGCGGACTTCCTAGTCTGCTGTACCTAGACCTCCTGGTCTGTCTGGACCTCCTGGTCCGTGACCTCCTGGTCTGTGCTACAGTAGACCTCCTGGTCTGCTATACTCTAATGCTCTTATTTTAATATGTTTAACAAGGGATGCCTCCCAAGCCACCGTGCCGTCACTTACACGTATGTACCTCACGAGAACTCGATGATTTCCTGTGGTTCCACCCCAAAATTTAAAAACTTATATATATGTATACACACTCTTTCACCTCATATACTCTTTACTTTCATTTCTGCGCAGAAATCCCTTTCATCCAGTATCACAGGCTAATCCCGAGGAGTTGCAACTAGAGAAGGATCTATTAGCTTAAAATTTTGGACACTGTGATTGATTTGCGCTATTATCGCGTTGCCTCCGTATCGCCTACTAAAACAATACTATCGTGTGATTTGTATTATGTGGGCGTACCCAGACGCTCCGTTGCGTAATATACGCTCCGTGCGTCGGCCCTTGCGTCGCGTACGCTAGTCTCACCCTTTGTTAGAGACACGTGTACGCCAGCCGGGTATATCCACAGAAATACAACTAACACGTTTATCAATGTAGATGATCTTTAACTGTAATCATCTACCAACCCCCGCACAGATCTTTCCTTGTATCTTTAGGCAAAGCCGTGTGCGTGTTTTACAAATTACTCCTTAACGTATTAATATTACTTTTAACTACCAATAGCAACAAATCTTTCTCAGCACGTTATCAATTGTGAAATGGCAAACAGGAAAGTGAGGTGTGAAATTACACAGATGGAAAAAGAAATACAGGTGTGTGCGTGCCTGCGTGTGTGCATACGCAAAACAGAAATAAACAGTTTTAAAAGACAATAGCGTACTGTTCTTACCTTCCGGTTCTGGATTCCACCAGCACTCCTACAGCGTAGCGAAACAGACGCTTATCTAGCCAGCACTACTGTATCCCGATACGAAGGGATACTGCCTTCCCGCCCTTTGCTGATAGATAAAGTCTGTGTTCGCCAGTGCGGATATGTGGAGGACGGACGAGCCGCCAATTGATAAAGCTAATTATTTATCTTATAACATTCACTATGTGTGGGTAAGAGACTCAGTACGCAATTGGCGTATGGGGTACCGTAAGGGTACACATTTAGCGTAGCAGACGCTTAGCCGTGGTCAAGACGCACATGCGGCACGCTCGCTCACAGCTTAACGCTTGGTGTCGAGCACGCTATAGGCGGCCGACTACCGTAATGCTACGCTACCAGCATAGCGGACGCTCGTGACCACGAGGGGAACACGAGCGGCGCAGACGCTCACGGGATGACACTCAGTAAACCTTGTATGCAACACACAGAAAGGATACGCTTATACTGTAAACCTTGTATTGAAATACTGTAGCGATATAACGCTGCTTAACCTTGTTAATACAAAAGCTGTTTGAGCGATTGAGACGCTCCGAATACCCTCAGTAATGTAATAAACACACAATACCTTGCTAAGGTTCCAACACCTTTACTAACAATATCTAGCTATGTAAAAAAGGGAAAACAGTTAACAGTTCATACACTACAGGCTAACATCAATATCTAAACATCATAACTACACATATACAATATACAACAGTTTAACAATAACAGAGAGAGAGAGTATGGCAAATACAGAGAATAAGTTGGTTACAGAGAGTACTTACACACATGGGAATGAATCGCAGGCGCAATCTGGAAATCCAGCCCTCAGTTAATCAGTGATGAAAACCTTGTGGAGAGTAGAGTCTTGTGTCCCCAAGCCTATTGCAAACTATATTTATGTACTAGCTCAAGACATACTACAATAGATACTGTTGTGCCCTCTTTCCATTGGTTAGGGGGTGGGACATGTACTGCACCTAGGATCATTGGTTAGTTCAAGAAGTGGGCGCTGGCTAGGACTTTTTAGTATTCTAAATTCCTCTCTGGTTGTATTGTGGAAACCTATTGTTTGGATCTTCCAAACAAACTCTGTCTCTGGGCTTTGTTTACCCCACGGTCACCTCTTTCAGTTGAGACAATGACATCTCAGCACTCATTATTCTGGAGAGAAACCTGGACCTATTCATAAACAAAGGTGTAAACCCTCTTCATAGAATCTCAAAGCTTAGTGTAAATAAGGCTATTTGTTTTCAGTCTGTGGGAAAGAGGTGACTGAATTCCAGTCACCCACCCTGCATTTATGTGTAATTTATTCTGAATGCAATTAATCTTATGTTCTACTTCTGTGCATAACCATGAGCAGGAACTATGCGAATCCCTCCCAACTGTCATAGACACAACACCTCTTCAATACGCCACAGCTGGACACCATACACTACCCTCCAACCTTTGTCTGAGCCCTCCCAGCATGCAAAGAGGAATCTCTCTGTCTAAGAGGTTTTAAACTTACCATACTTGCTGACATTATGAAGGGGGATATTAACTATAAATCGCATTATATTGGTTAAATATGTAGCAATCGAGTCGCTCGCTAGTCGCACACAAACACCGCCGTAAATACCCATCTCCATGCGCAGGCGACGTCAGAGCGTCCCCTACGCAACCTGAGGGGATGCGTACGCACGGGGGAGTCGGTGCACGAGCAGCGGGCACGTGCATTGGGGTTAGTACAAGGCATCGTAGGTCGCTATATTTTTCGACTTTGACACCTCCAACATATATACTCCCCCCCCACACTTTCCCCACACACACACACATTTTGGATGTCTCATCTATAACCCAAAAAACAGGGTGGCATACAAATGTAACCATAACATCTCACATTCAACACTCTAGTCTACATTTTTGTAGAAAGACATCTAGTACATTTTAAGTCAACATAATAGTGAGATTCTCCTCACTAGCTACTTATTGCACACTGACTAAAGTGATATCTTCCAGCTATCTTATAAAATTCTATCTTACAGTATTTAGGGGGTCATTCCGAGTTGTTCGCGCATTGCCGATTTTCGCTATGCTGCGATTTTTTGTTAAATGCGCATGCGCAAGGCACGCAGGGCACATGCGCTTAGTTATTTAACTAAAAACTTAGTAGATTTGCTGTGGATCATGCAGCGCTTTTCAGTCGCACTGCTGATCGGTGAGTGATTGACAGGAAAGGGGCGTTTCTGGGTGGTAACTGAGCGTTTTCCGGGAGTGTGTTAAAAAACGCAGGCGTGTCAGGGAAAAACGGGGGAGTGGCTGGCCGAACGCAGGGCGTGTTTGTGACGTCAAACCAGGAACTAAACGGACTGAGCTGATCGCAATCTGTGAGTAGGTCTGGAGCTACTCAGAAACTGCAAAGAATTATTTAGTAGCAGTTCTGCTAATCTTTCGTTCGCTATTCTGCTAAGCTAAGATACACTCCCAGAGGGCGGCGGCCTAGCGTGTGCAATGCTGCTAAAAGCAGCTAGCGAGCGAACAACTCGGAATGAGGGCCTTAGTTTGGTGCTGGAAGATAAGTCAATTGCACCTTTGTTGTCACATGCAATGCTGATGGTGTCATTTGGACTAAGAAGACCTAATTCATACAAAGTATCCTTCAGATATAATGCCTCTTTTAGCTGATTCTGTGAGAGGCATATACACCTGCTAATGTGAAAAGGTACCCTGTGTAGGAACACCTAAAGTCTTCATCTGATGCCAACTCAGTATCACAGAAGACTTGTAACTCCAACTCCAGTGTTTTTTTTTAAACTAATTTTAAGCACCTTGTACCCTTTAGATATCTGAGGATATGTTTTACAGCAGTCCAATGCTTCCTTCCAGGATTGATTGCAAATTGGCTAAAATGACTGCATGTGTGATGTCTGGTCCTGTGCCACCACTTGCATACATTAAAGTTCCAGAGACATTTTGATAAGGAACTATTCTCATTTAATCGATCTCTGCTTCTGTTATTGGACACATAGCTTTTGTTATTTTTGTACTCTTGCCAATTGGTGCGCTGACATCTACATTCCAAATGTTATGAGCATTGCCTGAATGTACCCTTGTTGGTCTATGGTAACAGCCTCTGCAATCAATTTTTGCACAATCCTCTGACCCAGCAGTTGGTGTGCCATCCCAATGTATTTTACCCTGAATTTGTCACTCAGCAAAAATTTCACTTTGATTATCTGATTTTCTTGTCCTGCAAGCAATAAATCATTTGTAGTATAAACAATGATCAGTTTTAGAATGTACAATGTCAGTTTCTAATAATACACTGTTTACTTTTATGTATTACCAGCGGCAGCCACAATATCTTATCCCATACAATGATTTCTGTTTTAGACATACAGTACTTTTCCCTCTGGGAATGTGTCAACCCTGTAGTGTATCAGTGGCTCCAATTTCTTCTACAAGCTACTATTTAAGAAGGCTGTGTCAAAGTCCAGTTGGTACATCATAGACAGTAGATATAGCAATACACAATACAGTATGTAATGTACTGTACCTTACAACAGGTGAGAAGATCTCTCCATAGTCCAGTGGTCCCCAAACTGTGTGCCTAACAGGGACGTTCGGTGAGGTGAATGGCTCAGGAGGTGCTGGCAAGCACCAGAGCCAGATTTACACACAATATATGAGCCAAAGGGTTTATGTGAGCATTATACACAGGTGAAGCAGTATAAACTCCTGGAAATTTGGTGAGTTTTGATCAGAGATGTGTGTAAAGGATAGGCCCTCACCTGCCATGGACTTTTACTCCAGAGTTTTGACTATAAAAATTATTAGAATAATACAAAGAAGATATTTCTAACATATTCTTTGTATTTTTCATATACTTTATACAGTCAACACCATGGTGCAAACATTAGTATAACAAGAAAGGCTCTTCTTCACCTGCATCACCCCACCACACATCACTGGTGCCTAGGCACCCTGGGGTGCCACAAGGCTCTTGCCGGAGGTCCTTTGGTTGTGGTCCAGGGGCAAATCAGATTATTTATGTTTAAAGTGATAGGTAAAACCAGTGCTAGTGGCTGACAATCATAAAACATGTGGACAATCAGAAGCACAACTCTGTACACCACCAATTAACTGAACCTAAGAATGATAGGTAAACATAACTTGCTTAAATTTATATATTTTTTCAAACTTTATCAATAAAAAACTTTTATCCTAGGGGTGCTGTGAAAAAAAATACTGATACTTTAGGGCGCCGTGATTCAAGAAAGTTTGGGAACCATTGCCGTAGTCAATGCCTGGTTTTTGGGTGTAGCCCTTGGCAACAAGTCAGACTTTGAATCAAGCAAGACTTACATCAATGTTTATCTTCTTGCAGAAGACCCACTTGCTTGCAGTCACTTGGCCTGTTCACACTGGTCCATGTGTCATTGTCATTCAGAGCTGTAAGCTCTTTATCTCCAGCTGATTTCCATTCTTCTCAGTCACTGCTTGGGCTAGCTTCTTGTATAGTTTGAAGTTCATAGCAGACAAATTTATCAAATTCTTTTCTGTATCTTTTAAGCTGTTTGCCTTTGTTTCTCAGCATAGAGCTCCTGCTCTGTGGTTCATTCCTTGAGTCTGTGATCTCATTCTCTAACACACTTCCACCTGAAAGTGTATCTAGCATCACAATTTGTTGCGGTGTTGCAATACCCAGCTAGTCTTTAATTGAAGCTGTCTCATGGAACACTATGGGTGGAATTCATATGTTTGAAAAGTCGGTTGGGTGTCTGTTTTTTCCTATTAGATAGAAAAAAACAGACTCCTAACTGACTTTTCAAACATTTGAATCTCCCCCTATGTCTCCTGACTTGACAGGCTTTTGGTAGTCAATGTCCAACGAACGGTATCCTTTGCTCTCTTGACAATATTGAAGCATTTTACAGGAGATGGACTTACAGTAGGATCCAACTTGCGTCTCTTTTCTTTAGGGATATGGGTATATGCTTCATACCAAAAGACACAGAGATGATTGATGCTTGGCTTTTTATAAGACTACACCTCCAATGGTGGTTTCACTTTGAATGTTACTGTAGGTGCTAGATTCTTGAGATGCACTGCTGTTAGGACTGCATCTGTACAGAGGGAAAAAAAATGCAGGTGCACTATCTCACACTAGCTCAACCTGTAATAACTAGAGGCATTTAGCATAATCCTTGCCAGGGCTATGAGCTTACCCACCGCACCAAGGTAGCCTCTCATTGGGTAAGTCCCTAACACTAACTACAGGGGTTCATGTCCGGGGGGCAGGACACCCCAAAGCCACCCAGCCAGACAACCCCAGGGCACCGCATGAGTGATACAAGTAAAGAGTTAAATAGGCAGGACCAGCTACTGCTGCATGTGTGAGTAATGTGAAGAGTGAAAAAGAATGGTGTGAAAGTGTTTCACATATATACAACAAACCATAAGTGCCATAGTGTATTAAAAGAAATGTTAGATTGCGATGCCCCAAGGGTGTCCAGCCACGGCAGGTCCAGGAAGCCCTGCGCCCCAGAGAATCCCCCCAATATTGACTGCCATAATTTTTCCCTCTGTACATTGTATTAAGGTGGTCATTCCGAGTTGATCGCAGCCAGCAACTTTTTGCTGCTGCTGCGATCAACTAATCCACACCTTTGGAGGAGTGTATTTTAGCTTAGCAGGGCTGCGATCGCTTGTGCAGCCCTGCTAAGCTAAAAAAATTTCAAGCAGAACAAGACTAGCCCTGGACATATTACCCTGTGTGACGATCTCAGCGATGCTGGGGCCGGCTTTGACGTCAGACATCCGCCCTCTGTTCTCCTGGACATGCCTGTGTTTTCTTCACCACTCCCCGAAAATGGCTCCGTTTGGTCCGGTGACGCCCAGGAACGCCTTCTTTCTGTCAATCTTCTTGCAGTCGTCTCTGCAACTGCTTTCTTTGTTGTACACGACGTAATCCGACGACCCTTCTCGCCGGGCAATGATGCACGTGCGCAGGGCGGCCGCCGCGCATGCGCATTCCGGACCCGTTCGCACCTCAGCGACAAACCGTTGCGTGCGAACGGGTCGGAATGATCCCCTAAGTCTCAAGCAGAGTAGCACCTCATTACCTAATTATGGTGTGCAAACTAGGGCCCCCCTTCCTTTAGGATTTCATCTGCCCAGATTCTCTTATCCAAACCCACATCAGTTAGCATAATCTGTGCTTTCCTGTGTTTGCCCACACACCAGAAAAGAATGGCTTGAATGAAAGGGCAAACAGTAGCTGGTGTTGAGAACCACTCCTTTTTAGAAATATACCTAGATCTCATACTTCACCACTGTCAGAACTTAGCACTTTTATTTTTAGACCTGTTTGAGTCTCCACCAATTTTGCTGATAACTTCACTCTTAGCTTTTTCGTTATTGTAGCACCATTTATGACCACCATGAGATAATGGTTACTGCTCATTGACTCGACGTCTTTCGGTCCACACACGTCTGTGTGCACTAGTTTCAATTATGCTTTTGCTTTGGATGCTGACTTCAGAAAAGCGTAACATACTTGCTTACCCTTCACGCAACTTTCACGTTGTCTTTCTGGGTTGTTCGCTGACATCATCTTTACCATCATACCCTAAGTGACCCAGTTTCCTATGCCATAGCTTTATGGACTGGTTGGACTCTGAAGTCACCATAGTACAACATTCCTCAGTGCCTAGAATAGGGGTGGGCAATTATTTCAGCTGGGGGGCCACTAAATACTTTCCAGGGAATATTTGAGGGCCACACACAAAATATCGTGGCTCCGGCAGGGCACTTATCGCGGATTATGCTTCGGGTGTCTGAGGCACTCAAAGCATAATCCCGATAAATGCCGACATCGGGGGGTAGGAGCCCGCCGCATCGGGGCTTACAGGATAGCCCTGGGCAATAAGCGGGTAATTGGATTTCACATATATGTTTCCAGAACTTACTAATAACATTATAGTGCTGATTCTGAAGTAACACACATTTATTAAAACACAATATATTTTTGGCAGGAACAGTCAGTGCCAGAAGGCACAGAAACGCGTATAGCCTTACACACATTCCCTACTGTCACAAACATCGAATAGTCAGGTGTTAAAACCTGACCTCAAAGCACCACTTGCAAACAATCACATTTAATAATAATAATAATAATAATAATAAAAAAACTTTTTCCAGTTATCATCTTCCCACCCTTCTGCCCCCTCCCTGGACAAAGTTACCAGATTCCCCCCTACCCAGGCAAAGTTACAAGCTTCCCTCCCAAGACAGAATTGCCAGTTCTCTCTTCCCACCCCCAGCACCACCATACTGGGCCCCCCTGCTCCCTTGTCAGGCAGGTCCCGCTGCCACACGCTATCCAAGCGTGTATCTTACTTAACTGGCCACCGTCGCACGCATCAACGCCGCACTGCCACTGCCACATGCATCCAGGCCTTTGGCTCCACCCCCAACAGTGCTTGATGATGTCACAATCTGGCCGGCTGTACCCGACGTGAACAGGCTTCCTCAGTGGCGCCCATGGCTAGGAGGTAATGCAGCGCAATGACAAGCTGCTCAGCCAGTCAGGCCGCTTGTCATTGCACACTGATAGGAGGCAGCGGACCGGGCAGGATCAGTTAGGGACTGTAATTGCAATGGCAACTCTGTGCCAACAACTGTACCTTCTAGACTAGAGGTGGGCAAAATCCTGCCCGCGGGCTGGGACGTATTTTGCCCACCTCTAGTCTAGAAGGTACAGCTGTTGGCACAGAGTTGCCATTGCAATTACAGTCCCTATTTTATTGTACACAACACAATGTTCCTATTGGGCCTTGTATCTCTTCCTCCCCAGTACACTGATGGCAATCAGATTAGTTCTTAGGTCTGGGACAAATAGTACTTCTTCAATAACTGTGACTACTGTTTCACCCTTGATCCTCAAGTTCAGAGTAATTGTCAAGACTTTTGCAACATTTAGGACTTTGGAGTCTATGTACTGTACTAAGCCTTGGAGAGAGATAAAGTGGAGAAACATAAAGCACCAGCCAAGCAGCACCTAACTGCCATGTTAGAGGCTGTGTTTGAAATAAATACAGGTAAGAGCCGGTTGGTTGGTCGTTTAACTCTCTCCACATTATCACTGTCCAAGGCTTAGTACATTGACCCCTATATCTCCTATTACCTTTATATTCACAGGATCTCATGGTTATAATGACTTGAAACAACTCTCAAGACAGATGAAGTGCCCTGTGGCTCTGGAGTTCATATATCAGAAATCTTTGCGGTGACTAATGACTATATTTAATGCTGACACATTTTTATATTTATCACACTTCCATGATGAAGCACCACTCAGTTCACTTGTTCTGCACTCTGAGGCCTTATGTCCTACTTTGTGACATATGAAGCACTTGTACTTGTTTTTTTTTGGGTGGCACCCTTTTGATAGCAAGGCAGAATTCTCAGCATTAATCTCAACAGAAATGCACTCTTTAACTGTAGCAGCTTATCCTGTACTGTCTCCATTGATAGCTTGGCAGCTCATGACTACATAGTTACCTCATACGCTGACATAAGATTTTGCAGCATCTCCGTTACAACCTCCTCCTCATCTACTGGGATGCCTACTGATGTCAATTGATATAATCCAATCTATATATTCATTCATGTTTTTGCACAAACTTAGCTTAGTACATTAGGTTGATTCCTCTCATTATGCCTTTATCTTCATAAGACATCTGCAAAGCCACCCACATTTGGTGTATTGTCACTTTCCTGCGAATGATGGAATACACATGCTGCTCTACAGCTAGACCTATGATTCCTATGGCCTTCTACACATCATTTGGGTTGGGATTATCTTCAGGGTTGCTACTGACCTTCCACAATTTTTCCGACTTTAACTGCATTTGCATGGTGAATTTCCTGTGTGGAGTAGTTAGCCTAATAATTGGTGATGCCCATACTAGCACTTGCACTGTACATTTCATCCTTAATGTGAATAAAGGACTTTCCTGTACTCACTCACTTTATTTTATTGTGTTACAGCTGCTTTCTCTGTGTCGTTATTCTTCACATACTGCTGGTTTGAGCCCATAATCTAGTGGCACACCCTACAGGTGTTGATATAAGTGGCAGCGATGTGTGATCGAGGTCTGTCCACACAATTAATAATTTCACTATTCGGAAAGACCAGAAGAAAATAGGGTGTACTGTACAGAAAAAATGGCATAATCATTTTATCTGGAACCGGATGCTGCTCTGTAACATATAGATCATCCATATGTGTTTAATCTATTTCAAATTCAAAATATTTACCCTGCTCACAGCATTTCCTAGTTAAGGTGTTTTAGTATCATTATCTCTATGTTGTGTCTAATGTATGACCTTGCTTAGTGATAACACTTCCTTTGAAGTTGAGGTATGTATAAAATATGGAGTCCACAACTTACATATAGTTTAAGTTTTGTGCATGATGGTGCTAAGGTTACACACCGGCATACGTTTGCACTTTTATTGGGGTCTGTGTTATTTTCTCATTCATGTAGGTAAAGTCTGGGTTTGTGATTGTGTGTTTAACACGTATGGTGAATGTTTCCTTAAATGAGTCCTTATAGTCACACTAACGGGCATATTTAGCAAAATTTATTTTGCTAAAGTAATGTGTTTTTTTTCACACCCATTTCACATTATTTTAGTATCACCAAAGTGTACTAATAGGCAATTGGAGAAGAGTTTGCAGAATTCTCCTTCAGGGGGGGTTATTCAGACCTGATCGCATGCTGCATTTTTTTGCAGCCGCGCGATAGGGTCTGAACAGCGCATGCGTGCGGCAGCAATGCACAGGCGCGTCGCTGTCTGGCGACGGCCGTCTCCGGGCAGCGACGAAAAGAATGAAAAAAGTGTTTGCAGCAGCGAACGCAAGAAGATTGACAGGAAGAGGCCGTCCGGGGGTGTCAACTCACCATTTTCTGGGAGTGGCCAGGAAAACACAGGCGTGCCCGGCCTTTTCCAGGGAGGGATCCTGACGTCAGCTCCAGCAAGGATCATCGCAGCGGCTGAGTAAGTCTTGAGCTGTGTAGAGACTGCACAAACTTTTTGTTTGTGCAGCTCTCTGCACAAGCGAACGCACCACTGCAAAGGCATTACCCCCACCACTGTAGGCAGCGATTACCTGGTCGTAGCAGTGCAAAAAAAGTAGTGATGTGCACCGGAAATTTTTCGGGTTTTGTGTTTTGGTTTTGGATTCGGTTCCGCGGCCGTGTTTTGGATTCGGACGCGTTTTGGCAAAACCTACCTGAAATTTTTTTGTCGGATTCGGGTGTGTTTTGGATTTGTTTTTTTTTTTTACAAAAAACCCTAAAAAACAGCTTAAATCATAGAATTTGGGGGTAATATTGATCCCATAGTATTATTAACCTCAATAACCATAATTTACACTAATTTTCAGTCTATTCTGAACACCTCACACCTCACAATATTATTTTTAGTCCTAAAATTTGCACCGAGGTCGCTGGATGGCTAAGCTAAGCGACACAAGTGGCTGACACAAACACCTGGCCCATCTAGGAGTGGCACTGCAGTGTCAGACAGGATGGCAGATTAAAAAAATTGTCCCCAAACAGCACATGATGCAAAGAAAAAAAGAGGCGCACCAAGGTCGCTGTGTGACTAAGCTAAGCAACACAAGTGGCCGACACAAACACCTGGCCCATCTAGGAGTGGCACTGCAGTGTCAGACAGGATGGCAGATTAAAAAAATTGTCCCCAAACAGCACATGATGCAAAGAAAAAAAGAGGCGCAATGAGGTAGCTGTGTGACTAAGCTAAGCGATCCAAGTGGCCGACACAAACACCTGGCCCATCTAGGAGTGGCACTGCAGTGTCAAACATGATGGCAGATTAAAAAAATTGTCCCCAGACAGCACATGATGCAAAGAAAAAAAGAGGCGCAATGAGGTAGCTGTGTGACTAAGCTAAGCGACCCAAGTGGCCGACACAAACACCTGGCCCATCTAGGAGTGGCATTGCAGTGTCAGACAGGATGGCACTTCAAAAAAATAGTCCCCAAACAGCACATGATGCAAAGAAAAAAAGAGGCGCAGCAAGGTCGCTGTGTGACTAAGCTAAGCGACACAAGTGGCCGACACAAACACCTGGCCCATCTAGGAGTGGCACTGCAGTGTCAGGCAGGATGGCACTTAAAAAAAATAGTCCCCAAACAGCACATGATGCAAAGAAAAAAAGAGGCGCACCAAGGTCGCTGTGTGACTAAGCTAAGCGACACAAGTGGCCGACACAAACACCTGGCCCATCTAGGAGTGGCACTGCAGTGTCAGGCAGGATGGCACTTCAAAAACATTGTCCCCAAACAGCACATGATGCAAAGAAAAATGAAAGAAAAAAGAGGTGCAAGATGGAATTGTCCTTGGGCCCTCCCACCCACCCTTATATTGTATAAACAGGACATGCACACTTTAACAAACCCATCATTTCAGCGACATACACAAACTGGCTCTACAGAGGCAAGATGTCCACCTCATCATCATCCTCCGATTCCTCACCCCTTTCACTGTGTACATCCCCCTCCTCACAGATTATTAATTCGTCCCCACTGGAATCCACCATCTCAGGTCCCTGTGTACTTTGTGGAGGCAATTGCTGCTGGTGAATGTCTCCACGGAGGAATTGATTATAATTAATTTTGATGAACATCATCTTCTCCACATTTTCTGGAAGTAACCTCGTACGCCGCTTGCTGACAAGGTGAGCGGCTGCACTAAACACTCTTTCGGAGTACACACTGGAGGGAGGGCAACTTAGGTAGAATAAAGCCAGTTTGTGCAAGGGCCTCCAAATTGCCTCTTTTTCCTGCCAGTATACGTACGGACTGTCTGACGTGCCTACTTGGATGCGGTCACTCATATAATCCTCCACCATTCTTTCAATGGTGACAGAATCATATGCAGTGACAGTAGACGACATGTCAGTAATCGTTGGCAGGTCCTTCAGTTCGGACCAGATGTCAGCACTCGCTCCAGACTGCCCTGCATCACCGCCAGCGGGTGGGCTCGGAATTCTTAGCCTTTTCCTCGCACCCCCAGTTGCGGGAGAATGTGAAGGAGGAGATGTTGACGGGTCACGTTCCGCTTGACTTGACAATTTTCTCACCAGCAGGTCTTTGAACCTCTGCAGACTTGTGTCTGCCGGAAAGAGAGATACAACGTAGGTTTTAAATCTAGGATCGAGCACGGTGGCCAAAATGTAGTGCTCTGATTTCAACAGATTGACCACCCGTGAATCCTGGTTAAGCGAAT
Source organism: Pseudophryne corroboree (assembly GCF_028390025.1). Lineage (NCBI taxonomy): Eukaryota > Metazoa > Chordata > Amphibia > Anura > Myobatrachidae > Pseudophryne > Pseudophryne corroboree. The sequence goes on from NC_086447.1 coordinate 347,198,856, forward strand.
GAAGGGCTCCATCCACAAGTCCCACATGCCTAGCGGAATCGCTCTGTTTTAGCTCCTCCTTCAATGCCTCCAGCTTCTTCTGCAAAAGCCTGATGAGGGGAATGACCTGACTCAGGCTGGCAGTGTCTGAACTGACTTCACGTGTGGCAAGTTCAAAGGGTTGCAGAACCTTGCACAAGACAGAAATCATTCTCCACTGCACTTGAGTCAGGTGCATTCCCCCTCCTTTGCCTATATCGTGGGCAGATGTATAGGCTTGAATGGCCTTTTGCTGCTCCTCCATCCTCTGAAGCATATATAGGGTTGAATTCCACCTCGTTACCACCTCTTGCTTCAGATGATGGCAGGGCAGGTTCAGGAATGTTTGGTGGTGCTCCAGTCTTCGGCACGCGGTGGCTGAATGCCGAAAGTGGCCCGCAATTCTTCGGGCCACCGACATGTCAAAGTCAGAAAAATATCACGCTACACACTGCCATATATGCACCTCATGCGAGTGCCTGCTGCGAGTGCATGAGCTCTCCCGTGCGTGCGCATACTCGCTGTTGCGTGCACCCGCAGGCGCACAGTATGCGCATTTACGGTAGAGTTTATGTGCGTCTAGCGGGCGACTCAATCGTTACATATTTTAACCATATAATGTATTTTGTAGATTATGGTCCCTTTGATAGAATCTGAAAGTTTAGTTAATGTAGCATGTTCATAGACAAAGAGATCCCTCTTTGTTTGATACGAAGGGTCAGACAGGGGTTATACAGTGGTGTTTAGTATCCATCGGAAAAGTATTTAATTAGCAATATTCCGGTGTTGGTTTGAAGCGGATAACTCGCTCGTGCGAATAGTTATGGACATAAGAAGTTTATGGACTTTTACTGTATTTGCACTTTATTATCCATGCGGCGGGAAACCTAGTTTCCCACCCACCTGAGCAGTTAGAAATAGTCACAGCCCACCTGTATGAATCAACCTATGACCTTTTGTTATAATGCGAAGACGAATTCCTGTGTCCAATGAACAATAAGAATATAGGGACCATTGTACTGTATTGTGTGTAGTGTATAAAAGGACAAGCCGATCTGGGCCAGCTCTCTATTCTCTTCAACGGTACTCATCACTGATAATCGGGAGCTGGATATCCAGAAGGCGCATGCGATTGTTTCCCTTTGTGCGTAAGTTTCTCTGCAATCATATTGTCTTTAGTGTTATAAGCCATTCTCTCTCTCGTTCTCTCTCACTTTCTCTCTCTCTCTCTCTCCTTCCCCCTTTAAAAGCAATTGTATCTTTATTGTATTTTATGTGTAGTTACTTGGTTAGGTATTTTATGTTATCTTGGTAGTGTATAACTTGTACTGTATTATTCTTTTGCGATTGAACGTTCATTCATTTCCTTAAAAGGCGTTAGACCCTTAGACCGGTATTTGAGTGTTTATTATATTGCTAAGGGGTTCTCTGAGCGTCACATACGCTCATACAGCTTTTAAACTAACAAGGTTACACTGTGTTACATTTACACCTTATCACTGCACAAGGGTTTACAGTATAAGTACATTGTTTATGGTATAGTTATAAAGGTTTAACACTGTGAGCGTCAGCGCCGCTTGTGATCTCCTCGTGGTCCCGAGCATCCGCTACGCTGATAGCGTATCATTACGTTAGTCGGCAGCCTATAGCGTGCTTGCCTGTACGCTCTAAGCCGTGAGCGAACGTGCCGCTCGTGCGTCTCGACCACGGCTAAGTGTTTGATACGCAACGTGCGTACTCTTACGGTATTCCATACGTCAATTGCGTACTGTGTTCTTTAACCTTTTAGAGTGTTTTAAATAAGATAAATATTAGGCTTTATCAGACAGCATCTCTTGCACGCCCCTGTCGTTTTTTAAATAATTCTGCACCACCAAATTCAATGTATGTGCAAAACATGGGACGTGCTGGAATTTGCCCAGATGTAATGCACGCACAATATTGCTGGCGTTGTCCGATGTCACAAATCCCCAGGAGAGTCCAATTGGGGTAAGCCATTCTGCGATGATCTTCCTCAGTTTCCGTAAGAGGTTGTCAGCTGTGTACCTCTACTGGAAAGCGGTGATACAAAGCGTAGCCTGCCTAGGAACGAGTTGGCGTTTGCGAGATGCTGCTACTGGTGCCGCCGCTGCTGTTCTTGCTGCGGGAGGCAATACATCTACCCAGTGGGCTGTCACAGTCATATAGTCCTGAGTCTACCCTGCTCCACTTCTTCACATGTCCGTGGTTAAGTGGACATTGGGTACAACTGCATTTTTTAGGAAACTGGTGACTCTTTTTCTGAGGTCTGCGTTCATTTTCGGTATCGCCTGCCTAGAGAAATGGAACCTAGATGGTATTTGGTACTGGGGACACAGTACCTCAATCAAGTCTCTGGTTGCCTCTGAATTAACGGTGGATACCGGAAACACGTTTCTCACCGCCGAGGCTGCCAAGGCCTGAGTTATCTGCTTTGCAGCAGGATGACTGCTGTGATATTTCATCTTCCTCGCAAAGGACTGTTGGACAGTCAATTGCTTACTGGAAGTAGTACAAGTGGTCTTCCGACTTCCCCTCTGGGATGACGATCGACTCCCAGCAGCAACAACAGCAGCGCCAGCAGCAGTAGGCGTTACACTCAAGGATGCATCGGAGGAATCCCAGGCAGGAGAGGACTCGTCAGACTTGCCAGTGACATGGCCTGTAGGACTATTGGCTTTCCTGGGTAAGGAGGAAATTGACACTGAGGGAGTTGGTGGTGTGGTTTGCAGGAGCTTGGTTACAAGAGGAAGGGATTTAGTGGTCAGTGGACTGCTTCCGCTGTCATCCAAAGTTTTTGAACTTGTCACTGACTTATGATGAATGCGCTGCAGGTGACGTATAAGGGAGGATGTTCCGAGGTGGTTAACATCCTTACCGCTACTTATTACAGCTTGACAAAGGCAACACACGGCTTGACACCTGTTGTCCGCATTTGTGTTGAAATAATTCCACACCGAAGAGCTGATTTTTTTTGTATTTTGACCAGGCATGTCAATGGCCATATTCGTCCCACGGACAACAGGTGTCTCCCCGGGTGCCTGACTTAAACAAACCACCTCATCATCAGAATCCTCCTTGTCAATTTCCTCCCCAGCGCCAGCAACACCCATATACTTATCCTGGTGTACTTCAACAGTGACATCTTCAATTTGACTATCAGGAACTGGACTGTGGGTGCTCCTTCCAGCACTTGCAGGGGGCGTGCAAATGGTGGAAGGCGCAAGCTCTTCCCGTCCAGTGTTGGGAAGGTCAGGCATCGCAACCGACACAATTGGACTCTCCTTGGGGATTTGTGATTTAGAAGAACGCACAGTTCTTTGCTGTGCTTTTGCCAGCTTAAGTCTTTTCATTTTTCTAGCGAGAGGATGAGTGCTTCCATCCTCATGTGAATCTGAACCACTAGCCATGAACATAGGCCAGGGCCTCAGCCGTTCCTTGCCACTCCGTGTCGTAAATGGCAAATTGGCAAGTTTACGCTTCTCATCAGATGCTTTCAATTTTGATTTTTGGGTCATTTTACTGAACTTTTGTTTTTTGGATTTTACATGCTCTCTACTATGACACTGGGCATCGGCCTTGGCAGACGATGTTGATGGCATTTCATTGTCTCGGCCATGACTAGTGGCAGCAGCTTCAGCACGAGGTGGAAGTGGATCTTGATCTTTCCCTATTTTAACCTCCACATTTTTGTTCTCCATTTTTTAATGTGTGGAATTATATGCCAGTATCAATGCAATGGCCTACTACTATATATACTGCGCACAACTGAAATGCACCACAGGTATAGAATGTAGATGGATAGTATACTTGACGACACAGAGGTAGGAACAGCAGTGGCCTACCGTACCGTACTGCTATATATACTGGTGGTCACTGTGTCAGCAAACTGCAAAACTAAAATGCACCACAGGTATAGAATGTAGATGGATAGTATACTTGACGACACAGAGGTAGGTACAGCAGTGGCCTTCCGTACCGTACTGCTATATATACTGGTGGTCACTGTCAGCAAACTGCAAAACTAAAATGCACCACAGGTATAGAATGTAGATGGATAGTATACTTGACGACACAGAGGTAGGTACAGCAGTGGCCTTCCGTACCGTACTGCTATATATACTGGTGGTCACTGTGTCAGCAAACTGCAAAACTAAAATGCACCACAGGTATAGAATGTAGATGGATAGTATACTTGACGACACAGAGGTAGGTACAGCAGTGGCCTTCCGTACCGTACTGCTATATATACTGGTGGTCACTGTGTCAGCAAACTGCAAAACTAAAATGCACCACAGGTATAGAATGTAGATGGATAGTATACTTGACGAAACAGAGGTAGGTACAGCAGTGGCCTTCTGTACCGTACTGCTATATATACTGGTGGTCACTGTGTCAGCAAACTGCAAAATTAAAATGCACCACAGGTATAGAATGTAGATGGATAGTATACTTGACGACACAGAGGTAGGTACAGCAGTGGCCTTCCGTACCGTACTGCTATATATACTGGTGGTCACTGTGTCAGCAAACTGCAAAACTAAAATGCACCACAGGTATAGAATGTAGCTGGATAGTATACTTGACGAAACAGAGGTAGGCACAGCAGTGGCCTTCCGTACCGTACTGCTATATATACTGGTGGTCACTGTGTCAGCAAACTGCAAAACTAAAATGCACCACAGGTATAGAATGTAGATGGATAGTATACTTGACGACACAGAGGTAGGTACAGCAGTGGCCTTCCGTACCGTACTGCTATATATACTGGTGGTCACTGTGTCAGCAAACTGCAAAACTAAAATGCACCACAGGTATAGAATGTAGATGGATAGTATACTTGACGACACAGAGGTAGGTACAGCAGTGGCCTTCCGTACCGTACTGCTATATATACTGGTGGTCACTGTGTCAGCAAACTGCACAACTGAAATGCACCACAGGTATAGAATCTAGATGGATAGTATACTTGACGACACAGAGGTAGATACAGCAGTGGTCTACCGTACCGTACTGCTATATATACTGGTGGTCACTGTGTCAGCAAACTGCAAAACTAAAATGCACCACAGGTATAGAATCTAGATGGATAGTATACTTGACGACACAGAGGTAGGTACAGCAGTGGCCTACTGTACCGTAATGCTATATATTATATACTGGTGGTCAGCAAACTGTGCAAAACTGAAATGCACCACAGGTATGGATGGATAGTATACTTGACGACACAGAGGTAGGTACAGCAGTGGCCTACTGTACCGTAATGCTATATATTATATACTGGTGGTCAGCAAACTGTGCAAAACTGACATGCACCACAGGTATGGATGGATAGTATACTTGACGACACAGAGGTAGGTACAGCAGTGGCCTTCTGTACCGTACTCCTGTATATTATATACTGGTGGTCAGCAAAATTATGCACTGTACTCCTACTATATACTGTCTACAATGCAGCACAGATATGGAGTGTTTTTCAGGCGGACAACGTATACTGGTGGTCACTGGTCAGCAAAACTCTGCACTGTACTCCTCCTATATAATATTATACTGGTGGTCCCCAGTCCCCACAATAAAGCAGCACACTGAGCACAGATATGGAGTGTTTTTCAGGCAGACAACGTATACTGGTGGTCACTGTCAGCAAAACTCTGCACTGTACTCCTGCTATATAATACAGCTGCTCCCCAGTCCCCACAATTAAGCAGTGTGAGCACAGATATATGCAGCACACTGAGCACAGATAAGGAGCGTTTATTTCATGCAGAGAACGGATAAAACTAGTGGTCACTGATCAGCAAAACTCTGCACTCTACTTCTCCTATATTAATATACAGCTGCTCCCCAGTCCCCACAATTAAGCAATAAGTAAAGCAAGCACAAATATTTGCATCAACAATACACAGAGAGGACGCCAGCCACGTCCTCTCCCTAACATTTCCAATGCACGAGTGAAAATGGCGGCAACTCGCGGCTGCTTATATAGAATCCGAATCTCGCGAGAATCCGACAGCGGGATGATGACGTTCAGGCGCGCTCGGGTTAACCGAGCCATACGGGAGAATCCGAGTATGCCTCGGACCCGTGTAAAAAGGGTGAAGTTCGGGGGGGGTTCGGTTTCCGAGAAACCGAACCCGCTCATCACTAAAAAAAAGCCTGCGTGGGACTAGGTTTGAATTAGGCCCAATGGGAAATGCGATCTGATCAAATCAGGGGTGGATTGAGATAGAAGCAGCCCTAATGGGGTTGTGGTCTGATGAGGGGTGGAGTCTGTTGAGGGGTGCGGTATCACTCTTTATAGGGCCCAGTTGTACGCAATTGCGGCCTTCCTAGCATCTTTTGCTGCTTGCCAGGGACGGATGGGAAATAGAGTGATCCTGTAAAATTTTGTAGAAGTCGCCCGACATGGGCAGCACTAGAGGTATAACATAACGTATATCCATGACAGCATCACTGGATGGCAGAGTTGCTGTTCTGCAGAAATGGAATAACAGAATTAATGGGGACAATGCAGTGTACTGAGTGCGTTGGTCATGTAGGGGGTGGGGCCATATGACAACACATAAAACAGGCCCAGCGACACGTCAGCCTACCAGGAATCTTCCTGGTGAGCCCTATGGCCAATCCGCCCCTAGATCAAATTTACAACAACAAAAAAATTGTAGAAAAATACAGATGGGAGCCCTGTGATATTAAAGTTATCTTAATATAGCAGTAATAGGGCATCCATCCGGTTCCCCGACTCCTGCACAGCTTTCTCTGCCTGCTGGCAGTGAAGGCTGAGCTCTCAGAGACAGACTCTGTGATCAGCCATGTGTGTCTGACAGTGCTGCAGGTACAGAGTTTTCACGCAAGCTCTGCCCTGCATGTGATAATTGATACATCCCTGTGATGTATTCAATTATTGCAATGTGAGTTTGGGCAAATTTATCACATCCCACCAGCATCTGAGATGCGTATTGTGATAAATATGCCCAGAAATGTGGAAACAATAATGACCAACTGATACAAAGATCATTCACAAAGTAATCCTATAACCTTATCTTTTAGGGGCTGCTGTTCACTTTATCAAAGCTGTAACTCATATTAGCTCCACTTACAGAAGCTGTGCACAATTTGCTATAACTGCAATTTACTATCAGAGACCACTGATCTTACTTGAAAAGCACCCCCTAAATAAAGTGAAGAAATTGCCTTAGCTTGTAGTGCAAAGCTCTGGAAATAGGCTTTGTGGCAGTCGTTTTGCACATGCACAAGCCAGAGAATTCATGCATGCTCAGTTTGCCTTTATATTAATACTGGGAATGCAATAAGCCGACAAGTCTACATATGCCCAGTAAACCCTTCACTCTTTTGTCCATACCCTCATTTGCAGAGTACATGGAAGTACCTCTTCAGTGGACCATAAGCGTCAGTAGCCTTGTAAGCAAGAAAAATGCATCCTGAGATGGTGTACAAATACTGCAATAAGCATAGCTCTCCACAGTTTGATAAATTACAGAAATGCCACAGTCCCCATAACAGGCAATGGGGAAACAGTAAATTGGGGAATTTTAAGTGATCGAATGAGAGGCAATTATTTATTTGCTGTATCCCCATTGATAATTGTAATAACCCCTCTTTCTCCCCTGAAAATCATGGCAAAAGGGGTTATCACTACTTAGTAAGCAGACCTGTTTTAATTAGAGATGAGTGGGTTCGGTTCTCTGAGAACCAAACCGGCCCGAACTTGGAGATCGAGCCCAGATCCGAGTCAGATCCGAAAACGAGGCAAAACGTCATCATCCCGCTGTCGGATCTCGCTGGTTTTGGATTCTATATATAGTCCCGGTGATCGGCGCCATCTTCACTCCACTTGGAGATTGCACAGTAAGGAAGTGTTCCTTTTGTGCTGTGGTTAAGGAAGGGGACAGGAGAGAGCAAAGATTTTGCAGGAGAGTTGAGTTAACCTGGGGTGCTGCTTGTGTAGGTGTGCTGTCACTGTGTTAGGGCTCTGCATAATAGTGCACTGCATATAGCATACTGTGGCTTTGTGTAAGACCAGGTGTTGTTCTCTGTCTATAAGGGGCTGTGTACTGCTGTACACTACTGCTATATATCCTCTGTGTGTGATCCAGACTGAGAGCAAAAAATATATTTCTATTGGTGCGTCACTCTGACTACTAGTACTGCAGCTGTTGTACACTACTGCTATCTGTGTGATCCAGAGCAAAAACTATATTTATATTGGTGCGTCACTCAGTGACTACTAGTACTGCCGTACACTACTGTGATATATCTGTGTGATCCAGAGCAAAAAATATATTTCTATTGGTGCGTCACTTAGTGACTACTAGTACTGTGGCTGCCTTACACTACTGCTATATATGATATATCCTCTGTGTCTGATCCAGAGCAAAAAATATATTTCTGACTCATTTGTGCGACACTGTTGCTGTACCATTTGAAGCATATGTATGCTGTCATCATTCAAAATATGGTTGCTGATTATTTCAGTGATAGCATCCAAATAGGCATGTCAGACAGTCCGTTTCAATACTGGCAGGAAAAAGAGGCAGTTTGGAGGCCCTTGCACAAACTGGCTTTGTTTTACTTAAGTTGCCCACCCTCCAGTGTGTACCCAAAGACTTTTTAGTGCAGCCGGGAACCTTGTCAGTGATCGGCGTGGGAGGTTACTTCCCAAAAAGGGGAAAAGATGATGTTCATCAAAATGAATTACAAATTCCATGAGGAAGACCTTTACCAGCAAATACCTCCAAAAAGTAGAGAGGGACCTGTGATGGTGGATTCCAGTGGGGACAAATATATAGTCTGTGAAGAATAGGATGTACACACTGATGGGGGTGATCAATCTGATGCTGATGATGACATTATGCCTATTTAAAGTACTAAAGCCAGTTTGCGCACTGCCCATTGCCAGCTTATTTTGTAGGGGTCCAAACAAACTAATCATTTCAGCCACAAGTGACAGTCCCTGTTGCTAAAATGATTAGTTTGTTAAACTGTGCATGTCCTGTTTAATATATACAACATAAGGGTGGGTGGGACAATTCCATCTTGCACCTCTTTTCTTTGCATTATGTTGCTCTTTGGAGCGTTTTTGGGCGTAGTAAAACTACCATCCTGTCTACCACAGCAGTGCCACTCCTAGATGGGCCAGGTGTTTGTGCCGCCCACTACTGTCGCTTAGCTTAGTCATCCAGCTACCTCGGTGCAACCTTTTGGCCTAAAAACAATATTGTGAGGTGTGAGGTGTTCAGAATAGACTGGAAATGAGTGGAAATGAATGTTAAACAGCTGATAATACTGTAGGAACTAAAACACCCCCAAATTCTGTTATTGTAGCTGTTTTGATGATTTTTTAGAAAAAATACAGTTCCAAAACCAAAACCCGCAAAAGTGGTTTTGGCAAAACCAATCACGATCCAAAACACGAAGAGATCCAGATCCAAAACCTAAACACAAAACCCGAAAAATGGCCCGGTGCACACCCCTGGTTTTAATATAAAAACACATTGTTGATAATCTTGTTCATTGTAAGCAATTATAATTTTTTATAAGTCACTTTAAGATGAGATAGACTATCTACAAGGTCTTTCAATTGTCTCTACAAAAGCAACAGAAAAAATGCCCCACTTACAGTATATCCAGAAGCGCAGAGAGGGAGGAGGAGCGGGTACTAATTACCCAGGCCCGGCCTTGTTGGAGGGATTCGACAGGGGTCCATGTTCGCAGCCCCCCTTCACGCACACACTTTTTTCCAGACCAGCACATGCTGCTGTGTGCTGGGCTGCTGTCAGTCCAGGAAGGCTACTGCCACTGAACAGCATCAGTCTTCTTTATCTGCATGATGTGCAGGGGATGGAGGCAACAGAATCAGGGGGTAAGTAACAAAAAAGATGCAACAATAGTACAAGCTGAAAAATGACTCCAAGGGTACATAAATAAAAAAGTAAAAAAAAAAAAAAACAACAGTAAAAGAGAAAACAACTGAGATACAAAAAAACAAACAAAAAATAGATGGTCAAGCTGAAGGTAAAGACCAACTAGCATGGTGTTGTTTTGTTTTTAAAGATCGCAAAGCCAAAAGAGATGGGGAAACGACAAATGCATTTAAAGTGATAGGATACGATTGTCTATAGGTAATAGGAAACATAAACACTACATGGTAAAAATAAATTAGAAAAATAAATAAAAGAAAATGAAAAATATGTGCAGATATACATACTCTACAAACACATACACATACATGTATAGATCGCCTCCGAAGAGGAGGGGAAGTGGACTGGAGGAGAGGGGGAAATGCACATTCATACAGTAGAAGAGCAATGCAAAGCATAGGTGAGAAACCAAACTCACTCACATGACAGGGACTTATCTAGACCCAGGCAATGGGATATTCATGAACTGGAACCATGGACCCCAGATCTTGGGAAATTTAGAGATCATGGGGGTCATTCCGAGTTGTTCTCTCGTTGCCGATTTTCGCTATGCTGCGATTTGTTGCTAATTGCGCATGCGCAAGTTCACGCAGGGCGCATGCGCTTAGTTATTTAACTAAAAACTTAGCAGATTTGCTGTGGATTCTGCGGCGCTTTTCAGTCGCACTGCTGATCGGTGAGTGATTGACAGGAAAGGGGCGTTTCTGGGTGGTAACTGAGCATTTTCCGGGAGTGTGCTAAAAAACGCAGACGTGTCAGGGAAAAACGCGGGAGTGTCTGGAGAAACAGGGGAGTGGCTGGCCGAACGCAGGGCGTGTTTGTGACGTCAAACCAGGAACTAAATGGACTGAGCTGATCGCAATCTGTGAGTAGGTCTGGAGCTACTCAGAAACTGCAAAGAATTATTTATTAGCAATTCTGCTAATCTTTCGTTCGCTATTCTGCTAAGCTAAGATACACTCCTAGCGTGTGCAATGCTGCTAAAGCAGTTAGCGAGCGAACAACTCGGAATGAGGGCCCATGTTATTCTGGATACTACTGATAAATTCCATAGAAATGTATCTGAGTTAGAGATGTGCGTTGACCCCCGTGGTTTGGGTTTTGGCTTGGCTCTGTATCTCCTTGTGTTTTGGATCTGTATTTGGTTTTGCCAAAACCACCCTTGCATGTTTTGGTTTTGGTTTTGGATCTGTATTTTTTTTTAAATCATAAAAATAGCTAAAAATCACATAATTTGGGCCTGTTTTTGTTTAACAGTGTTATTAACCCCAATAACATTAATTTCCAGCTATTTCCAGTCAATTTTGACCAACTCCTAGCTCAAAATACTGTTTTCACAAGCTTAGGCCAAAAGTTTGCACAGAGCTAGCTGGGTGACTAATACCACCTACAGACGGTGCGATGCAGGCTAATGGCCGATATTGACATTATTGTTGCCAGAGACATGAACCTCTAATATAGTCAATATTGGCCCTTCCTGCACACTCTATTTTTCCTTGTGATGCTGACCCCGCGGGACCACGCATCGGCATCACAAGGGTTTTCACATGGTGCGTGTTGCACTGTGTTTTCTACTGATATGGACTATATAGTCCATATTGGTAGATATATTGCATCATGTGTAGGCCGCTTAAGATAAGTGACAGCAGTGGGCAGCACAAACGTACAGTTCAACTTCCAACATGGCACATCTAGGAAAGAGAGTGGCACTGCAGTGGCAGACAGGATGGCAGTTTAATAAACTACAGTATAAAAATGCTTGTTGTCTATGCAAAAAAAGTCAGCAATGCTCCAAACAGTGCATAATGCAAAAAAAGAGATGCAAGATGGAATTTTCCTTGGGCCCCCCACCCACCTTTTTGTTGTATATATTAAACAGGACATGCACAGTTTAACAAACCAATCACTTCAGCGACAGGGACTGCCACTTGTGGCTGAAGTTATTAGTTTGTTTGGGCCCCCACAAAACAAGCTACCAATGGGCAGTTGGCATTGCTGGCAATGATCTCTATGTAAACAAAATGGCTCTACAGAGACATTGGCATATTGGCAATTTTATATTTTGTTTTGCAGCCAACTTTCCCTTTGATGTTTTTTTCTTTACCACTGTAAAATATTGGTTCTGTGCTTTTAGATGCCCTAACTTAAACCCTTTATGCCCTTGGGCATCGGCTTTAATAGATAACGTTGAAGGACTAATATCACCATGACTGGTGGCAGCAGTTGCAGCTAAAGTATTTGGTTGTTGCTCCTGCTCTTCTCTAAACTGATCGTTATCCATTTTCCAATTCGCAGCTCAGTTCACACTGAGGGGTTTGAAAGGGCTTTGTACAGTACGTGAACAAACTCACTGGGGTACAGCACACTGAACAGTACAAGTAACAAATAAACCATAACAACTTTGTTCGCAAAGTACACTGTGGAGTCACACCATTTATATGAATGCAGTGGGGTACAGCCTGTGCTCTCACTGTACTAGTGTGTTAGGGATACATACTAGGGTATGGCCTGCAGCGTCATAGTACTTATATGGATACACTGGGGAATGGCCTGCAGCATCACATTGCTATATTGCTACACTGGGGTATGGTCTGCAGCATCACAGTACTTATATGGATACACTGGGGTACGGCCTGCAGTGTCACAGTATTCATATGGATACACTGGGGCAAGGACTGCAGCGTCACAGTACTTATATGGATACACTGGGGTACAGCACAGAAAAAACATTTTTTTTACCTTTTTTTTTTAACTACTTTTTTACTTTTTAAAAAACTTTTTTTTTTACTTTTTTCTTTCTTTTTAAACTGTTTTTATTTTTTTTTACTTTTTTAAATTTATTTATTTTTAATATTGGATCAGATGGACACTGGACTGGTGCATCAGCAGTACCGGAGTAGATGCCTTCAAGACAGGTGTGTCGGCAACACTGGAGCGGATGGACACAGGAGAGGAGCATCAGCAGCACTGGATCGGATGGACACTGGATAGGATTTTTCTGCAGCACTGGATGGATGGACATTGGACAGGTGCATCAGCAGCACAGGAGTGGATGGATACAGCACAGCATGAGCACAGAAGCAGCTACTGAAGTGTCTGGATGTGTTTTAGTAATAGCCTTTATCATGAGGCCTGCTGTGACAAATTATATGGCCCTATGTGGGCACTGCTATTATGTAGTGTTAGGATTGCTGATATCGGAGAAGCCGTGAAGTGGCTCAGCAGCTAAACATGCGCTTGCAAACGTGTGACTAATTCTCTGAATTTCTATTACCAGATAGGTTTAGGTATGGTTACAGGTAATTTTTAGTGTGCTGGGGGAAAATTTAGGAGTGGGGATTTGCACCCCCTTCCCCCTCTCTGACTGTTTTTTGTCTGTGACCCCTCCCCCTTTCTACACATGATATATAATTATCTCCTGGAATGACCGAGCAACTGCCATTGTTTGTCTGCATGTGTATGGACAGAGCACAGCACAGTCCCTAGATGGACAGCACAGCCCCCAGGTGGACTCAGCACAGCCCTTGGACGGAAACATCACAGTCCCTAGACGGACAGCACAGCCCCCAGGTGGACTTAGCACAGCCCTTGGACGGAAACAGCACAGCCCCTGGATGGACAGCACAGCCCTTGGATGGACTTAGCACAGCCCATGGATGGAGAGCACAGCCCCTGGATGGACAGCACAGCCCCTGGATGGACAGCACAGCCCTTGGATGGACTCAGCACAGCCCATGGACGGACAGCACAGCCCCTGGATGGACAGCACAGCGCTTGGATGGACTTAGCACAGCCCATGGACGGACAGCACAGCCCCTGGATGGACAGCACAGCCCTTGGATGGACTCAGCACAGCCCTTGGATGGACTCAGCACAGCCCTTGGATGGACTCAGCACAGCCCCTGGATGGACAGCACAGCCCCTGGATGGACAGCACAGCCCATGGATGGACACAACTCAGCCACACAAACCAGGGAAGTAAGGAAAGGTAAATGGCTCAGGAGGCACTGGCTAGTACCATAGCCAGATTTACACACAATATATGAGAAAAAGGGTTCATGTGGGCATTATACCCAGGTGCAGCAGTATTTACTGCTGGAAATTTGGTTAGTTTTCCTCAGAGATGTGCGGAAAAGATAGGCAGATGATGCACTACAACACCAGCCAAATACTTTTTACTCCAGTGTTTTGAGTGTAAAAATAATTAGAATAATACAAATAAGATATTTATAAGATATTCGCTGTATTTTTCATATACTTTATTTAGTCAAAACTCTGGCTACGTTAGTATGACAGGAAAGGTTCTTCCTCATCTGCCTCACCTCAAAGTATGTCACTGACACACACACACAGCAGACAAATGGCGCCGATCACCGTTTTGCTTCGTTTTGGGAACTGTATCAGGTGGGAAACTCCGAGCCAGACTCGGATCCCCCTCAAATCTGGTATGTTCAGGTGGGTCTGAACCAGTGGCGGAACTAGCGAGCGGTGGGCCCAGGTGCGACAAAATGCTTTGCCCCCCCCCACATCCCATCCAAGTCCAGCCCCTCACCCCTGGAGAGGATCTGGTGAGGGGGACCTGCTCAGGGCTAGAGAAATGGATACCTAGCAACAGTGCCGTAACTAGACATTTTAGCACTGTGTGCTAAACGGCACGGAGCCCCACCCCTGCATGTAAAACAGGGGCAGTGCGCGCCGTAGGCGCGTGCAAAAATACATAGTGGCGTGGCTTCGTGGGGAAGGGGTGTGGCCACAAAATAATACCAATTCATAAAACGGTGCACAGTAGTCTCCATTATTCAAATTACGCCGCACAGTAGCACCACTACACCAGGTAGAGACCCTTTTACACCTTACAGCGGACAGATTCCTCTTTTTACACATTACGGCAGACAGCGTCCGCTTTTTACACATTACGGCAGACAGCGTCCCCCTTTTTACACATTACGGCAGACAGCGTGCACTTTTTACACATAACGGCAGACAGCGTGCCCTTTTTACACATAACGGCAGACAGCGTGCCCTTGTTACACATAGCGGCAGACAGCATACACTTTTTACACATAACGGCAGACAGCGCCCCCCTTTTTACACATTACGGCAGACAGCGTCCCCTTTTTACACATTACGGCAGACAGCGTGCCCTTGTTACACATTACGGCAGACAGCGTCCCCCTTTTTACACATTACGGCAGGCAGATTCCCCCTTTTTACACATAGCGGCAGGCAGATTCCCCATTTTTACACATAGCGGCAGGCAGTCCCCCATTTTTACACATTGCGGCAGGCAGATTCCCTCTTTTTACACATTGCGGCAGGCAGATTCCCCCTTTTTACACATAGCGGCAGGCAGTCACCCATTTTTACACATAGCGGCAAGCAGATTCCCCCTTTTTACACTTTGCGGCAGGCAGATTCACCCTTTTTACACATAGCGGCAGGCAGTCCCCCATTTTTACACATAGCGGCAAGCAGATTCCCCCTTTTTACACATTGCGGCAGGCAGATTCCTCCTTTTTACACATTGCGGCAGGCAGATTCCCCCTGTTTACACATAGCGGCAAGCAGATTCCCCCTTTTTACACATTGCGGCAGGCAGTCCCCCATTTTTACACATTGCGTCAGGCAGTCGAAAGAAAGAAAGAAAGAAAGAAAGAAAGAAAGAAAGAAAGAAAGAAAGAAAGAAAGAAAGAAAGAAAGAAAGAAAGAAAGAAGAATTATACTTACCCTCTCCGCAGGCTCAGGCTCCTTGGTGCAGCTTGATGATTCCCGGGCAGGAGAGAAGGAGGAGGTGGAGGAGGGAGCCGCAGCAGCCTATAAGACAGCCTATAGTGAAGCAGAGGAGCAGCAGCAGCAGCGCCTCCACCAGTAACAAAGCGCTGCTGCGGCTCCCTCCTCCACCTCCCTCCTCCTCCTTCCCCCATACCGCTGCTCCTCTCCTCTCTCCGGGTGGCTGTGCGCTGCGGGCAGCGGTTGCCCGCAGCGCACAGCGGCATGTAATGAGTCAGTTTGACTCATTACATGCCTTGGGCCCCTGGACAGTGGCGGGCCCCAGTGCAACGCACTGGTTGCACTGGCAGTAGTTCCGCCTCAGACATAGTAGTAAGTGCAAATTTTCCCACAACGCCGCCAACATGGGGGGTCATTCCGAGTTGATCGCTCGCTGTTGTTTTTTGCAGCGCAGCGAACAGGTTAGTACTGCGCATGCGTATGCACCGCAATGCGCACGCACATCGCACGGGTACAAAGCGGATCGTTGCTGGGCGATGGATTTAACGAAGAATCCATTCACACAGTTGATCGCATGGAGATTGACAGGAAGAGGGCGTCTATGGGTGTCAACTGACCGTTTTCAGAGAGTGTTTGGAAAAACGCAGGCGTGTCCAAGCGTTTGCAGGGCGGGTGTCTGACGTCAATTTCCCGGACCGGACAGGCTGAAGTGATCGCAAGGGCTGAGTAAGTCCAGAGCTACTCAGAAACTGCACAATCTTTTTCGGCCCTGCTCGGATGCACACGCGTTCGCACACTTGCAAAGCGAAAATACACTCCCCCGTGGTCGGCGACTATTCGTTTGCCCGGCTGCTAAAAGTAGCTAGCGAGCTATTAACTCGGAATGACCCCCATAGCTTGGAATCTTGAGAGAAAATGGTTTGTAGCCTTTCAGACATCAGAATTCACTGGGAGTTGACCTTATATCATGTCTCTCTAATGGCAATGCTTACAGAAGCTTTAGCAGTCCATTAGAAGATTTTATTTATGTTGTCCAAAAAGTTAGTAAGTCTGTATCTTTCCTAGAGCCCCACGAAGCCTTATATTGACTCCCCAGAGGACTTTCATATTTAACCACTTAACTGACAAATTATTTCCCCAAAAAATGCTCAAAAATTGACTTTTTTTTTTTTTTTTATTAGTCAGTTAGGTGAGGAATGTGTATTAAACATAATCTAAAATGATTTTAGTTTAAAAAAATGTTTTTTGTTTTTTTTTATATTCAAATATTCATATATTTTATATGCAAAAAAAAAATCCCCCCCAAACATCTGAACATCGGTCGTGACCATCTGAACATCGAAACCATCGGAAACATTTTGACCATTGCGGCTTTCAATTTGAAAGCCGGGACAGCCTCCAGGTACACAGAGGGTTTGGGGGGGTTAATATACACTCCCCAGCGGCTGCAATAGGTGGTCATTCCGAGTTGATCGCTAGCTGCCGTTGTTCGCAGCGCAGCAATCAGGCTAAAAATTGGCACTTCTGCGCATGCGTATCCGGCTTAATGCGCACGCGCAACGTACTTTCACAAAAGCCGATGCAGTTTTACACAAGCTCTAACGACTCTTTTTAGTCGCACTGCTGGCTGCAGAGTGATTGACAGGAAGTGGGTGTTTCTGGGAGGTAACTGAGCGTTGTCGGGGAGTGTGTGCAAAAACGCAGGCGTGTCGGATAGAAACGCAGGAGTGGCTGGGGAAACGTAGGCATGGCTGGCCGAACGCAGGGCGTGTTTGTGATGTCAAAACATGAACTAAACAGTCTGAAGTGATCGCTAACTAGGAGTAAGTCTCGAGCTACCCAGAAACTGCACAATCTTTTTTTGTAGCAGCGCTGCGATCCTTTCGGTCGCACTTCTGCTAAGCTAAGATACACTCCCAGAGGGTGGCGGCTTAGCATTTGCACTGCTGCTAAAAGCAGCTAGCGAGCGAACAACTCGGAATGAGGGCCATAGTCTGCAACCGCTGGAGGATGGGGGGGGGGGTGGTCCTGCCATGCTGACCGATCAGCAGTGATGGACAGTACGGCAATCAGTAAGGGAGAGTGTAGGGAGACAGAGGGACCTTCCGGTCCCTCTGACAGCTGCAGCGGAGGGTAGTTTCCCTTCCCTGCCGCTGCTATTACTGTTTATCTGACTGGTCGCATCCTGTGCGACCAGGTCAGATAAAGCACTGTCTGGTGTGGTCGCATCTGATGTTTGTGTGCTTTGAAATAAGCATAAGAAGCACATTAGCACATTGGGCTTGAGATGGATGATATACAGTAGTTGACTTCTAAGGGTTATGTTTTAGAACATACTCAGGGAGTCATTCAGATCTGATCGCTGGGCAGAGCCGGCGCAAAGCGCTCAGCAAGGTCCGCAATGCAGGGAGGCGCCGAACTTCACAGGCGCTCTCCCCACTCTGTTTTGCTACAGCATCCGCTGCTATGCCTGTCAAACTGACAGCCTGACAGGCAGCAGCAGAGTAACAGCATCAAGGTGCCTCAGCGCCGATCCTCCAGTGCTGCTGCTGTAGATAGGAGGTGTTTTCCTTCTACAGCAGACTCGGAGTAGCCTAAGCTCCACCCCTTATGCAAGCCCTGCCCCCTCCATGGCCAGCTGCTCCCCCCTGGATAGGGTAAGTTGAGCAAAGCTGCTTCTTGAATATCCCCTTTTCCGATCTCTGCACTTTCCAGCTCTTTGCTTAACCCCTTTATGCTTCCCACCAGTTTCCTCTGTGCACCAAATCTTCCACTCCTTTCTCCACTGTCAGCTCCATACTGCACTTTTCTGTTCCTGTCTCCATAATTCTCCTATTGTGGTTATTATGTGTGTAATGGGCACTACTATTGCACTATAGCCCTTATTCAGAGTTGGACGCAGCTGTTGCGTTTGCATGCACAGCCATATCTAAAAGGTCTGCGCACACCCCGCGGCTGTAGTGTGCATGTGCAACCCTTTACTATGCGATTACAACCCGGAAGGATGCAATTGTGTAGTGATTGACAGACGACAAGCATCCAGGGATAACAACAGGGGAGGACAGCAGGTAACGCAGGTGTGCATCGCGAAAACCTCAAATAGAGTTTGACCCCAGCCTATGCAGCATGGCTGCGTATGCAGGGGTACCGCCGCCATGTTTCCACTCATCAGCTGGCCCTGAAAATGGTCATGAGACGCCTGCATTTCCTGCACGTGGAAAAATGGTGGCGGTACTCTATTTGAGGTTTTCACAAAGTGATCGCATCACGGGGTGGTGCCATACATGCTGGGCGGCTTTGCCCTGTTCTGGGCAGCCCCCAGCATGTGAGAAGTAATTTCGCTTAAACTGAGATCAACTCTGAATAAGCCCCTATGTGCATAAGGGGCACTACTACTGTGGACATTGTGTGTGTACGCCGCACTACTACTGTGGGCATTGTGTGTGTGTAAGCCGCACTACTACTGTGGACATTGTGTGTGTACGCCGCACTACTACTGTGGGCATTGTGTGTGTGTAAGCCGCACTACTACTGTGGGCATTGGGGGTCATTCCGAGTTGTTAGCTCACTAGCAGATTTTAGCAGCATTGCACATACTAGGCCGCCGCCCTCTGGGAGTGTATCTTAGCTTAGCAGAATTGCGAACGAAAGAGTAGCAGAATTGCGAATAGAAATTTCTTAGCAGTTTCTGAGTAGCTCGAGACTTACTCCTACATTGCGATCAGCTCAGCCCGTTTCGTTCCTGGTTTGACGTCACAAACACGCCCTGCATTCGGCCAGCCACTCCCCCGTTTCTCCAGACACTCCCGCGTTTTATCCTGGCATGCCTGCGTTTTTCCGCACACTCCCAGAAAACGGTCAGTTTCCGCCCAGAAACACCCACTTCCTGTCAATCACACTCCGATCACTTCAACGATGAAAATTCTTAGTTCGGACGTGAGTAAATCTACTAAGTTTTGTGCTAAAATATTTAGCGCATGCGCACTGCGTACCATGCGCATGCGCATTTTCGCCTTAATCGCTCTGTTGCGAAAATCGTCAACGAGCGAACAACTCGGAATGACCCCCATTGTGCAATGCACTACTACTGTGGGCATTGTGCGAGTACGCCGCACTACTACTGTGGTCATTGTGTGTGTGTAAGCGGCACTACTACTGTGGTCATTGTGTGTGTGTAAGCGGCACTACTACTGTGGGCATTGTGCGATGCACTACTACTGTGGGCATTGTGCGTGTACGCCGCACTACTACTGTGGTCATTGTGTGTGTGTAAGCGGCACTACTACTGTGGGCATTGTGCGTGTGTAAGCGGCACTACTACTGTGGTCATTGTACGTGTGTAAGCGGCACTACTACTGTGGGCATTGTGTGTGTGTAAGCGGCACTACTACTGTGGTCATTGTACGTGTGTAAGCGGCACTACTACTGTGGGCATTGTGTGTGTGTAAGCAGTACTACTACTGTGGGCATTGTGCGTGTGTAAGTGGCACTACTACTGTGGGCATTGTACGTGTGTAAGTGGCACTACTACTGTGGGCATTGTACGTGTGTAAGTGGCACTACTACTGTGGGCATTATGTGTGTGTAAGCTGCACTACTACTGTCGGCATTATGTGTGTGTAAGCTGCACTACTACTGTGGGCATTGTGTGTGTGTAAACTGCACTACTACTGTAGGCATTATGTGTGTGTAAGCTGCACTACTACTGTGGTCATTGTTTGTGTGTAAGCTGCACTACTACTGTTGGCATTGTGCGTGTGTAAGCGGCACTACTACTGTGGTCATTGTACGTGTGTAAGCGGCACTACTACTGTGGGCATTGTGTGTGTGTAAGCAGTACTACTACTGTGGGCATTGGCCCTCATTCCGAGTTGATCGGTCGCAAGGCGAATTTAGCAGAGTTACACACGCTAAGCCGCCGCCTACTGGGAGTGAATCTTAGCTTCTTAAAATTGCGACCGATGTATTCGCAATATTGCGATTACTAACTACTTAGCAGTTTCAGAGTAGCTCCAGACTTACTCTGCCTGTGCGATCAGTTCAGTGCTTGTCGTTCCTGGTTGACGTCACAAACACACCCAGCGTTCGCCCAGGCACTCCCACCGTTTCTCCGGCCACTCCTGCGTTTTTTCCGGAAACGGTAGCGTTTTCAGCCACACGCCCCTGAAACGCCGTGTTTCCGCCCAGTAACACCCATTTCCTGTCAATCACATTACGATCGCCGGAGCGAAGAAAAAGCCGTGAGTAAAAATACTTTCTTCATAGTAAAGTTACTTGGCGCAGTCGCAGTGCGAACTTTGCGCATGCGTACTAAGCGGATTTTCATTGCGATGCGATGAAAAAGAACGAGCGAACAACTCGGAATGAGGGCCATTGTGCGATGCACTACTACTGTGGGCATTGTGTGTGTACGCCGCACTACTACTGTGGTCATTGAGTGTGTGCAAGCGGCACTACTACTGTGGGCATTGTACGTGTGTAAGCGGCACTACTACTGTGGGCACTGTGCGTGTGTAAGCGGTACTACTACTGTGGGCATTGTGCGTGTGTAAGTGGCACTACTACTGTGGGCATTGTACGTGTGTAAGTGGCACTACTACTGTGGGTATTGTGTGTATGTAAGCGGCACTACTACTGTGGGCATTATGTGTGTGTAAGCTGCACTACTACTGTGGGCATTGTGCGTTTGTAAGTGGCACTACTACTGTGGGTATTGTGTGTGTGTAAACTGCACTACTACTGTAGGCATTATGTGTGACCGGTGTGTGTCATAACGTGAAAATGAGGCACTACTGTGTGGTGTAATGTAAATCAGGGGCACTATGTGTGGTGTAATGTGAATAAGATTGTACTACTGTGTGATGTAATCTGAATTGGGAGTACTATTCTATGGCCACTCTCCTTCCTTGTGATACCACACCCCTTTTGTGTGGCGGAGGGAGGGTGCAAATTTATAGTTTGCCTGGGGGCGCGAACACCCTAGCATCGGCCCTGTCGCTGGACTACTAATTTTACTGTCCTGTGTTCAGATAGTCGATGCCTCCAGGGGGAGTGTATATTTGCTGTGCAAGTGTGCGATCCTATGTGTACGCCGAGCTGCTAAAATTAATTTTGTGCAGTGTATGCGCAGCCCAGGACTTATCCTCCAGTGCGATAGATTCAGGCTAATCAGGGCCGTAGCTGACGTCAGACACCCTCCCTGAAATCGCTTGGGCACGCCTGCGTTTTTCCAGAAGCTCCTTGTAAACGCTCAGTTGCCACCCACAAATGGCCTCTTCCAGTCAATCATATTATATAGACAAAGCTACGGTACTTCAGTAATGCTAACAAGATATGTAGAAATCCAGGAGAGAGCATTGCACTGTCTGATGCTTGATGTGGAAGCCAAATCAAGATATTAACATAGACGGCTCATTAATCACAGCCTTAATCATGGGCAGGAGTGTTACAGAAGAACACAGGTGTTCTGAGAAAGGCACAGTAACAGCGTTACACCATACTTCTTAATTATCACAATTTAGGCAGAAACTTCCAGTTAGGGGGAACAGTGTCGCATACTAGGATTTTTGTCACAATTCCAGGACAGTCGGGTGTCCTTCTGACAGGTGTCCTGTTTTTAGGGGAGGGGAAGATGCTGAGCATAGGTGTGCACAGGTGTTATAGCCCCTACACACAGACACCCCGGCGGCAGAGGTGGGGGGGTTGGAGGTGGGAGTGAAGCTCTTCATTCCCCCCGTCACCCGGCTCTATAGCCCTGCATGCTAATATGGACGAGATTGTCCATATTGGCCTGCATATTTAAACGAGCCGGCACCAACGATGAACGAGTGCGGGCCCGAGCATCGTTGATCGTTTGTGCACAGACACTGAAAGATATGAACGATATCTCGTTCACTAATAAAGGAGATCGTTCATATCTTTCAGTGTAATCGGCCATTGTGTAGGGCCCTTTAGGCAAAGGGTGTGCAACCCCAGAGACATAACTACAACCTCCACATTGTTTTGCCTATTTCTGCTTATGTTGTTTATGCTTCAGCTTCCTGCGCTATGCTCCCTTTATCGCATATGACTCTTTGTATATTTTTAGGTTGTATTACTTTAGTTTATTATTTTATTTATTAACAGTTTTTTATATAGCGCAGCAAATTTCAATGCGCTTTACAATTGGAAGAAACAATGATAAAATAAAAATAAAATAACAGACAGACATAGAGGTAGGAAGGCCCTGCTCGCAGGCTTACAATCTATAGGGAAATAGGCATTGATATATAAGGTGTATAGGTGTTATCTATTGTATAATGATCCACCAGATTCCAAAGGCTCTTGGTGGGCTGTATGATATGGTCACACAGCAATGTTGGCCAAGGGTCAGGAGGATGTGAAAGTGAAGAGAGAGAAAATATGTGAGGATACATTATGTGTGGACTGTACAGTGAGGATGTAATTGGATAGGGAAGTTTATGAAGGTTATGTGGACGGCTCTGGAATTTGATGAGCTTGCCTGAAGAGGTGAGTTTTCAGGGAATGCTTGAATGTTTGGAGACTAGAGGAGCATCTTATTGTGCATGGGAGGGCAATCCACAGAGTGGGTGCAGCCCAAAGGAAGTCCTGCAATCGTGAATAGGAGCGAGTAATGAGTGTGGATGAGAGACGCAGAACTTGTGAAGTGTGAAAAGGTCGGGTTGGGAGATATTTTGAGATAAGCAAAGAGATGTACATTGATGCAATTTGGTTAATGGCCTTGTGTGTGAGTAAAAGTATTTATGGGGGTGATGTACTAAGACTTGGAGAGAGATAAAGTGAAGAGTGAAAAAAGTACCAGCCAATCCACTCTTACTTGCCATGTTACAGGCGGTGTTTGCAAAATGACAGTTAGGAGCTGATTGTCTGGTACGTTATCTCTCTCCACTTCATCACTCTCCAAGGCTTAATACATCTCCCCCTTAGGCTGAATACTTTATAATACAGGTAACCAATGGAGGGACTGACAGAGTGGATCCACAGATAATGAGCACCTAGTGAGGAAGATTAGCCTGCCAGCTGCATTCAGAATGGATTGTAGTGGTGAGAACCTCTTATTGGGAAGACCAGTTAGGAGACTATTGCAATGATCAATGCGGGAGATAATGAGAGTTTTAGCAGTGTCTTGTGTAAGGATTGGTCGTATATTGGATATGTTTTTTTAGATGTATGTAACATGATTTAGAGATTGAATGTGGGGAACAAAGGACAGCTCAGAGTCAAGTATGACCCCTAGGCTGCGAGCTTGTGGGGTAGGGTTGATTGCCGAGTTCTCAACAGTGATAGAGATATCAGGTTGGTAACTACAATTGGTCAGTGGAAATATAATCAATTCTGTTTTGGAAATATTAAGTTTGAGGTGGCGAGATGTCATCCAAGATGAAATGACAGAAAGCCATTCATCTGACATGTTTAACATATAATATTTTCTTTACTACAGTACATTAGTACATTTGTTTTGTCAGATATTACATAGTGGTCTGGGCTGACCAAACAAGAAGTCTGCAATGAGGTGGAATTGCAAAATGCACAAAACCCCTATCACAGATTATTTCTCTGGAGACAGCAGGAAGCACCTTGGAAAGTTCTTGCAACACTCCAAGTTTTTTGCATTCTGTAAATTCTGCAAGACTTTACAGTGAGGAAATCTGCATTTGTTATATGATGCACTAATATAGGCTATCGCACACCCACACCTTACCTTCCACCTCATGGCAGAGAATAGTCCTTTGCTATGCATTATTATTAAGATTTTAAACTGCCAGTCTTTTTACAAAGTTTATACAGGTTGAGTATCCCATATCCAAATATTCCGAAATACGGAATATTCCGAAATACGGACTTTTTTGAGTGAGAGTGAGATAGTGAAACCTTTGTTTTTTGATGGCTCAATGTACACAAACTTTGTTTAATACACAAAGTTATTAAAAATATTGTATTAAATGGCCTTCAGGCTGTGTGTATAAGGTGTATATGAAACATAAATGAATTGTGTGAATGTACACACGCTTTGTTTAGTGCACAAAGTTATAAAAAATATTGTCTAAAATGACCTTCAGGCTGTGTGTATAAGGTGTATATGTAACATAAATGCATTCTGTGCTTATATTTAGGTCCCATCACCATAATATCTCCTTATGGTATGCAATTATTCCAAAATACGGAAAAATCCGATATCCAAAATACCTCTGGTCCCAAGCATTTTGGATAAGGGATACTCAACCTGTACCGTATGTGGTCAATAGATCTATAGTGTCTAGTTAGACAGTCCATAGGTTGACACCAAAAGGTTGACATGCATTAGGTCGGCATGGTCAAAAGTTCGACATGCCAATGGTTGACATCATTTTTTATTTATTTTTTCCCATGTTTTCTACTTTTTCATACTTTACCATCCACATGGACTAGTATTACGAATAGTAACCTGTGCCGAGTGCAGCGGTAGTGGAGCCAGGCTTCTGGCCCCTGTACACTAATTGGGGGTCCACATGCTGATATGGCGAAAACGACACCAAAAACATGCAAAAATGTTGTGTCAAACTTTTTCTGGGTTGTAAACATAGAAACATACTGTAGAATTTGACTGCAGATAAGAACCACTTGGCCTATCTATGTCTGTAAACATGTACACACTAGGGATAATGTTTGTTGGGAGACAATTAACCTACAGTACCAGCATATTTTTGGATTGTGGGAGGAAACCGGAGTACCTGGAGGAAACCACGCAAGCAGGGGGAGGATATACCGACTCCACACTCATGGTGGGAGTCAACCCTATGACCTTAGTGCTGTGAGGAAGTAATGTTAATCATTATACCATCTGTACTTTCTACTTCCTATTCTCAAAAAACAGTGACCAAAGCACAACAGTCTGCTGTTTGCGTTACAACTCCTACAGCGTTGCGTTGACAAGTAAAGCACTTGGATTCTTGGCTTTTCGGATGTGCTGGCATAGAAATGTGATTGTGCCAATCACAACTTACTGTATCATAGCTCCGCCCCCTCACAGCAGTTAAATTAGCAGATACGAGTGTTAAAAAGTGCAATGGCAAAGAATGACAATAGAAGCACAGTGTCCAAAAGAAAAGAAAGAGACCAGTAGCTGGCAGAGGTAGCCTGCATTGAGGGTATTCACTGGTGAAAGGCTCAATGCCTGCATCGAGGGTGTTGACTGGATTAAGCCCAAAGCCATGCATCTAGGCAATCAACATCATTTAGCATCATCCCTCACTTGTCACAGAAAGGGCCAAGCTCCCAGAGCTGTGCATGCCTGCAATGTTCTGTGTCTCATCATTACCTCCAGCTGTTGCCACCTGTCCAGAGGGCCCAGGTGCTGCCCCACCACAGGTCTCACCTCAGATGACTTCCCTGACAGAGTTCTCTAGACACTGCACTGTCCAAGGTTTTCAAGATGATTGCCTTCCCCAAGGCTCTTTTTGCTGCATTGCTGTTTCTGCTGAGCATCCAGCTCTGGTGAAGCCAAGCCCCAGGCATGACCACATCTAGGCAGCTACCCATGCTGTAATGTATACTGTCGAAGAAGATCCTGTTTTTAGTTTCAAGTCTTCCTTTCTGATTATGTTTTTTTTTAGCTAATATGTATTGCCTTCCAAAGAGGAACAAGCTGTCAGGATCCTGTTATCCAGACGGCTTGCCCCTCTTGAGGAGGTAACTTCCAGTCCAAGTCTGACACTCCCTGCCAGACTATTAGTTTCAGCTAACTTGAGACATATTTCTCAAAACATTTTTGCTAGATATCCCCTAAAAATACCCATTTTCGGGAAGTACCCTCAAATATTAAGCATCCCCAGGGAATAGCAAAAGGACAGCAGCAAATATTGGAGATATCTGCCGCAGTGTTGTGGGGATTTTTTACGTGAGTTGTAAAATCTTGAATTTACCAAGCTCCACAAGCTAACCCCATATTTAGATGGCATTATCCATTGCAGCCTATGGGCTGCATTCTTCACAATTTTACAAAAATAATTTTGGATATGGTTAAATACATGTTCTACACCTAATTCACGCATAGAAAACCCCCGACAATTTCTGAGCATTTTTTTGGAGAAAAAAAAATCTTAGTGGTTAAAGCAAAAATAAATATAAGGGTGTACCGCAGAGCTGTAACAGCAAATACATTAACAAACACCAGGGTAGTATACAGGGCCGGTGCAAGGTTTCTCGGAACCCTAGGCAAAACTTCTGCCTACTGCCCCTTCCCCCTACCCACCCTTCAGATGAAAGGCATGCTGCGGCTCTCCCCCACCCCCAGTTTGTTGCATGGCTGCTCTCTTCTCCCCATCTCCCCAGTCTGTGTGGGTGCCTGCTACTCTCACACTCCCCCCCCCCCCCACACACACACACTCTGTTAAAAGTCTGCTGTTCTATGCCCCCCACCATCTGTATGCATGCCGCTGCTCATCCCCCCAAATTGTGTGCATGCCTGCTGCTCATCCGCAACCCCCCCCCCCCTCAGTGGACTCAAATGCAGAGAGTACACTGTGTACCTGCAGGCTGCAATGCAGAGTTGGGACTGAGTAGACTGTGAAAGAGCCTGGAATGAAGAGCAGTGCTGCATGTCACCCCCAGCCAGGACTCCAGGAGCTGTCACAGTTACTGCCTGTGCCTTGTGGAGGTGGAGCTGGAGGCTGCAATACGGGAGCTTAGCAGTCACGGCTACTGTAAGATACAAGAGCAGCGGCTGTGAAAGATAGGACCACGCTACCTTTTTCAGGCAGCTGTAGCAGTCCGCCCCCTCAGGTCCCGGCGCCCCTAGGCAGCTGCCTAAAGCCGCCTAGTGGAAGCTCCGGCCCTGGTAGTATACAAGAAATGGTTTCTTACCCAGGCCCTTGGGGAAAATTATTACAATTAAAAAATATTGTAGTGGAAATGTAATAGGGTGCGAGAAGCAAGATGTGCGGAAGTTTGTGCGAGAATGCCCGCAGAGTATTTTTAAAGAGACAATCATTTACAAGGCAAAACTAACCTTTAAAAATATGGGCATTCTTGCAAAAACTGCCGCTTATACGGCTTCTTGCATCCTATTGCATTTACCCCTCTATGGTCCTCATTCCGCGTTGTTCGCTCGCTAGCTGCTTTTAGCAGCATTGCACACGCTAGGCCGCCGCCCTCTGGGAATGCATCTTAGCTTAGCAGAAGTGCGAACGAAAGATTAGCAGAATTGCTACTAAATAATTCCTTGCAGCTTCTGAGTAGCTCCAGACCTACTCACAGATTGCGATCAGCTCAGTCCGTTTAGTTCCTGGTTTGACGTCACAAACACGTCCTGCGTTCAGCCAGCCACTCCCCCGTTTCTCCAGCTACTCCTGCGTTTTTCCCTGGCACGCCTGCGTTTTTTAGCACACTCCCGGAAAACGCTCAGTTACCTCTCAGAAATGCCCCTTTCCTGTCAATCATTCACCGATCAGCAGTGCGACTGAAAAGCGCCGCACGAGCACCAGCAAATCTACTAAGTTTTGTGTTAAATAACTTAGCGCATGCGCTCTGCGTACCATGCGCATGCGCATTTTCCACCTAATCGCTGCGTTGCAAAAAACGGCAACGAGCGAACAACTCGGAATGACCACCTATATCCATTAAAATATAAGACACTCACCAAAATCAAATCCTTTCAGTGATTCAGCTCCTAGATCTAAAGCAGCAATTTATTTTATGAACCAACCTGACATTGCCTTATAACTAATCAATGCGTTAAGACTGTATCATGGAAATTCATGGAAATGGTGTCGATGCCCGCATGTCGCAGGCTATTACATTTGGGCTGTAGTGTCTACAAACATAAGCATGTGTGCAGGTGGACCACACACATATAAACAATAAACATCCTATATAATAAAAGGCTAATGCTGCTCCCCACCTCCATGTGGGGTAGTCAAGTGTTTTGCATGCCTGCAGACCCTAGATGGTGGAGGTAATTCCAAGTTGATTCCAGCAGGATTTTTGTTAGCAGTTGGGCAAAACCATGTGCACTGCAGGAGGGACAGATATAACATGTGCAGAGAGAGTTAGATTTGGGTGGGGTGTGTTCAATCTGCAATCTAACTTGCAGTGTAAAAATAAAGCAGCCAGTATTTACCCTGCACAGAAACAAAATAACCCACCCAAATCTAACTCTCTCTGCCCATGTTTTATCTGCCTCCCCTGCAGTGCACATGGTTTTGCCCAATTGCTAAAAAAAATCCTGCTGCGATCAACTTGGAATTACCCCCGGTGTCCGATGGAGCAATTCAAGTGTTGCTCCGTTCAGGCGCGCACCGCCGCTGACATTACTGTTGTGTTTTTCCATCATTTTGATGGGCTGATAACTAGTACTGTATAAACAGCATCAGTATAAAAGAGATTAATGCAAAAAGTCTTGTAGATAAAAATAGTTCACTCAATAAATACACCCGATACCATGACTATTAGTAGTAACTAGCTATAAAACTAAATATTTTGCTAAGAATCTGGATATAGAGTCTTCTGTTTTAAAGAACATAATGTATTGATGTGTTTAGGCTTTACAATAGTGGACATTTGACCAGCCTAATGCAGTTAGTACAGTCAGTGATCTTAATTCTTACCAGATGCTCTAACAATATAATATGAAGTAACACAGTTGTCTGTGCTGTGGGACTGTGGCAGCATCAGATTCACTGATACCAATTAACCCTCTTCAGCAGTAACGGATATAACAGCTATGAAGGTGGAGGATTTACCTGGGGCAGGAGCTGGTAGTCATCTCCACACTGTTGCCCTGGTGTTAGTGGAGGACACACAGGTGACCTGATGTTAGTGGAGGACACACAGATGACCTGGTGTTAGTGGAGGACACACAGGTGACCTGGTGTTAGTGGAGGACACACAGATGACCTGGTGTTAGTGGAGGACACACAGGTGACCTGGTGTTAGTGGAGGACACACAGATGACCTGGTGTTAGTGGAGGACACACAGGTGACCTGGTGTTAGTGGAGGACACACAGATGACCTGGTGTTGGCGGTGGATACACAGGTGAGCTGGGTTGGAAATGGAATCCTGGCGGCTGAATGGTGGTGGTGGGAAACACACAGGTGAGCAGAGCTGGTGGTGGTGTTGGGATACACAGGTAAGCGGTTGATGGTGGGGGACACACACAGGTGAGCTGGTGGTGGTGAGGGGGATACACAGCTGAGTTGGTGAGGGGACACACACACCCTGGGGGTGGAAGGGGACACACAGGTGAGCTGGTCAGGGGAACACACAGGCAGGCCTTAAAGTGTTCCTGGAGAGGTGGTGGAACTCATCAACCAACCACCTAACCCCCCCTTCCCCCCAACACACAAACACACACACACACACACACACACACACACACACACACACACACACACACCACAACCCCCTCACATTAACCAGAGCCAGGGCCAGTGCTAGAGTTTTTGGCACTCCTCTGCAAACTATACATTAGTGTCCTACATCCCATACTTTTTTAAGGGACATTGATCTCACAGAGAAGCAGCATGGTACACCCATTTCAAATTATACCACACAGTAGCACAATCTTATTCACATTAAACCACATGTAATACCCCGACTGATATTACACCACATAGAAATGGCCTTTATAATGGTTAAGTCACTCAGTAGTGCCTATTATTCACATTGCACTACACAATGATACCCTTTATATACATTATTCCACACAGTAGTGCCCCTTATACACAATGGGGGTAATTTAGACCTGATCGCTCGCTAGCGTTTTTTTGCAGTACTGCGATCAGGTCCGAACTGCGCCTGCGTATGCACTGCAATGCGCAGGCGCGTCGCATGGGTACAAAGCGGATCGTTGCTGTGCGATGGGTTTTACAAAGAATCCATTCGCACAGCCGATCGCAAGTAGATAGACAGGAAGAAAGCATTTGTGGGTGGAAACTGACCGTTTTCTTGGAGTGTTTGAAAAAACACAGGCGCATCCAAATGTTTGCAGGGCGTGTGTCTGACGTAATTTCCGGCACCGGACAGGCTGAAGTGATCGCAGCGGCTGAGTAAGTCCTGGGCAACTCAGAAACTGAACAAAGTTTTTTGTACCGCTCGGCTGCACATGCGATCGCACACTTGCACAGCTAAAATACACTCCCCAGTGGGCGGCGACTATGCGAACATAGGACTGCAAAGAACAGCTAGCGAGCGATCAGGTCTGAATTACCCCCAGTGTCCACAGTAGTGACCTTTATTCACAATTCCTCAGGTAGTAGTTCACCTTACACATAATGCCCACAGCTGTAGTGCCCTTTACACATAATGACCACAGTAGTGCTGCTTATACACATAATGCCCACAGATGTGCCACTTATACACAAAATGCTCACAGTAGAAGGGCCATTTACTGCATATACAGAATGCCCAAAGTAGTAGTGCCTCTTACACATAATGCCCACAATAGTAGTGCCCCTTACACACAGTGGCCACAGTAGTGCTACTTATACACATAATGCCCACACTAGTGCCCCTTATACACATCTGTCAATCCAGCAGCTCCATGCCATGTATCCCTCCAGCAGCTTCCCTATCTTTCTTATTCAAGATGCACAGAGCCTGCTCCTTTTCATGGCTCTTCTTCACTTCAGCAGCGGTGATAGCATGAGATCACATACGCTGTGCTAGAAAAGGAAGCCAGTGGGACCTGAGGAGGTGATGAATGCTGTCCAACAGACACAATGTGTGTGAGTACCAGGAGGGGTGGGCTGCAGACGGAGGAGGACCATGGAGCCACCAGCAACTTGAGGAAAGGAGATGTGGCTGCAGCTCATCAGTAACACTACCACCGCCTGCATCATCGATTGGTATAGGTGATGGGGCAGGTTTTTCTGTTGGAATAACTATGCAGGGCAATGGAGGAGGTGGAACTAGTTCCCCCTAACATTACAGGTGGTGGAACTCAGTTCCACCGTGTCCCCCCCCCTCCCCCCTCCCATTTTAACCCCTGCACCCAGGTAAGCTGTTGTTGTTGGTGGTGGACACACCAGTGATTTGCTGGTGTTGGTGGGGGATACACATCTGATAGGGAGCATACATATGACCAGGGGAGGTCACACACAGATGCACAGGTCAGAAAATTTGAACAGAGCCAGATCTTGAGATTGAAGAACATCAGTGGCCTGTGTGGGAAGACATTAGCCTCATGAGATTGAGGTGGAGATGTAACAAACCTAGGAGAGAGCTAAACTGGAGTGAGAGACAAAAAAAGTACTGACCAATCATCTCCTACCTGTAATTTTTCCAACTCTGGCTGTAAACATGCTGGCACTTTAGCTCTCTCAAGGTTTGATTAATCTCCCCCTGAGAGATGAGAGTTCCTTGGCTGCTTTGCAGTGACAGTCAGGCTGTTTGTCACACCATCCACCCATCCTTAACTGCTCAATGTCAGACTGCAAATGCAATCCCAGCCTTGCCCAGCCCTGACTGTGTCAAATTTCTCCTCACTAGGGAGGCCAATCCCGTGATCGGGATCGGCGGGATCCCGGGATTTGGGCCCAAAAATGCCAGGATTTGAATCCCGGGATTGGAGCATCCAATCCCGGGATTCACGGGATTACACTGCGCATGTGCGGGAGGGAGTGTGTGTAAGTAATACTACTTACACTTAGGCGGGCAGCAGCCATAGACGAACGCTGAACACGGCAGCACTTCAAATGTGGCGCCGGCCGCCAGCCAATCAGAGCTGGCGGACCGGCAGCCAATCAGGGAAGCTGCCGCGGCAGCCAATCAGGAGCGACTGCTGCGGCCGCTTCCCTGATTGGCTGCTGGTCCGCCAGCTCTGGTTGGCTGGCGGCCGGCGCTTCATTTGAAATGCCACCGCGTTCAGTGTTACACCCACCCTCCCGCGCCGCTACCAACCCTCCCCGCTACCTACTGTACACTCTCCCGCCCAGCTACCTACACCCTCCCGCCCAGCTATCTACAACCTCCGCACTGCTACCTACACCCTCCCGCCCAGCTACCTACAACCTCCGCACCGCTACCTACACCCTCCCGCCCAGCTACCTACACCCTCCGCACCGCTACCTACACCCTCCCGCCCAGCTACCTACACCCTCCTGCACTGCTACCTACACCCTCCCTCCCTTCCCCGCCGCTACCTACACCCTCCCGCACTGCTACCTACCCTCCAGCGCTGCTCCCTACACCCTTCTTCGCTGATCCCTACTGCAATCCCGGGAATCCCGGGATCCCGGTAATCCCGGGATTGATCGTTTTTCAATCCCGAATCCCGGGATTAAAAAAACGGCCCGGGATTGGCCTCCCTACTCCTCACCACTCTGCTGTGACAGGCAACCAGTCTGCCTGGCGGTCAAACTATCCAATCACATTCCTCACTGACAAGGCCACCACTTTAGGCTAGGGCCGGATCCTGATGAGCTCACACTGCCTTTGCAGTACCAGTCTTACCCACTCCCACAGCCGACTGGAGGGGAAAAAAAGCACAAAACACTATAAATCCTGTGGCCTCCGGGTAGCCCTGCTAGGCCAACTGGGAAAAGTCCCAATAAGCCGGGTGGCTACGCTGATTCTGCCAGCAATGACAATAATAGTTCTTGTTTCTAGTAAAAAAAAAAGATGATAATACTGAATGCTGACAGAAAAACAAACTACCTTCAAGCATACTATATGTACATCTTTAACGTGCTGTTCTTATTCCAATGTTTCTGTATACTAACATTACAATTTTGGAAGACATGAGTCTGGAAAAATACCAATAAACTTTCTTTTTTTTTATTTAGAAATAACTGAAACAACTTTGTACAAAATATTTACATAAAATTTTGTCATTAAGAACAATAAAGATATATATATATTTTTTTTGTTTTTGATTTTTGTAACAAATGGGAACAAATCACAAATTACACATAGATCAGTGCTATACAAAATCCACTACCAGAGAACACAAGAATTGTAATATGTGACTTTGTGCAGCTGGCAACGCTTCTCCAGCAGGATGCAGAGCCAACACAAGAAATCACTGTAACAATAATCATGAATATTCTTTTAAATTGTAATTTGTTGTATTTTTGTGTAGCTGTATGTATCAGAAAATAGCTTATTATTTAATGCCATCCTGTTCCTTTAGTTTCAATATATTTGAAATATAGGACTTTGAATGTAAATATGTACAAACCAAACAGTACAGTAAAAAAAAATAAAAAAAAATAATAATGTAAAGAGTCCACAGAATAAAGCCATTGTATTAATACAGTAAATTTGATTTGGAAGACCTGCTATCCCACAGTATTAAAATAGGAAGTCAAAACATTGAATGTAGAAGAACACATACTATACAGAAAGTTTATGTAACAGAAAATAACAGGGCTAGAAAGAAACACAATAGTGTAAGTATGTTAAAAGCTGCGCATAACAACATCTTAATCAGTGTAGAGAAAAGCTGCTTACAGATCTCAGGGGTAAATGTAATAGGGTGCAGGAAGCTGGAGGTGCGGGAATTTGTGCAAGAATGCCCGCATTTCTAAAGCGCCAATCAACAATTACCCCAACACACAGAGGGAGCAGCTGGCCAGGTATTCCATGCTGACTTATTAAATCTGATGCAATAGGTTATAACACATGAGACCCAATGTCAGAACACTGCCAAAATAGCTGGCCAGATCTGCTCATAAATCAGTGGCTAAAGAATAGTATTGTTTGTAAATAGCCATGTCCATCGTACAGTCACAGTAACAAAAAGAAACATATAAACTGACAAGTAATTAATTATAGAAACTGGATGGCATTATTAATTACCCAGGCAAAAGATCAGTTTTCTGCGAACTGATTCTGAAAAACCAATAATAACACTTACAGCCAAAAAGCTTCATGAGATACTGAAGTCAACAGCTTGTTGTCGAAGTTGTTTTATTTCACTAAATATAATGGAAACTTGCTTAGTCTAATCTCTCTGGGTAAGTGTCACCTGGAGACTCAAAGTTCCCAAGATCTTTCTAATATATATAATGTAAGCATTCCAGCTTAGGAAAGACACTGAGGTTGAATGACAGCATTAGCCGATAGGAAAGCTGATGTTACCAAAAGCTACGTATGGGCTAAAGCACCATTCCAAATTTGACTACTAACCATTACTGTCATCACTGGTAGCAATATAACCTAGCAGAGCATTTTCCACTGACATACATTGTGTTACACATAATAAAAAGAGAGTGGTATCAAATATGATACAACAAAATCCAGTGTCTATTTTCTTTTATTGCTAAATGTAAATCTAGTTAGGCTTGGATTGGTTTGTTACTACCCCCAAATGGTGGCATGCAAGTGGCCTCACAACACAAGCTTACTGGCTATCAGTTCTTCACCTGCTACAGTTTGCAACCATGTATACAGCTAGGGAGGAGCCAACTTGCTATACAAGAAAGTTTTAATAAATAGAAGAGAAAATAGAAGATGTCAGTGCTGAAATGAATGATCGAATAAAAGAAAATGTGAATGCTCTAGAGTAAATAATTTCTACATATATAAAAAGCTTCAACTGGAAGAAAATAATACAAGGATGAATGTCACGGAACAGCTTTGTGTTTTATAATATCCAACCCACATAGTAATCCTGGTTATTCATTCCAACCCATATGTGCACCGACAATCACCCAGGTGCTTCTGGGGCTGTAGGAAATAGTAGTCAACAGTATCCCATGAAAAATATATACTTTCAAAGCTCCTGATCTTTCGCAGAGCCACTGGTAGTAATGCATACAGTAGGCTGTTTGGGCTTTTCTTATTTGATTATTTTCTATGTACCCTACAGCCATAGTTTCTGTTTGCAATGTTATATTGTTACAGTACTGTGTATGCTCATCTTATCGTGTACCCTCTTATACTTTTAATAATGTACTTTATAGATTAGGCACTGTAAATATAAAGCCATAAAATGAAATGCAAATATAATATTCTGAATAGATAAAAAATAAAGCCCAAAGTAGAGTGTACAATGGTTCTCATTCAGATGTGCTTGGAGGTGCTATCGATGATGCTTACATAGAAGCAGCAGCGATACCAGTAATACAGTAATGTAGCACTACTTATCTGAACTGTGTCCAAGATCTTCCCTAGCACCATAGGACGGCTTGCAGAACACATGGAGATGTGCAAGCCGCCCATCGCACAGGCCAGGAGATCTCTTTGCAACGATGGAGATCCCTGACCTCTTCCCTGCCCCTAAACGGTGGTGACGTGCCTCGTTTGGAGAAAGGTAGGCCGTCCCTGCCCCCTCCCCACCCTCAAACAGTATGGGACTGTTAATCACTGACAGTCTGATGCCATCCCTGCATCCTGTGTCACAGGATGCGCAGAATGGGTCCTGTACATGAACATCGGTACTTTGTGCATCAGGGCACACCTCCAACCACATCTAAATGAGGGCCAATATGCCTTACTCAATGCTGATAGACAAGTTTTCTGTTGTGAATTAGCAAGATCAACTACTGACCTTTAGAGCCTATTTACTAAGACTTGGACGGAGATAAAGTGGATGGAGATAAAGTACCAGCCAATCAGCTCCTAACTGACATTTTTCACACTCAGCCTGTGAAATGGCAGTTAGGAGCCGATTGGCTGGGACTTTATCTCTGTCGACTTTATCTCCATACAAGGCTTAGTAAATAGAGCCCTTAGTGTCTAATTAGTCATTTTATTTATTTTATTTTTTAACGTACTGTATAGGCGTGTTTGGTTTTCCTACAAAGGACCCTGTTCCTGTTGTCAATTACTAGATATAAAATA
The DNA here is from genome assembly GCF_028390025.1 of Pseudophryne corroboree. Lineage (NCBI taxonomy): Eukaryota > Metazoa > Chordata > Amphibia > Anura > Myobatrachidae > Pseudophryne > Pseudophryne corroboree. The sequence goes on from NC_086447.1 coordinate 347,235,346, forward strand.
AAATCTGTTTATTTCTAAACAGCATAGGTAGGGATTTACTAATATAGTAGAAAAGTAAAGTAAACTGTCTCAACAAATAAGATATACTTAGAGAATAGTGTAAAGCACTAAGTCAGTCAAAGGTTGTTGCCAGTTGTTTGCTGAGAGCCACTGCACATTTGCACCAAATTAGTACACTATCCTAATTGTGATTTAATATAATTTAACAGAAACAATCAATTTTCTACAGATATGTTATAATGAATGGTCCCATATAGGATAGGATTAAATAGAAATGACATTTTAGTTGAGCGACTGATGTCATCTTCGTACTACAGTATATTCCATGTTTTTTTGCTGTTGTTCAAATCAACACCAAGCATTTAATAAGTGCAACTATATTCATATACAATACAATACAATACAAACTGGGTTTTACAAAAGATAAAAAAAGGTCATTGGCAGTGATTGTAATATAATAAGGCCTTCATCCAGTGGTGCATGCTGGGTGCCCAGCTAAGCAATGCAGGTAGAGAGAAATGACTAAAGAACTGGTATGATTTGGGTGTAGTGGTGGAGGATCAGTGTGCAAACAGGAGTAGGGGACTCAAGCAGACAAAAGCATACTCTATATTAAAAGGAATGAACAGAAAGTGACTTAACTTTCTCTTAATGTACTGTGCCTAGAAAACCTGTTCATCCATTATTCCGTCAAATGAAATGTAATCTCCCTTAGTGATAACTAAGTAGCATATTTTTTTTGTAATAATTACACAGTGTTTGATATTCTGGGCAGTAGCATACTTGCAGACACCACAACCTGTTGTCACCCTTCTCTCCATGGTATAAGTTCACATTCTCTATTTCCAGGTGCTTCATTCCAAAACCGAGTTTCTAGGCACTGATCTTTAAGCTGCTGATGGTGGTATGGAAGACTGAAGCTGGAAACACAAGTGCAACTCATTTCTCTAATACCCTTACCAACATATATATGTCTTGTACATCTCCCTATACCCTTTTTCAATTTTAGATTTGTAATTTATGCCTTCTGCACAACATCTCTTCCAAAAAATAAAAACTGAAATATATATATATGAAAGGGATGATGATGGATAATTCAAACTGAAAAATGTAGTGTTGGGCAGAGTTAAGAGAAAAAGCCAGATGTTAGTCATTCGCCTTCTTCCTTTATGCGCTGCTGTTTATTCCTGCGGGTATCCATATCAAAATTGAAATCATTCCAATCATCCCGGGGAGGGAAAGATATGGTTTGGCGAAGCGTGAACCGCACAGCATCGATGACCCTCTCTCCGCGAGATTCGTTGGCACCCACGCTGACAGTAGAAGCACTGCTGGTTGTTCGGAGTAGGTGGGAAGGTGATGAGAACTCATGGATTTGCCTGTGTTCCACTAAACCTTTCCATATTGCATGCCGAAACTGCTCAGGAATTTTCAGACTGATCAAGTCCTGAAAGAGAACAAAATAAAGACAAAAAGAGAGAAATTAGTTAAAAAAAATGTTTTGCCCCACACTTGGAAAGAAAATGAAATAAAGCAACTGTAAATCCGACAAAATACTGACTAGCACAGTGGTTCTCACATGCCACAGGCATTAAGTCTTGCCTCTGTTATCTCTCCAGTAACAAGTACACCTAAAGTTTTACTTATTTTGTTTGTAACATTTACATTTTAAGCATTTTTTATACAAATAAATCTTAAGGTGTGCACACACGGTGAGATAAAACTGTAAGATTTTGACTATATAGTCAAAATCTTAAGGAAAGTGCACATTTCAAGGTGTTAGGCAGCTTGCGATACTGATTCAGTCCTTGATATTAGTGAAAATAAATTTATAGTTGCAATTAGACTTTATATTAGCCACAGTCACCTCCCCAGCTTTGCTAAGAGAAGAAAAGCTGAAAATGAAAGAGCTGATTAAGGAAACTCACCTCCATTGAATAGTGCTCAATCTGATAAATGTTGCTCAGGCCCTGGGCAGTGAAATAGTCCAGACAGGATGAACATCCCAATCTCGCTAAAAAACTAGAGACAGAAGAGAATCATTTATATGACAATGCAGTGAGTTCATCATTTAAAAACAAAAAAAACTTTCTAAGAATAATACAAAAAGTGAGAGAACATAACGATAGTTATGTGCTTTCTGAATCTTTTGTTACTTGGGTGCATATTTACTAAGATGCGGGTTTATAGAAATGGAATCTATGGGGTAAATTTACTAAGGCTTCTAAAACAGAGAATTGATGATGTTGCCCATAGCAACCAATCAGATGCTGTCTATCATTTCTCTACTGCCTTTTAGAAAATGATAGACAACATTAGATTGGTTGCTATGAGCAACATCACCAATTCTCTGTTTTAGAAGCTTTACTAAATCTACCCCTACATATAATTTATTTAGCACCTTCTAGAGGATAACAGCTGAAATCTGATAGGTTGCTATGACCAAAATCTCCACTTCTATAAACCTGCACTTTAGTAAATACAACCCTTGGTGTCTGGTACAATAAAAATCCCTATTAACACTTACAGACATGAAAGCTATCATATGTTGCAATAATAGAATGCCATCACTCTATTTACAGACAAAGGGCCAGATGCATCATCGCTTGGAAAGTGATAAAATGGAGAGTGAAAAAGCACCAGCCAATCAGCTCCTAACTGCCATTTTTCAAATACAGCCTGTGACATGGTAGTTAGGAGCTGATTGGCTGGTATTTTTTCACTCTCCATTTTATCACTTTCCAAGCGATGATGCATCTAGCCCACAGTCTGCACAGCATTTATTTACAAAGGCAACTTCCAGTTTGGTAAATGTTAACTACAGATGGAGAAGTCCTGATCAGTGAATTGTCAAATACATGCGTTCATAGGGTAAAAGAAAGCATTAAGGGCTGGAGGACCCCACTGACAGAGGAGTTTGACAGTCAGGAGAGACAATTCAAGAATACAATGGCAAAGAATAAAGCGACTGACCAAGCAAGCAGCATAGCTACAGATGGCAGAGTGCTTGGGTTCTTCTGGAGTAACCTGGACAGTTCATGATTGACATTTGCACATCTGCATTCTTTTAGCATAAAGTTCCCAAAACACTGCCATATTAGCCAGAAGTCATCTTAGTACAAAGACTAGTGTGGTTGTAGAGGTAAAACTAGCGTTATCTCACCTCACGTCTTTCTTTTACTTGTCCATACGCATGCACAAATTGATTAGGGGCGGGGGATGAATCCATGCCCAGGTGACTGTAAGGGGGTGCAAAATACAACCCCTTACTTTTCAAATATTTTGATATGTTTTAGAAGTTGAGCAATAAAAGATGCAGAAGGCACTTGAGAAAAAAGTAATAAAACAACTATACTAAAGTGGATTACTGACATGCAACTTGCTATGTAACAAGAACTAGTAAAATAAAGTGGATTTCCATAGATAATGGGGCAGATGTATTAACCTGGAGAAGGCATAAGGAAGTGATAAACCAGTAATATGTGCAAGGTGATAAAGGCACCAGCCAATCAGATCCTAACTGTCAATTTACATATTGGAGCTGATTGGCTGTTGCCTTTATTACCTTGCACATATCACTGGTTTATCACTTCCTTATGCCTTCTCCAGGTTAATACATCTGCCCCAATGTCCCTTACCAATAATACCACTTTTATGCAATCCCCACCATTCGCTGTATTTAGCAGAGTCCCGACACCACTGGCGATCACTGTTTGCACACTCGCGTATCCCAGTAGTAGTATAGAGTCGACACAACTGCTATAAACCTTTGAAATATGGCTGCTGTGCTGAGTCTCACTGGCACAGAGAGAGCTAAGCAATAACATACTGTATGTGATCATATGTAAGCGCTGGGACCCTGATAAAATACAGTGAGTTGAGGGGATCCCAAATAATTATTACTGGTATGGAAAGGAAATTTTGTAAAAAATCATTGAGAAAGTGCCCCTTTCAAAGAATTTGCATTAAAGGTAAGGGTTCACAGAAATATATACATATTTATTTCGGATGCAACATAAAACTATTTGTACACTAGAAAGACGCACTCAGTAAGAAAGAACAAATGCATTTGCATTTACAACACAAATAATAAAATACTGCTAGATGTAGAGAAAGTTCAAGCAAACAGACCATTCAGGGACAGACTTAGAGCATCCTCAAAAATACTGTATGTTGAGAGATGTGGAGTTTTTGCTGGGATTTAATTTGTGCAAAATATGATCCTTGTCATACTGTATACAGATGTGTCCTCATACAGTACATCTAGCCTCAATATGCCATGCAGCGAGATATACCTGGTGTGAGTGAGCCGCTAGATCCGGTGCAACTCTGCAAGAGCTGGAAATCTAGATTTGCCAAAAATGCATCTTACATTGTAGCACTTCTTGTTTAAAATCAGAGACTCAGTCCCACAGAGATATAAAAGTGTCATATGTCAAATTAATCTTCTGGTGCGTTATAGCCACATCATGTTGTGATTAAGATGCATTTTTTACAAAAAAGACACCCAGTACTAGCAGGAATTGGTGCGATTAGAGCGGTTGTTTGGTGCACCTGCAGCAATGACGCGTGAGGACACAACTGTAGCCAATCACTGCTTGCATACACTTTATTATAGGGTGGCTTTAGAAAGTGGACTGCATACTAAACCTGGCCTCTTAAAGATGGAGAAACGGAAGCATGAAAGAAATCATCTGGCCAGCATGTACTGCATAGTTACATTCTACTACTGAGTGTATCTAACCAATAGTTAGCTATGGGAGAGAAGTTCTACTTGAAAAAGGGCCAATCGTGCACATTTAGCCCTTAAAAAAGTCCCCAATTGTGGTATTTGCCTATCTATTAAAAATACTGCACATTTGTTACCACTTATTCAAATAATTAAAATAGTCACACATAAACTATGGAGCTCACTTTGGTGTAGAGCTTGTGATCCAGAACTATAAATGGTGATATGAGGTGACTGCAGAGTTCCATAAAATGTGACAGGACTACTACTGTAAGAGTCATATAATACATTCACATGTCATTTAAAAACAAGGATTCCAAATCCCTGTACATATTAAGTTACGTACCCAACAGTTTTGTTTTAAACTAAAATAGTTTAAAAACATAAATATTTCCCATAACAGTTACATACTTGTTACTTTTGTTACACTTGTATTTAATTTTCTTAACTATATAAAAACAATGACGATATTTCAGAAATGTTCAAGTAGAAGTGATATAGTAGCAGCAGGCTACTTAGTATTGATGATCTCCGTTAGCCATGACTATAGACTGCTCTCATGTAAATATATTTCCATCTATCCATTTTTTATCCTATAGACCCAAGTAGTAATAATAACCAAAGTTTTATATTCCATAAGGAGAGATAAATCTGCACATTGCATGGTAAGCTGATGGTTCATGTGGTTGCACTTACCTGGAGATGCTGCAGTCTGTTGGGTATGGAGGAGGTGGCGTGCAGTGTGATGTGGATGCCATGGATAGTGAAGGAGGCAGCGTCTGGGGGGGGCTAAGCCCATTAAGGTCACCCGTCATTGGCATGTGCGCACTCATCATGGGAACTGGTAATGAAATGAGAACATATGTATAATGCACATCATGGATCTGTGGGGCAAACTATTATGTCATATACATTTCTACATCACCATCACTACACAAGATGGCTTGTCTATAGGGCTCACATATGAGCTCATTGCTGTTGCTGTCAGCAGATTACATTTATACAAAGGTTAGCACCTGCTTCCACTGTACTAATGTAATTCTTACAACCGTGGTCAAGACCACTAGAATGGAAGTAATACATAAATTAGGTAATCAAAGCTAACATTTCTTGCTGTCAGAAATGATTAAATAATGATCTAAATTATAATATATGCTGTGAGATAATATCCTGAAATTGCACATGATGTTTTATGTTATATGCTGCTCTAGTTACACCTTGAAACCGCAACAAAACTAATTGATATTAGCATTGATTCAAAAGACGTATTGAATGTTTCTTTGTTGTTGTTTTTTTTTTTTTTTTAAACTAGAACACTCCTGTGTCAGGTCTAATCCAGAGTTGTGCAACCTATGGGTGGGAGCCCTGATAAGTCTCATCTCATGATTGTTATGATATATAGCTTGGCCCTCATTTACTACTAGGAGGAAATCCAGCAATATTTAATCCATGTTGCAATGCATGCCACGTAAATACAATCTTATTTTTTTTCGTAGCACATAAATACTGGACAGCTATAAGAATGTCTCCCAATTTGCCCACATAGGTTAAGTTTGACCCAACTACATTTCCAACATTTTCAATACTACAGGTTCATGAGCACACTGACAATTTGTGTCTGGCTCCAAAAAAAAAGCACCTGAGAACCACCAGTCTAGATTAATGTAAGAAACAGATAAGAAATTCATCTTCCATCCAGCAGTTAGCTTGTAGAAGACAATATTTCAACTAAAATGAATGGTTCTCGCTGGAAGTCAGAAAGAATGTTACTGACGTGTTCTGTGGCCTGCAGGACATGCAACTGCCAATGAAACATAATACTGTATCTTATTTTGACATATTATTGAACACATACACCTCTGGCAAATGCTCATAGCAATTAAGAAAGATCGATTTGCCTACAGTTGAAAGAAAATATGCTCACGTTACACTTCTATGGTCAATGTTATGTATATACTGTATTTTGCAACTATTAAAATATGCTACTCATTCATAATTTGAAAAATGATCCCTTACACGCTGGAAGGGAATGCACATAAGTTCACGATAGGGTCCAAAATGATGGTAGCGGTCTTTGCATCTATGCTGTATAATGTTACAATAATAATAATAATAATAATAATAATAATAATAATTTTATTTATATAGCGCTCTTTCTCCAATAGGACTCAAGGCGCTTAACAGATACATAGCATAATATAGTACAGAAAATAATGAAGTACATTTTCATAAAATACAGAAGCATGAAGAGACTAAAAGGGACATTATGGAAATGCTTGAGTAAACAGAAAAGTCTTGAGTCTACTTTTGAAGGATTCTATAGTTGGGGCCTCTCGCACTGTGCTGGGAAGTGAGTTCCATAGAGTCGGAGCCGCATGACTAAAAGCTCGACCCCCAGATGAATTACGGTAGATTCTAGGTACTGCTAAAAGTCCTTCATCTACAGATCGCAGTAATCGAGTGGGGCAGTATGGGGTCAGAAGCTGTTTCAGGTACCTTGGGCCTTGGTCATGTAATGCTTTGAAACTCAGTAAGCCAATCTTGAAGATGATTCGCCATCGTACAGGCAGCCAGTGAAGGGAGTAGAGGATGGGTGTTATGTGGCTAGAACGGGGCTGGTTGGTTAATAGCCTGGCAGCTGTGTTTTGCACCAGCTGTAAGCGCTGCAATTCTTTTGCTGGTAGACCAAGGTAGAGGGCATTACAGTAGTCTAAACGAGATGATACAAATGCATGTACTGTATGACTTTTGGCATATCATCTGAGGGAATTAAGTGCTTGATTCTGGCTATGTTCCTCAGGTGAAAGAATGAGGATTTGATTGTGGCTGATATCTGATGTTTAAGTGTCAAGCCACCATCCAGGACAACGCCAAGATTCCGCACACGATCACTGGTCTGTAATTCTGAATCCCCGAGTGTAAGTCCAGTTGGTTGGCTATGCTGCAGTCTTATCCTTTGATGTTGCGGTCGTATCATAAGGACCTCTGTTTTATCCGGGTTCAGTTGCAGCCAACTGGCACTCATCCACTCCTGTAGTTCAGCTAGACAGCCATTTAGGGTAGCTATTGGGTTATCAGTGCCCGGAGCAAAGGGCAAGTACAGTTGTGTATCATCTGCATAGCAGTGGTAGACCAGGCCATGGCGCCTGATTATTTCACCCAATGGGAGCATGTATACTGCAAAAAGCATGGGGGATAGTATAGAACCTTGTGGGACACCACATGGCAATGGCACTGGTGGTGATGAGTATAATCCAGATGATACTCTCTGTGACCTGCCTGTGAGAAATGATTTGAACCAGCTTAGGACTGTGCCATCCAGACCACAGAAATGTATCAGTCGCTCAATCAGAAGCCCATGGTCCACGGTATCAAATGCTGCCGAGAGATCCAGAAGGATTAATATTGAACAGTCACCTCTGTCTTTTGCCATCAGAAGATCATTTAACACACACACCAGGGCTGTTTCAGTGCTATGTCTTCTCCTGAATCCTGATTGAAATGGATCATAAATATCATGGGTTGTCAGGCGGGTTTCCAGTTGATTTTCAACGACTTTCTCAATAACCTTTCCTTGGAAAGGAAGGTTTGATACCGGTCTGTAGTTGGTCATGCAGTCGGGATCTAAATTAGGTTTTTTAAGAAGCGGTCTAACAATTGCTTCCTTTAGGGGTTCAGGAAAAATGCACATGACTAAATGTTCAGGTAGATTTTGTCTCATTTCCAACCGCAATATCAAGAGTGGAAGACAACCTTTTAGTTTTAGGTGACCATAGATACTCTGGCAGCACTGGTCCCCCGAGGCTGCAGGAGTCACTAGGAAGGTACCAGCCAGTACCAGCTGCTTTAGTCTCCCTCACTGCTGGTGGTCTCTCCCCTGATTGCTGCAGGGACTGTGGACATTGCTTCTTCTCACAGAGGCTGTGGGCGGCTTTGAAGACAAGTGCTTGTGGCTCCCATAAAAGGCCAGGAGCAGCAAATGTGACATCCTGTTTAGCGCCAAATTGAAACCTTTTAAAGGAAGTTTCTGGGCACTATTGGGTTTTATAGTATTAGGCTCATGGCCTGTGCTTCAGTGTCTGTTCTGTTAAGACTTCCAGTGTAATAATTCCCTGTGTTCTGATCTGGTCTGTCTGGCGTTTCTCCTCACCTGCTTCCTAGGTACTGCTTCTAGTGACCTCATGGTTCTACTTTGGCTATTCTCCGGACCTGATTCTGCCCATCCCCGGGTACTGCATTGCCTACTTTGTTCTGACCTGTCCTTGTCAGCTCCACTCCAGCATGCCTCACGGTGACCAGTCTCACTGCTTGCCTTCATTTCTTCCAGCCCGTACACTGGAACCCAGTCAGAGGGATGTGACCTTAGAATCAGGCTCAGTGAAGTCCAAACCCCCTTGCGAGGGGCCCTGATGAAGGCCACCAATACATTACATTCCTAGCCTTTGTTTGTTCTGGGTCTATGCCAATTCCAATTGTACAGTCAGCATTCACATCATCCATCTGAGAGTTATGACAGTGTACGAGAACAAAAAGAACAACATGTGATTAGGGCTTATAAGTGTTGATTAAGACTGAGATGTTCATGATGGCTGGTTCTGATTATATTCAGTATGCGGTAGTCATCCACTTGCACTAAGGGTGTCCTGTCAGATCTAGCTATTCGGCCTGAGAAGTAAACTGCTGGATCTTTCAGATATTTTCAGCACCAGAAAGACTGCGTAGGGAACATAATGTGACTGAGCAGCGTAAACGCACCGTCTGGGCTTGCAGAGCTCCTCTCAATGCATTACTTTGGCTTGGAAGAGGTTAACGTTTTGTGGTGGGAGGAACGTAGAGAGAAGGTCCGGGAAGCTGATTGGCTGGATTGTGGATAGGGGCTGGCCTGCCATGCATATAGATACTTCCTGCCTCTTTTCAGCTCTTCTCGTGGAACTGCTAAGTAACCCCTTTTATTATCACTTATATTACTCAAACTATTTTCTTTTTCCAATCACTTTATTCCTTCTTTCTCCCCATATTATCTTCTATCCTCTCTCTGCTTTCCCTTTATCCTACCTTTCTCCTACATATTCCTATCCTTCATTTTGCAGCCTCCCCTCCTTTTCTCCTCATGTCCCGACCAAGGCGCAGCGCAGGGCTCCCCGCACGGCTTATGGACTCTGATGGTGTCCGGCCGCCACGGGGTAGACCCGTTGCGCCCGCTGTGCCGGAGACTCCGGCCACGCGCGCCCGTGCCGGCCCACCCGCACTCCCCTTCGGCATCAGTCCCTGTCTCCGTCACCGCCGCTGGCTGCGGCGCTGGACGGAGCGACGGGGGTCCGCAGCCGTCTAAGTCGGCCTGCCAGGCACGGTGTCCTGCCGTCCCTGGATCCGCCGCTCTGGGCTGCTGCCGGACGGGCTGGCCGCGTGGGGCCGGGAACAGTCTCCCGCCCTGCGCATCAGGGGGGGGGCAGCCCACGTTCTATTTGCGCATCAGGAGGGAGGGGGGATCGCCTGGTTGCCAGACGCCAGGGGTCTGGCCAGTGCGCGCGTGCCACTTCTGCCACGGGGACTAAGGGGGCCCATATGAGGCCTGTTACTGCGCCCCGGGGACACGCTCGCCGGCAGGCACCCTCCTGTGGCAGGACGGGGCAACACACCCCCACTGCGGCTGCGGATGGGCTGCTGCCGGCGGTGGCCATTGCAGAGACTGTCGGCCTGGGGCGTGCCGCGTCCGCCCGCGGTGGGACGGGCCACCTGGCCTCTCCTGCTGTGGCTGGACCCGTGGTGCCAGCCCCTTCCGGGTCTGCTCGTGGGCCGCTTCATACTGCCGCCAGCCGTGACCGTGCGGCCCCTACCGGTCTTATACGGAGCCGGAGTGCGACGGCGGGAGGCGAGCGTTCTGTCCCTCCCCGCGTCCGGATGTCGGCTTCCGTCGCTGCAACGGATAGCCCTCAGTCCGACGTGGAGCTGTCTCTTTCTAGTTCTGGCGACTCTCCGGTTTCTCCTCCTGGGGCTACTGCTCGGGATGGGAGGTGGTCGCGGCGCAGGCGGTTCAGCCGGGGGGTATCGCAGCAGAGCGGACGTGCCGTTGTACCTGACAGTGAGGGATCATCCGAGTCCTTGCTCCCGACGGGAGCGAGCGATGGCATTCAACCTCTTCCGCCTCGCAAGTGTCGGTGGAGTCGGACACCGTTCACTGCGCCAACACGGCAGTGCAATGTGGGCTCAGGCCCCGGATCCGGGACCGGATCCATAAGGGCCAATATGTAAATATTTTTGCTCTTACTAGCGACAATCGTAAAGCCTTACTTTCAGCTAAGAAAAAAGGGCAGGGCAGCGAGGACGCTTTGCGCTCCTACCCGAATTGGGTTCGATGCATGTTGATCTTTGCCGCGTGTTACCTAGAGACCCGCCCGGACGAACACATGAACGTTGTTCGATATCAATTCCTCATACACGTGCTGTACCATAAGTACAAAGGGTCGGCCTGGCGTCGTTATGATGAGGATTTTCGGCGGAAACAACACGGGCGGCAGATCTATAACTTTGGGAAAATAGATGTGGAATTGTGCTCGGAACTGACCCATGGTTCTGCCGGCACTGAGGAAGGTGGCACGGCGAGACGATGGGTAAAACAACCTGCCTCTCGTTTCGCCGGCTTTCGCGGCGGGTCAGGCCGCTCGGGACATGGCAAATGCTTTACCTTTAATAATGCCCAATGCGACTTAGGGAGGTGGTGTCGTTTTCGTCACTCCTGTATCAGATGTGGCAGGGGCCACGGGATTAAGGACTGTCCAGGGACCGGGGGTTCTTCCGGACTGCAGACCCGGCAGAGTCGGACTCCCACGGCCTCCGGCGTTGGCCACAGCCCCCACCCCAATTAAACTTCGGCGCTCATTCCCTGGCTGCGCCGGTACCCGCGGCCGGCGGCCGCCCAATTTTTACACTCGGGTTTCGCGTCGGGCTTCCCCTTGCCAATTCATGGACGGGTGGTTCCGGGGGCGGGCATGAACCTGCATTCGGCTCGAGAATTTCCGGACATGCTCCGCCGGAAGGTAGAGGCTGAGGTGGCGTCAGGTAGAATGATAGGCCCTTTTCGGGAACCCCCCTTGCCTGATTTGGTCTTGTCCCCCGTAGGCATAGTGCCCAAAAAGACCGCGGGCAAATTTCGGCTCATCCAACATCTTTCCTGTCCTATGGGGTCATCGGTTAATGATGCTATCCCTTATGATCAATGTAGGGTTGTTTACTTATCCTTCGATTTGGCCATAGACACCATCCAGTCTTTTGGCCCTGGGGCGATGATGTGTAAATTGGACATCCAGTCAGCGTTTCGTCTCCTTCCGCTGCACCCTTCCGCCTTTCGATTCATGGGTTTTAAGCTGGACGACGGCTATTACATCGATCGGTGCCTCCCTATGGGCTGTTCTATATCTTGCGCCTACTTCGAGAGGTTCACTTCTTTCCTTCACTGGTGCCTCGAACAAGCGACGGGCGAACAGGGAATTTCGCACTACTTGGACGATTTTCTTTTTATCGGCCCATCAGACTCAGATCGCTGCGTCAACCTGCTGCAGGGGGCTCTGGCCCTCTTCGCGCACTTTGGGGTTCCGGTCGCACCAGAAAAGACGGAGGGTCCCTCCGCCTCTTTGGTTTACCTCGGGATTCAGATCGATACGGTCGCTGGTCTCTGTAGGCTCCCTGCGGATAAGGTTTTGCGTTTACATGACGGTATCCTATATGCGCTGGCTGCGGGCAAGCTCACGCTTAAGCAGGCTCAGTCCTTATTGGGCCTGTTTAACTTTGCTTGCAAGGTTATCCCCATGGGCAGGGTTTTCTGTAGAAAATTGGAACGGGCTACGGTGGGGGTTAGACGCCCGCATCATTTCCTTAGATTGTCCCTCGAAATCCGAAGGGATTTACGTATTTGGGACGACTTTCTTGTTCACTTCAACGCATCTGTATTTGGCAGGAGGCGGTCGTGTCTAGCCCATCCCCGGAGCTTTTCACGGACGCCTCTGGCGCTTTCGGGTTCGGAGCTTATTTCGCCGGCCGTTGGTGCGCGTCTCCGTGGGCGCGTGCCTGGCTTAGCGGGGGCCTCACGACAAACATGCTGTTGCCAGAAATTTTTCCCATTCTGGTCGCTCTGGAATTGTGGTGTGAGGCCCTGCGTAACAAACGTGTTATCTTCTGGTGCGACAATTTGGGCGTGGTTTTTGCCCTGAATCGCCAAAAATCCACGTCCTTACCAGTCCTGCGGGTCATTGCGCAGATAGTCTTGCTCTGTTTGGTAAACAACATTACGTTGCGAGCCAAGCATGTCCCTGGCATGCGTAACGAAATTGCGGATGCCCTGTCTCGCGGCGATTGGCAGCGGTTTAGGCGCTTGGCTCCTGCAGCTCTCATCCAAGGGGAATCATGCCCTGCTTATGTGTGGCAGGTCATCCACCCGGATTGGAGGAGTTAGCCCACAGGTCATTGGCCCCTGCAACTTTTGCGGCCTATCGGGCCGCCTGGGAGCGGTGGAGTCGCTTCCTCCTGGAAAGAGGCCAGAGTGGTAAGACCTCTCACGATTTAATCTTAGAATACATCTGGATGTTGTACTCCGACGGGATTTCGCGGGCATCTGTTAGCAGAATTCTGGCGGGTATATCATACTTTCTGCAGCTTCGGGGGGAAGAGGATTTTACGAAGTCCTTTTTCCTCCTTCGGGTGTTGAAATGTTGGGCTCGGGCGACCCCGCCCCTCCCGGATACTCGCCAGCCGATCACTGGTGCTTTGCTGAGGCAGATTTTGGGATCCCTACGGAGTATTTGCTCTTCGGGATACGAGGCTCGCCTCTTCATCACGGCCTTTACGATGGCCTTCCACGGTGCGTTCAGGGTGGGTGAGCTAGTGTCCGTCTCTCGGACTTCTGCCTCGCCCATGCTGGCGGACCACGTCATCGTACGCCCCGACGGTTTGTGGTGTAGGATTCAGCGCTCCAAGACTGACGTAGTCGGCAGGGGGCAGTGGGTTCGAATGGGTCAGGCTCGTGCTCGGGGCATTTGTCCAGTTGCCGCGGCCCAGGCTTATTCGTCCATACGGCCTCCAACGCCCACCGAGTGGCTCGTCCATAGTGACGGTTCCCCATTGACCAGATATCAATTCCGGTCGGTTTTGGGGCGTTGTATTTTGTACCTGGGTCTATCTCCGGCCGACTATGGGACTCACTCTTTCCGCAGCCGCGGGTTGGTCCGAGGTCGAAGTCCGGGCACTGGGTAGGTGGAGGTCTGGTGCAGTCAGACGCTATATCAGGCCTTTTCCTCCCAGTGCGCCCTTTTGAGGACTAGCCGCTCGTCGCAGTTGCACTTTGTGATTACGGGGGCCTTGAGGAATTTTTGTTTTATCGTTGGTTTTAATTACGGTTTTTGCCGGCTAACGAAGTTTTGTGTTTTTGCCTCAAGTCAAATTGGGCGGCCCAACCTCCCCCCCTCTCCTGTTAGGGTCATAGTTAGGTTACCCGTTTACTCATACTACCTTCATTTCGTTATTAACCTTCGTCACACCCTTCTTTTGCAGGACGGCGGTTAGATCCGCACTTTATATGGTTTGTCGGCCATTCATACGTCTACTGGCTGTCTGTGTCGGCTCTGGCCTGCGACACAACACGGTTTCCGTAGCTGCAGGCCGTGCGCTGGTTGGGGCGTAGAGGCCTCCGCTGGGACGGCCTGCGTGACTGGCTTCGGGCGGCAGTTGGCCGATTTGGGTTCCCTCTATTTCTGGTCTTGCATCTGGGTGGCAATGATCTTGTGCGCCGCACTGGGCTCGACATTCGCCTCGAGATCAGACGTCAGCTGTTGGACCTTATGGCTAACTGGCCGTTTTGCCTAATCCTCTGGTCAGACATCGTCCCTCGGAGGTCTTGGCGTGGAGCCTTTAACCCCGGGGCGATTGACCTGGTTCGGAGGTGGGTCAATTCAGTGGTCGGTCGTGCTGTCCTCCAGCATGGCGGGCTGGTTGTGCCGCACGGGGGGATCTCCTTCCGTGATTCGGCTCAATACCGGTCTGATGGGGTGCATTTGTCGCCGGCCGGCATGCTGATCTTCTTGGAGGACATTATTCACGTTCTTCGGTCCCTTTAGATAGTACGTTTGGGTTTTTCATTGCGTTAGTTAGTATTCTGCTTGCTTAGGTCTCTTTAGTTAGTTTTTCTGCCTTTTTTCGTTGTGTGGGATTTGAGTTCGGTGGCGGTGGCAGGTTGGTAACCTGGCAGTTGGCCGGTTTCTGAACGGTTACTTTATTTTAATTATGAGCTCAAGGTTAGTAAGTTTTGGGTGTACTTTTAGGTAAATTTTATAGTTTTTATAATTAGTTTACGGGCATCGCTTTACCAAGTGGGTCCATATTACTGGTATAAACATATGTGGATGGCGGGGCCGGTGGCCCAATTTTTACCACGTAGGGGCGGTGTGTACCTCCGTCCCTGCAACTGTTGGTGGGCAGGAGTAGTGGCAGAAGGTCGACCCCTGTCCTTGGATTTTTTACTTTCGATGTCTGGGATGGAGGCAGGAGGCCGATCCCGGAACATCTGGGGCAGAAGGCTCCCTCACACATATGTTTTTTATTGCTTGTTTTTCTGTATTATAATGTTGATCACCCATGTTACGTTTATCATGTTTAACCGTTCTTCTCCCCGCCACCTTAGTTAGAGAGGGAAGTCTGCATTTTAGTTTTAGTATTTAATAGGCCTTCCTCTCAGTCAGAAAATAAAAGCTGACCCCTTTCACGCCAATTACAGTTGTTGTGTCTTTATTTTATAAGATAAGTGTGCTTGAGAGGCGCGTGGATGCATCTGACATGTAGGGTTTAAGGAGACACGATGCTAAAAAACAGAATACTAGTAATTACACCAACAGGAAGGCTAATGCACCAATCTCCTAAAGTATAGTCACTTATTAAAATTCTAATCCAATAAAAAAATTTTTTTTTATCAAACTGAAAAATTTAAGTTGTACAGTGATGTAATTCCAATAGTTTTACTTTTGTCCTCTTGTTGAGGACGTGTCAAAGCCTGACACTTACTACTCAACTCTCTACAGACATCACAACCACATACTCATAAACCATGATGGTCTTTCTCCTGCATCTGTGCAATGGAAAATAATATAGAGGAATCTGATGCACACTGCAGACCTTGGTGCAAACAGTTGTATTTATGTAAATGGAAAATAATAAACCTAGTCAACATCAAGGCACAGAAATGTTGTATACTTACTGTTTGATCCCATGCCATCTGACATGGCATTAGGAGTGATGGAGTTTCTCTGCTGTGGGTTCATTAGCTGGCTAACAGAAGGTAGCTTGTTCATACTATTCATTTTGCTGAGTGGAGGAGAGGCTGATCCAAAGGATTGCTGCCCTTGTAATGAAGCCCTGCAGAGATACAAGACACCTGATGTTTAGGAGAGGTATCTTTACATTCACCTAAGCTGAGAGGATGTTTTGGAAGATTGAACAACGTTATCACTGAGCCCTATGAATAATAGAGTGTGTATCTCATTCTCCACAGACTATGGGGGAAATGTATCATACCTTCTTAAGGGTGGACAACTGGAGAAGTTTTCCAGCAACCAATTACCTTCTACCTATCATTTTATAGAATTAACCTGACAAATGCTAGCTAGGAACTGGTTAATTGCTGACAACTTCTCTATTTGTCCACTTCGCCACACTTTAGAAGGTTTAATACATTACATTATGAATAAAAGTCCATTGATTGAAAGGGAAAAGCCAATATTTGCATACTTAAAAGCTCACATACACACTTATCTATAGGGACGGTAACCTCAGCTTGGACTTATGAAATCACAAGGCTCAACATTTCATTCAGGTTAAGAAGGACATATTAAAATCATATCTGAAAGTATAAAAAAAGTGGAAAATGTCTCTGCAGGCTAGTGAGCTAGTGAGGCCGCTGCTTTGTGATAGACGTTGCCATAAGCACAGTTTACAAACAAGTCTTTCTTTCCAGCTATATGAGCACTTGGAAAAGTTCAGCCTTCACATGTCCATGCTCCTATGAGGAAGAGGTGATATTATTTCTAGCACCATCATTCCAGTAACAGTGCATACAGCTTCAGGGCAGGTATGTTGTGAGATAGGATCACTCAATTCCCTCCAGTTATATGGCAGCGAGCCAAGTGGAGGAGGTGGTAAGCATATACCCTGAGGCACTGACTGCAGGACCTAGAGATTCAATTACACACCTCAGATTCCAGACTTAGTTCACTGTTGTTTTGATTATGCGTTAAGATAAAAAGGTACATTGCACAGTACTGCTGACAATGATTCTGAGAAGATGGAAAGTCTGATTATAGGATGGAATAATAAAATAATATGATTAAATCAAAAACATATGTGATCCTAGTTTTAGTGCACTCATCGTCTGCTTCACGGGTACATGCAACTGGGTTGTACCCTTGCACTAGTGGTGCCACTGTCTCTCCAGCAGGACCCATTGCAAACTAGTTTTGTTAGAACAAAGAATACAATGTGCTTGAGTGCAATAAAATGGTTTTAAAGTGAACTTATAATGTTTTTCTACTGTTGTGAAGGGAACTCTTAAACTCTGCCATCTCTATGGCAGCCTGTCAAACACACAACGTATTCCTGTGGGTTGGGTATGGGTGACCGGCGTTTGGGATCCCGCAGGTCACCATACCGACGCCGGGATCCCGGGGTTTAGAATGCCGGGCGGGGGTGGGGCCGAGCACAATGAAGCCCCTTGCGGGCTCAGTGGCGAGCTGCATTCACCACAGGTTCTATTCCCACTCTATGCGTGTCATGGACATCCACGAGTGGGAATAGTCCCTGTTAGTCGGCATGTCGACTGTCGGGATTTTGAGGGTGCGGGATGTAGCCGTCGGTAATGTGACCATAGGTCTCCTGACCGCCAGTCACGTAACTATATACCATTTCAGTTTATATTCTGGATGCTTCAGGCTGTATTTCAATTTTATATAATGTGAGTGAAAATTAATAAGATACTGGGGTATATTCAATTGAAGTCAGATCCATTCCGACATTCATTTGTCGGAATGGATCCGACCTGGGCTATTCAATGGACATCTCAATTCGACTTTTAAAAAAGTTGAATTGAGATGCAGGAGGGGAGACGGGGGAGAGCAGCGCTACAGCAGTGGCTATATAGCCGCTGCTGTAGCGCTGCTCTCCCCCGTCTGCCTGCGGCTCTCCCCCATCTCCCCCCCAAGTGTCTCCTCTCTCACAGCCGCCGCTCCCCCTCTCCCCGTCCCTCCTCTCTCACAGCTGCCATTCCCTGTCCTACCTCTCACAGCCGCCGCTCCCCGTCTCCCCCTCTCACACAGCCGCCGCTCACGGCAGCGTCCACCTGGCTCCAGCAAGCGAGGTCTCGCTTGCTGGAGCCGGGTGGACGCTGCTGTGAGTGGCGGCTGTGACATCCTCCAGTGCTGCTCACCCCGTCCCCGCCTCAGCTCTCCCCGTCCCCGCCTCGGCTCTCCCCGTCTCCGGCGCTGCTCTGCCCATCTCACTCGACTTTTTTTAACGTCGAACTGAGATGGTCGAAAAGGGGGCCAAAACCTGTCGGTTTTTTTGCCCCCTTTTCGACACAAGCACGTGGATCGGCAGCTATTCCGCCGATCCACGTGCTTTTCGACAAGTCGAATTCATTGACTTGTCGAAAAATTTAGGGTTATATTGAATAGGTTGAATCACGATTCGACCTTAAATAGTCGAAAACTGCCGTCTTTTCGACAGACGGCAGCTTTTGACTTTAAATGAATATACCCCTGACTGATACAGATCTTCTTATGTACCGTAGATTTAAAGGGGTTTTCAACTTTAACATTGAATTTTAAAAGCCCCCACCCAGTTCCCGTCTCAATTTCACCTGTTAGTTAAAGCTAGTGGCTTTAATTAATAGGGTTAAGGTTACCTAAAGTATAAAAAAAGGGGCAGACTAGATGGGCTAAGTGGTTCTTATCTGCCATCAGTGGCAATGTGATTAAAATTATTTTCAACTTGTTTTATAGAGGACGACTATCTGACTGATGGCTTGTAGATTTGATATCAGTACCTTCATCTGGTTTCCAGGTTTCCTGAAAACCACCTCAGAGCTCACTGTGACTGTGTACATTTTTTCATAGACTCTGGAAACATGTAGTAATAAATAATGAACACATGTGGCCCCTATGTTAAAATCTCAAAAGTCTGAACAACTCTGGTATAGGAGATTCAAGTGTACTTAGCAGGCAGCTACAGTGATGTGTTTGTCTCAATGACCTTATGATAATCTGGCTTAAGTACAAGAGAGTGAACAGGAACTGGAACAAAAAGACATCCGATGTCCAAGATAAACTAATATAAATATTTATTGGCAATTAAGAACATGCAGCCACTCGAAACAGCACTTCAAGAGGATGCCAAGGGGAAACCCAGTGGAATTTGTCTATACAAAATGAATATTTTCCTACTTTTAAAGCAAGAACACATTTTTTTTTAAGAAAGTCCAATTCTTAGGAGAGTGATTAACATAAGAAAATGTAAGAGAGCACCGCATCTAAGTGCATACAATTCTGTATTATAGAACTGCTTTTGAAAACATTTATTTGTACAGACTTTTTTGCTGGTATTAAACGTAATACAAAGCAATGAAACAGAAATACAGCAGAAGCAATACAAAATACCACTCAGTGCATGAATTTAGGTAATAGTGACTAATGGGACCACTGCCTGCCTGCTGCCACACCTTACATTTCCCTACTGCCTCCACAAAAACTATTGCTTAAATACAAGATTTCAAAATGACACATGTAAAGTTTTCATAGACTGGTAGATGCTCAGACAATTGAAATGACATGTAATGACTCACACTTTTCCCACACTCATGTATTACTGTTGTGTATTTTCTCTGTCTCCCTTTTACAAGCATACTGTATACTGTACTACAGTGCTATGGGGGAATTAATATTGATACTAATATTATGGGCCTATTATTTATCCATAATGGGCCCATTACACATTTTTTATGTAACAGGCCCATTCATTATTAGACGCCCGGTAGGGCTGACTAGTTCAGCTGATGCTGGTTTCCGGAGCCCCACTCCTTCTTATGGGAAGGAGATTTGGGGCTATGTAGAGGGATCTGAGTAGATCGCTCTGCCACCTCCGCGCTGAGCGACCTTTGGCTGTGACCTTAGGTCACACGTGCAGTTAGCAGGGTCGTCCCTGGTAAGTATCGCTACTACTTCTATAGCAGTGTTAGGGATCACAGTGGCAGCTGCTTTTCAGAATACTGAATTGCTCCGGTAATTACAGTAAGTATCCACCACCGGAACTTGGCTATCTGGGACCGGATTTCCCCACGATGATGAACAGGCCGCTTAGCATGTATTCTTGTAAAACCTCCATAGTTTTGTGGATGTTACACATATCTATTTTATGCTATGACACTAACCAATCAATGCGAAATCTCCCTAGAGAACAGTCATATTATGAGATTATGCTTCCAAACGTTTATATGTCCTAAATGCACCTAAATTTGAGAAAATATTAACTGATTTCATTAAAATATCTATGAAATGCGTTGTCCATACTTGAAATAACAAAGGGCCTAAGAAGACCTTTTTATATAATATAAAAGCGATACAGAACATTTTACACTTAAATCTGTCCAGCAGCATTTGTAAATAATCTGACATGACCAGCATTGTGAATATCAGCAACTGGGTATACAATTTCCCAGCACAAAACATTTTTAATATACTGTACATAAAATATCTTTAACAAAATGTTTACATTTGAGTCCTGCTCACAACCAACATAGCAAGTTCAATAAACACCAAACCAGAGATATTTGCCAACAACTAGGAGAAGCTAAAAGGCAAGTAATCTACCAAAATGACAGATCAGTGCTTGAGTCCCTTAAAAATGCTACATAAATGAAAGGAAAAAAAATAAAATACAAAATAAAATAAACACAGTAAGTGTGCCATCTCATACCCCTTAGAAATGTACTTTACTGTTCTCCCACAGGGCATTGATGTATAGATCACATCAGCAAATCATATGAAAACAATAAAGAATGTAGCTGACCACTGATCCCTATGACTGTTGCTGAAGCCCATGCACATCCAAGCATATGCTGCAGTCCAACAAGCTGACAATGATATTTGTTGCCTTTACAACACCTGGCACATGCAGATGTGAGTGAAGCTGTTGTCATAGGGATCACTCAGTGGGCAGATGTATTAACCTGGAGAAGGGATAAACCAGTGATAAGCACAAGGTGATAACGGGCCAGCCAATCATTGCTGATTGGCTGGTGCGTTATCACCTTGCACTTATCACTGTTTTATCACTTCTTTATCTCTTCTCCAGGTTTAATAAATCTGCCCCACTAATTCCAAGGACACCTGCACTTTTTGGTTGTTTTTCCAAACACTTGTTTTACCTACGGTAAATGTGCCACAGACATTAATATAAACGGACACGGTGCTTTAGGAATGTTCAATTCTGACTATACAAACAGATGGCTTGCTCAGCAAAGGTATGGGATATTTTATCTAGAGTCCTGGCATATATTAAGAAAAATGAAATGAGTAATTGCTGTTGCTTAGTAACGATGCCATACATAAAGAGCCCCTCCTCCTACAGTCACTGTGAGGAGCACTGCTACATAAGTTAGTGAATAGAGATGTGACAGACTTTGGTTTATAGTATTTTACAAGATTGTAAGCAAGGGGCTAAGGAAAATGTTCCGAGCACCTATAATAAAATGCCCCATACCTTTAGTTTAATGTTTAAAATACATGCCCTTACATTAAGTTTTAAACTAAAATTAGCCCCACATAAAAAACTGAAGTGCAGGAACTGAAGCCATAGTGGATATTAGCTGTATGACACTGTAGGGTTTAGATTCTTCCAAGACCTTGTCATGGAGCAGTCAAATTTCAAATAATATAGTTTTTTCCATCAGTTTAGATATATTGCGTGATCTGACCGCTATGTAAGTGCTAGTTTTCCTATGTAACAGCAGAATTGTCCATAGAATTGGAGAGAGGGTTTCTCTGCTGCATGGTAGAAGAAGGAAACAGTCTATGTTTATGGATACATTGAGAGGTGGGGGA
Organism: Pseudophryne corroboree; assembly: GCF_028390025.1. Classification (NCBI taxonomy): domain Eukaryota; kingdom Metazoa; phylum Chordata; class Amphibia; order Anura; family Myobatrachidae; genus Pseudophryne; species Pseudophryne corroboree. The sequence continues at coordinate 347,257,204 of NC_086447.1, forward strand.
ATGTAGAGTGTTTTGGGAAGGTATCTTTGTCTTTCAGAAGATCTCCCCTGGGTTCCATGAGTTCATTCCGGAAACAGGCCGTTAGGAGACTGTAGAGAAGAAACCAGAGAAGAAAAGAAGAGAAGATGATGACCATGGAGAGTGGAAAGATGCAGTGACACCGCAATGACCAAAGTGTGACATACTGGTGGGCGGAGGTACTACGTGGAATCATTTTAATAAAGGTTGACGTTTCTCTTAATACATTGGTTAAAATATGTTAAACTTTATGTTCTATACAGCCTAAGAATGGCACAAACCCTCGTCTTCAGAAGTGAATTAAGGACAACACAGGTAAAAATGGTCCAGTTTACACTGTATTTGCTGGCCAGGTGTAGAACACTTTTAAGTCTACCCCTTATTCTATTAGAATTGGCACACAAAGAACAAATAATCATACAATATTGCCTTTCTGGGAACATGGACGTGAGAGAGCAAGTGTACTACAAAGATCTAAAAACAAAGGCTTACAATGTTGGGATTACAACACGTGCCAGCTCTGTAATTTCCTGAAATTCAAGCCAATTGAGGGAGTGCAGGACAGCAGCATGCTTAAGGTGAAATGAAATATAATGCTTCCTCTACTTTTCTATCTTGATATGTCTCCAGTAACAGAAAAATCTTAATGTCTGCAGTTTGACTTATCAATTAGTCATTGCATAATAGGACACAAAACAGCCATTTATGAAGCTGGAAGTTTGGGACACTGCTGTGGAATTTTTCTATTTGTGCTATCCATGCTTCCCAAATGCTCTAGTCATAATATACTTTTCTATCTAATGAACAACTGCTATTGTATTTATATTTGCTATGTAACTAAATGCTGGCTATTGTTCTCTGTTATCAGTCATTAAATTCAGTGAGGTTTATTCTGTGTTATTTAATATAGATGTAGTTTGCACAGGTAAATAAAAGATGCACCCTGCAATTATAGCTTATACTAAGCTCTGAATGTATACAGATACTGTATGTTGGTGAATAGTACTTATAGCAATATTGTACTGTATAAGGTACATTCTATTTTTAGTGATTAATGATTCTTTAAATAAAAACTAAGATGATCTCTCTGATACCAGATGTAAACTCTTTGTATTTTGACTGTTTTCAATCATCTGTAGTTGTCGAAAAAGGCTATTTATTGCTATTAGACAAATACATGTGTGCATAAAAACGACATATAAACCCTGCAGATGAAGGAACAATACATCAACACTCGTAATGGTACAATGAGTGATGCACATTTTGCTAACTTTGTGGGTGAGCTGTAATTTGAGCAGTCACACTGTGATCACAGAGGTGTGGGGGTTAGCGGAAAAAACAAAGGAAACACATTAAAAGAAATCCGAAATGCAATATGGAAGACATGAAAGAGGGAGAGAGAGAAAATATCCACTACAATGACAATCTTGAAAGGACTGTCAACATTTCTGTAGACCATACAGTCATAACATAATGACTCCAAAAAGCTTTACATATTTGCTGGATTACTTAAAAAAAAAAAAAAAATGTAATTTTAGAACTGATTTTGTTTTCAGTTTTGGAGATTTTTGAAGTCTGTACAGCCTAGTGCTTGTGATATGGGGGTGCATTGTCCCTGTGGCCTTCTCTTGTTGAAAAGTGACAACAAACAAACCCTAACATTGCAGCTGCATTCACGCTGCTTACCTTATAAGGCCAGAGGTGACATCCTCTACCCATAGAACTGGAAGTGTGGTATTTGGCTGTGACTTAGAATGCTCACACCTCACGTAAGATTCCGGTTGAAAACGGCTCTCATTTCATTTTATTGACCTATGTTGGATTATTACATTCAAAGGAACTTTGATACAAAGTGACTGTTTATTGGAAACATCTATTATACGGGTTCTACCAGCAGCTACACTTGATCTATATTTTTTTGACTTTGTATATCAAGTCATTTAGCTATAAAGCTAGTTTTTACACCTCTGTGCACAGAATATGCTTAAGTCCACCTCCTTTTATTGGAAAGTATATATACTTGTCATCTTAGATGTTTAAATTACTAAGACCGGTCTTGTTTTATGATTTGTGATTATTCATATATTATTAAATATTTTTAATTTAATAGGAGTCTGTTATTTTTGTCAGCCATATCATATAAATTTATAATATAGCGCAAAAGTTTCTAACAATTGGAGTTTTGTGGTTAATTGCACTTGGGTGGCCCAGTGCAATTTGATTGACCTGCTAACCCCAGGTCATTAACTTTTTGCAGCTGATTGTTATTTTATCCAAAAGGGTTTTTTATAGCATTTGATATTAGCGCCTGATAAAAAAAGGTCTTTTCTGTGACTTAGAATGCACTACACTCCCATGCAATACTACCAACGTCTTCTCACTGCTGTTTCTCCTTTATGCCATTAGCTGGTTTCAGTACGGGAGCTCCGCAGAGGCATTAAAAACACTGGCTGAATGACCTTACGCCACTCATACAGTTTATTACCACTGACACACTAGGCTTATTGGTAGCAACGGGATGAAGTTAATTTACCGGCAGTCGGGATCCCGACGGTCAGGATAGCAATGCCGGAATCCCGACTGCTGACAATACCGACAGCTGGAATCCCGGCTCACAGGAGCTATTCCCACTCGTGGGTGTCCACGACACTCATAGAGTGGGAAAAGAACCTGTGGTACTGAACCCGTAGCAACATCTCTGCTCTAGTAATTTACAATTACCGTATATACTCGAGTATAAGCCGAGTTTTTCAGCACATTTTTTGTGCTGAAAAAGTTCCCCCTCGGCTTATACTCGAGTGATGCTCCGGAGCAGAGCGTAGAGAGCTCTGGGAAGGAGGGAAGGAGGAGGAGGGAGGGGGACACGGGAGCCGCAGCAGCGCACTGTAATTGGTGCATCAATCAGTGACGCTGCTGCAGCCGTCCGTCTCCCTCTCCCTGCTCGCTGAAGCACCGCCGCGCCGCCCGCCTCCTCAGCCGCTGCAGACTTTCCTGTATGACCTAAGGCCGGCCACCGATGCCCGCACCGCCTGCTGCTGCCCGCATTCCGCTGCCCCTTCATTCGTTTACACATAGCCCGTCAATGGTGAGTAGAGACAGGCGGCGGCAGTGGGGGGGTGGGGGGGGGGTTGGGGGCTGTGCATATCTGGCACCATGAGGGTATATCTGGCACTGTGAGGGCATATCTGGCACTGTGGGGGAATGTGTAGCACTGTGGGGGCATATCTGGCACCGTGGGGAAAATCTGGCAGTATGAGGGCATATCTGGCACTGTGGGGGCACATGTAGCACTGTGGGGGTATATCTGACACCGTGGGGGAATATCTGGCAGTATGGCACTGTGGGGGCATATCTGGCACTGTGGGGGCATATCCGGCACTGTGGGGGCATATCTGGCACTATGAGGGCATATCTGGCACTGTGGGGGCATATCTGGCAATGTGGGGGCATATCTGGCAATGTGGGGGCATATCTGGCAATGTGGGGGCATATCTAGCACTGAGGGCTGTGTACGGCTAGACTTGCATTTCCCACCCTAGGCTTATACTCGAGTCAATAAGTTTTCCCAGTTTTTTGGGGTGAAATTAGGTGCCTCGGCTTATATTCGGGTCGACTTATACTCGAGTATATACGGTATATATTAGTTCAACTAAAAGTAGGATCTTACAAATATGTAATTTGTAGTAAGTCAGTGCTGTAAACTTGCCTAAAGATAGACTTTATTTCTGTGTTTCCATGACATCCTTCTAATAACTGACACAATACAGCAACTAATGTACTTAACAGTTAAATAAATGGGTATTGTAGTAAAATAAAACAAGTGCTGCTAAATGAACTCTATGTTCTCTAGACCAATGAGTGATAACCGGAGCAGACTGTACAGCTCTACAGTAAATCACACCAGCCCTATACTGTATATAGAACTTGTCATTCTCCTTTATAGTACAAATTAGGTTAGTACATTGCTGTTCTTGCCTGGAACTGCTGCTATCAATCAGCCTCTGTATTAAAGTACATTAAGGTTAACATTATTGAAATAAAAAGACTAAAGATAAAAAACATCAACTTTAATAATGGGTAATGCAACCATTTTGCTGCCAGTGTCAAACGCAATACAGCATGAATAATTCTGTATGTAGTTTGTTTGTTTGTTTGTTTGTTTAATGAATTGGCAATTTGTCAAATATAAACAGAATAGTCAATGTGGAGTGTGAGCCTCTAGTGATTTGCTTTGCTTCAGAGACAAGTGATGGTTTAACAAGACACTCAAACAATAGATTTTAAACAAGCAAAAAAATTGAATATAATTGTTATAATGTTTAAAAAATGGAATGGTATTCATTGAACTATACAGTATATGAGATAGGGTACTACTCAATGTGAATGGTATATGGGACTATACATCTCCAACTATGACATAACTATTCTAGACGTCATCCAGAAGTTTCATGACTACATAAAAGTATGGCTAGTAGTATCTGACAGAATACAACAATTTAGCATTTTAATATACATATTATTTAGGATTTTTCAAATGGGAGCAAGAAAAGCTGTCAGCCTGTCAATGCATGAACAAGTGAACAAGTGTGATTTAGTATCTTTAGCGCTGTATGACGTGACTATAGAGTGTCCTTATATTGTCAAGTGAAAGATATTATCATCATGTTTGATGGCTGAATATGTTAGAGTAGATAACTATATCTTTCCCAGCTGTTTATACAAGTATTCCACACGATAAATAGACGCAAACTTGAAGTATCTTGAGCTTATAAAGGCATGAGTTACAGAACAATGAGAGGACGTTTATTTTCCTTAGTAATTAACATTAGTAATTATTATTGATGTGCCAATGTAAAGGGGGGTACACACGGAGCGATAATCTAAGCAATCTGACTAGATTGCTTAGATTTTCAGGAAGATCGCTCCGTGTGTAGCCCTAACAGCGATAACGATGCGCAGCCCCGCGCATCGCTATCGCTGATGCTAGATTGGCCTGCCGTGCAGGCCAATCTAGCGGGTTGCTCACTTCACCCGCTGGGTGAAGTGAGCGCCCCCCCCCCCGTCTCCCCCCGCACACTCAGCACAGATCGCGCTTCGCTCAGCACACATCTCTCCCACATCGGGCCGTCTATATGGGACTTTAGAACTCAATATTATTCTTTTTTTTGTAGTAGGAATCCAATTATTCTTTGTCTTATTTAAAAAAAATACAGTCTTTACAGTAGAACAAAGAAATTATGTAGAACAAAACAGAGAAATAAAGTTGCACAGCTTGTTGCTATGCAGAAGAAATAAACTAAATAATTTCTGCCATAGCTGGTAAATCACCATACATAGTGCACCAACTGATCACTGGAACATCACACTGGAGACATATTATTCTATTATTATTGGTTACCATGCCGAATAAATGGTTGTTGTTATTGTTTGTTATTATTATTACTTTTGTTAAAAAATAATAGTCCTGGGATTATACATAGGATGCATTAGTACAACTAGAATATAGCAAAAGTCAAGATAGAATATAGCAAAAGTCAAATATAACAGATTTCTGTCAATTGTCAACCTTCCTATGTAATACAGACCATACATCAGGGTACCGATGATTGGCAATCCGTAGGGGAATCAGGGAAATTGTGCATGTAAGAGTTCCCCATTTTTGGTTGGGATTGACAAATCAGGGAAATCCCACATGTTCAAGTCACCCGATTCCCTGACCCCGGTATTGGGGATTTGGGAATTGCGCCAATCAGTCACTGATGAGTGGGCCACATAACTGAAGAGGATTTTTTGCTTCTGAGACTAACCTAATACCCGTATAAAAGCAAATACAGTAGTACATTGCTTCTCTATGCCATGTTGCCAGATAATATCAGACTAGTAAACATTTGAGCTGATATATAGTAAAAAAACAAAAAAAAACAAAAAAACATTTAGATTGCAAATGCTACAGAAGAGGAAACCTATAGTGTTTCTGGATGTAGGTAATAAACCAACATAACAATACATTAATAGATGGAGGTAGCTAAACGATATTGATAGATATAGTCCTAAAACATACATTACATACATGGCTGTATACAGGGTAACTTGAGACAACAATTATGTGACGTACTGTACACAGCCATACAGTATATTTATAAGGGACTACGAATTCATCATTAACTCCTATAATACATTGCAAATTACTCCTGAAATTACTCTGAATGAAACTCTAAAAGGGATAAAAGATTTTAGTGAAATAGTACCGTTCATTTAGGTAATTTTCATCTCTGACATCTTGTTCTATTGGAGAATGCTTTAGATTGTGTTCCATGTAGTTGGGGCTGTTCTGCATTCTTTTTTGCCATTGGTGTATGGAGAAGGTGTCACTCCTCCCTGTATTGCGGGGGCCGGGCAGGTTGCTCTGTAGGCTTCTGTCCCTGAGCAATTTAATGTCATGTATTAAATGCTTTAAAGCCAAGTTGATGAAAACTAATGCTATCCCAGGACACTCAGATATTGTATTATATCACATTACACCAATAACTATAGTCTGTGATAGCAAACAGTTAATACTCCCTAGATGTAGCCAGAGTTCTTTTAAAGCATCGAGACAAAATAAAAACACCCTTTGGCTTTGTAATAAGGCATGCAATTTGCAACAATATATCTGGCTACATCAACTCATTTTGATGTGCAAGGGCGTAGCCACCATAGGAGCAGGGAGTGCAGCTGCCATGGGGCCCAGAGCTGAGAGGTGCCCACCATCCCTGGGGAAGATACATGTGTTATATACATTGTTCCCCATTGGGTGGTCCACAGGGGCCCTTACAACTTTTGCCTTGGGGCCTACAATATGTTTTATATACATCTGGACCTGCCCATTGTTATGTCATATAAAATGAACTGGAGGACATTACAATGTTACATAATATTAGGTGCACTGTAATGTTGCACTACATGAAGGGAAGTCACTATAGTGTGGCATACTATGAATTGGGGGCACTTTATTGGAGCATAATATGAATGGGGACACTGTATGTCATAATGTGAACTGGGGGTACTGTGTGGCATAATGTGTACTGGAAGCCCTACAATGTGATATAATGTGAACTAGGGCATGTGAACTAGGGCACTACTATGGTTCATATAATAAACTAGGGCACTACTATGGGGCATAACATTAACTTAGGCTCTACTATGGTTCAGAAAATGAACTAGGTCAATACTATGGGACCTCTCTGGAGAGGTGTCTCTCTAGAAACATTGGGACAGGGGCCCATTCAAATTGTTGCTATGGGGCCCACAAAGTTCTGGCTACGCCCCTGTTATACAACAACATCTGTAAAGTACATACCCTATGCTGTACAGCACACCAACCCCAAGATTTTCTAACCCCTTGTACAAACAAAACAGTAGCACATAACAGTTTACAGTACATCACCCCGCACTTAGCTGTTGGCACATATATAGCATAGCAACACATGATAAAAGCAATGACTCCTAAATAAGATTCTTTTTTACAGATAATAAAAACAGGGGAGCAGTCATTTTAAATGCATATAAAAACATGCATATTTCTCAAACCAAGCGCAGAGACACACTAGCAGGTGACGTTTACATGTGGGAGCGTTCTACTTCCTACATGTACTTACTGTTTCTGAAGTAAATGCTGCTGCTGCTGTCTGTAGTTCTCAATAGTATGCTGTGGAAGATATTGCATGAGCTCCAGAGACTCTTTGATCTTTAATAAAGTTTCATAAATCTCTCTGCCTTTTACCTAGAGCCAATAAAAAGAAAGAACAAGAGAATGGTGGGTAAAAATGAGTCACTGTATCAAAATTTAGATTTTCAGATTCTCAAGTATTATAAATAATATATAAATGAAATTATTAGAATACAAATATATTAGAATACAAATTATAATACAATACAAATATAATATGTGCAGAGTTGCCTCGGTTTGTAAAGCACAAATCTACATCATTTATAACTCCCTGGTAAATTAAAAGCTGGGTGCCAAAAATACTGCATAATACAATTTGTAATAAATGGCATTTCAAACTCCAGTATGCTGCATAAACTCGTTGGTTTATTAAATTTGCAATGATTGCAGTGGGTCTGATTTTGGGGGTAATTCAGATGTGATCACTGCTGTTAGTTTTCGCACAGATTGCGATCAGATCTGAATTGCGCATGCGTGTGAGCCACAATGCGCTGGCGTGTCGCACAACAGCAACGGGCATCGGTGCCTAGCGACGGGATGGTGCAAAAAATCCTAGCACACGGGTGTTCGCAAGAAGATTGACAGGAAGAGGCCGTTTGTGGATGGAACTGTCCATCCACAAGGAGGGATCAGATCTGAATTAGGCCCTTAGAGGTGGGTGCTATTTGCATCGTTGCTATAGTACATCTGCAGCAATGCAAAAATATTTATAAATACTAGTTTGCTCCCGGAGTTGTTCATTTCAGCTCAGTGCTAATTTGGACTAAACATGGTGTTAAGTCGCGAAAACGTGCATTCTCCAATTAAAGTGCCTCGCGGCTATGCTATTTGTGCCGTTCTAGGGCACATAACAGCATCGCGTACCTATTTTTGTTGGACTTCTGCTCGCACCCCCAGAGTGGTGTGAGAAGAAATCCTTTTGTCCGGGATAACATCTTGCTGAATTGAATAGCCCTGGGAGCTCCCTCCTAATGCTATTCAATTCACTGTAAATTTAATTGACCCAGTGACCGCTGATCATCATGGTCTGTGTGTATATTGCAATGGGAGTTGAGTACCTGTAAGGTAGAATATATTCCTACTGACAGGTGCATTCGTGTCTTTAATCTACATAGGCATGGATGAGCCACAGGTACAAAAAGGTGTAACTTATACAAAAAAAACTGCGCTTATTCCCAACTCTACATCAGCCCCAGTGACTCTATACATATACATAAGGGTGGGATAGAAAAGGCTATGAAATGCGTGGACTTACAGGTAGGTATAACACCTCATCATCTGGTGACCGTCGCTTTTTGATAGAAGCCATCTGAATGCCATGGGTACTTTGCCGGAAAGCTGAACAAAAACAGCAAAATGTATGTTATGCATATGTTGTTATGCTATACCTTCTGTGTACTGTGAGCTGTATCCCGTACAGTGGCTTTATGGGCTGACCGAACATTTTACTGGTCACAGTAAAACATCTTCTCCTAAGTGGATATCGCACTGTAGAGTAACATTTCAATAGATGTCTTATATGGTTTGCCACAATTTATTTCTCAGCTTATGTTTTCAGCGCCTGTTAAAGACTGAAAACTCCAATTGCAGCTACAGTCTATGTATTTAAGAAACTTACATTGCTTCATACCTTCCCCATTCTTTGTGCTGTCTGTGACTTGCTGTTTTCTGATACTGTCCTCATCTGCCTTACGATCTCTACCAGGGCAAGCACAAATACGTGCCTCAAAGCATCTGCGACCAAGCACCTGACCGCTGTGACAATTGGAGAAGAGAGAATACTGATGAATACGGTGAAGCAGCTCATCCTCACTCCATGCACATCACCTATAGGCCTTCAGAGGAACAGTATGAAAAGCAAACTGGTAACAAAGCAATGCCAGAACTCACTCTCTGGTTTCCAGTGTCACTATGATTAATATAGGCCGGCGGTTCATTCCTCCAACACAGCTGCTGTTACACATGAAATTGTATAGTATCGTTGTGAACTCTGTGCCAACCTATGAAGGGTTTTGAAAAGAAAATCTGTCTTAGGATCATGAATTAACTGCATTTATTTTAAAGTATTGAAATATACATTATATGAAAGTACAAATACGGTTCAAGAACTACAAAATCTATATCTAAGAAAAGTAATAAGCACCTGAGGGGGCTCATAGGGCACCAGAACACTCTGTCTACCGGTGATTGGATCTTCAACGTATTGTGCATGGCTATTTCCCTCCACCCTAATGAGATGGCTGGGAGGTGCAATCTGTCCTATAGATCAAACACATAAAACACAGAGTAAGGTTTTCTATCATCTTTCCATAAGTGTCGATCATTGTAAGCAGACTCATAAGACCTTATAAAACCCAGTTTAATGTTATAACATTATATGATCATACCCTCATTAAATTCTCGGCTCAGCTCGTGGTTTGGACAGCGCTTTACAACTTCTGTGACATGCTCAGCCTTCTTGTAGACTGGCATTGCTCGTATAACTGCTCCTTGTGGGGGTGGAGTCATCACTTTGATCTGAATTGGACACGTTTTGGCAATCTGGCAGTAGAGCTTCTTGAGATCAGTAGAATACTGAAAGACAAACAAACCAAAATTTACCACTAAACTCTTTTCTCCTGCTAAGGGTCCAGGACATGAGAAGGAATACATTATATACAGATGGCAGGCATCAAATGTGAGCTACCTGTGCTATTACAACAGTGTCTTTAGTCTGCCAATTGCCCCCGGCACTCTGCCTACAGTAGGTGTGACAGCACTCCATGTTCTCATACATCAGATTCAGTTGCATCTCCTAACCTACCATATCCCTGAGATCACAAAATCAACAAGATTAACACAGTTTCCAAAAGATATAAGAACAGGACAAACAGATAAACATAGGTAAATATGTATTGTTATGTAACCAGGTGTTGGTAGGGTGCAGCAGTAACAGGATTAAAATTTGGGATTAGCACGAGAATTTATTATTCACTTCTATTGATGCTGTAGGTTTAAAACAGCGATGGGCCAAACTGTATTTTCCACATTGCCAATGGGCCTAATTCAGACTTGATCATAGCCGTGCAAAATTTTGAGTTAGGCTTAATGATGGGGAGGAAAATATCTCAGTAGTAGAGGGACTCTCTCTGCTGAGACAACCACCGTTTCCAGTGTAGGATGTGGGACGGTATAAAATACAAATAGAAGTTAGAGCTCCCCTTTAGGTCTCATAAATGGCCCCAACCTGCGTGAATACAGGAAGATATTATTTTCTGCTAAGTGCCACGCTCTGCTGTAGTCACAGCTGCAGGGTAAAGGTAATGTGGAATTTGCTGGTAGACATTGTGCAATATTACTTGATGTCCTCAGGCAAAGGATTAATACACAATAGTTTCAAATAGCCTGCGGATACAGCAAATGATGCCAAAAGATACATTCATAGTTGCGAAAGACCTATTTAGCTTCTCCTTTGCTTGTGTTTCTGAGGAAAAGTGGATGTATTTACCAGCTGGAGTTAATAGAACTCTTCTATACTGTACATATATAGATATATTATGAAAGCTATAGAAACCTTTTTCCTTGTTTAACAAAGTCAGCAGTGCTGGTTCTTTTAAAGAATATAAAACTACATAAGCTTCTAAACGTGATGGTGTTGCCAATAGCAACAAATCAGATTCCAGCTGTCATTTCTATATTGTATCCACGAAAAGGATAGACAGAATCTAATTGGTTGCTATGGGCAACACCACCACTTTTTGCTTTAGCTCTAGCAATTCTACGTCAAGAGCTTATGGGGTCTATGTACTAAGCTTTGGCAAGAAATAAACTGAAGAGAGATAAAGTACCAGCCAATCAGCTCCTTAATGCCATGTTACAGGCTGTATTTGAAAAATGACAGTTAGGAGCTGATTGGCTGATACTTTATCTCTGTCAAAGGCTTAGGAAATAGAGCCCTATATCTTTAAATGTAGTGCATTTATTTTAATAAAAGTATCATATAAATTCCACAATAATTATAATAAGGGTACATTTACTGAAATGTCTACATAGGAAGTGAAGAGGTGTTGCCTGTAGCAACTAATCGTATTTTAGTTGTCATTTTCAACAATATACTAGATAAATGATAGCTAGAATTTCATCACTAAGAGAGATACCTCAATTATTCCTTTAGACATTTTAGTAAATCAGAATCTACCACTAAAAATAAAGTATCACATGTCTCTACAACACCCTTATTATTCTCTTTCTTATTGGAGGAGACCTAAATGATCTAAATAGAAGGTAATTTTTGGAAGAGACTTTATTGGAAGAGACCTATGGCGGGATGTAATGCCGTCCGAGTTGGCCGGAGGTGCAGGTTGACGGCAGAACTCTGATGTTTTCTTAAAGCGATAATCATATACAAGGCATGGTTTATCATATATACAAAATAATCATGCCTATGGGACATTGCACAGACTCTCTGTATGTAATACATGGGAGACTTTTCAACTTCATGTAGTCCCAATACTGTTACTAAACTAATACAGAGTCCGGTATGATTAACCGGCAGATGGGATGCTGGCAGTCAGTATACTGACAGCGGCATCTCGCTGCGCTCACCATGCTTCAGGCCCAGTGATTCGCTTTGCTCACCACAGGTTCTATGAGCACTCGATTGGTGGCATGGACACACCAACTGCGTGGGTATACCAGGCGGTCGGCAGGATTTTGTGTGTCAGTATTTCACCGGCTGTCAGGATTCCGGCGTCGGTCTCCTGAACAACAGGATCCCGACAGCCGGCATTTTAACTGTATCCCTCAATACAGTACCTGTAAGAACCCAACAATTGCTTAAGCATGGAATAAATACTGTGCATACTGTATATTTTCCTGAGTGAATAAATACAGTAAGAGGGTGTGTGCTGTATGAGTAGCATAAATATGTATAGTGAGTATTATAGAACCTATCCAAATTGATGTTCCGAATGCACCAACAGGCCGTAGTTATGCCAGAACTGGCCTGGTCACAATGCTGTACGGTCCCGGTGCTCGTTCAATCTAGATAACCATGTGTGGTTATATCATACATTTATCCTGTCCTCCAACTCTTGGACCGAGCAGCTGGATTGTTGTGAGTCTAGCCAGCACTACACAGAAGAACAGGTAGTATATTGGAAAGAAAACCCTTTTTACTGCAGGTGGGGCCGCTAGGGAGAAGTGGCTGGCAACTATTGCCCTGAGGGACACACATGACTAAGGGATGCAAAGTAAGGCAGCGCCACAATGACATGAAATTATTGAAAAGCATGCAGCTGTCCAATCCATGAAGGAGCAGAAGCCCTGTCCTCCTGAATAATAATATTGGTTTTAGCTAATTGTTCTTCAGAAGCATTGAGGAGAGAATCCGGTAGGAGTGACAACGTAACATAGAGTGTCTGGGTACTACTGAGCTATCTGAGAAAGTTGTGTCCTCTTGTCCCGCTTATCAGACCACTTAAGCATGCTGGATGAGATTCACCTCACTTTTATTTGGTTACAATATCCAAATTGCTTTGAGAATCCAAGTTTATTCCATCTTTACCCACTTGCTCTAAAATAATCAACTTTGAGCAACCTCTGAATGCCAATACCATCATCCCAACCGTTTTGTATGCCCTATAAAATTAGAGCACACAGTGGCAAAAAATATAGCCTAAGGCAGCATGTCTTGCAAGTGATATCCAGTATTCCTATTGCTGCAATACTGGATCAAATTACTTGGCTTGCAATTTCCATTCAACTTCTTATTTTCAGGTTCACCTGCAATGTCATGTTTAAATAAGCAGTCCTCAGGTAGGCAAATCAGGAGAACAACAGCGGATTCGGGTACATTAATAATAACATGTTTTAAAAGAACATTCCAGTGAATATGACTCTACCCGCACCACCTGCCTCCTGAATGACATGGCCTTGGCATCTTTCTGTGGTGATTTTTTATTATAATGTGCACGCATGCCAGCTACCAACACCAGACACCTGTCTGCTTTCTCCAAATGCTCAACTTTCTTCTCATACCTTTCCTTTTACCGTCAGTAATCTAAAGGAATACATAATATCAGGAATGTAAAGCGGGTTCCTCAAGTAAACCGATCAGAGTGAAATGCTTTATGTTTACAATGACAATGAGGGCTAAGGTGGAGCTGAACCAAGTCAGTTTTGCAGAGGAATCTTGGGTATTTTCATCAGAATAATAGGAGTTTTTAGGGAGACAAGTGAGGACATTTAAATAGGAAATGAATTACTCCCATACTTTCAAAGATTTCTTCATGTTCATGTACTTTCTTTTCTGTATCTGCAGATTAATAAAGATTAGGCTAGTATGTCTCTAATCCAGTGACAAAAGGTTCATCAATACTGACACACACCAATAACTGCTGAAGCTGTGGGTGAGGTCTGTGCAGGAGACTGAGGATGACAGTTTATGGCGGTAAAGTAAAAAAGTTCTCCAGCAGCATCCATGTGCATAATAACAATCTCTAGCCTGGGAATCGTCTTCAGGGCAGACGCCTTACCCTGCAGTCAAACAGCACATGCATGTTATTTGTTACGTTACAACTGTAGTTAGGTCATATATTTAATTTCTCCATTATGCATAGAAAAGTATTTCATAGATCGAAACCTGTGAAAATGGCCAGTGTGGGACACATGCGGTGGAATGTAATGGAGATCGCCGAAGGTTCGGGATGCCGGCCGAACTCTGACTTTTTTTAAAAGGGGCAATCACTTACAAAGCATGGTTTTGCCTTGTAAGTGATTGCCCCTTTAATAAAACTGCCTGAGATTGATCGGCACCTCCGGTGATTACATTAATAGCCATTAATATTTGTTATATAAAGAAATATATTTTCAGAGATTCAAAGACACAAGCACTGTTCTTCATGGTTTCGGAATGATAGTAATATGCTTGATGGATAATATAAATTAAGGCGCCAAACACATTGCTCAACCAAATAAGAAGTTTACCCTTAGAGATCCACCCAGAACATATAAATGAGAGAATTTGGAGGTGAAGGAGGATCCCAGGCCCAAATGTATAAAGCCTTAAAAAGTGATAATGTGGATATGGATAAAGAGTGATAAAGTACCAGCCAACCAGCTCCTAACTGCCATGTAACAGGCTGTGTTTTAAAAATGACAGTTAGGAGATGATTGGCCGGTCATTTATCACTCTTTCTCTGTCTCCTCTTTATCACTTTTTAAGGCTTAATACATTTGAGCACCGGCCCTCTATGGGAACTGTCACTTGAAATGATGTGAGTGGTACAGCAAGTTATTAGCTCCAAAACAGGAGATATTTCAATGTTGGCTCAACTGCTCATCACATTAATAAATAATAACTAATTTTTAAGTACAAATTAAATATTCTTAACATCTCTTCACTATATGACAGTTGTACAAAGTAAAGAAAAAACTATATATATTTTTTTCTTTTAACAATTTCAGATCCGAAAACTGAAATGTTCAAGTATTCAGTGGAGGAAGAAACTAGCATGACAAAATCACTATGAAGTACCTTCTGCAGTGTAGCACTCATATGCTGCCTCCTGCCACCTGTCAGTCAAACTAGATTAATTACCTGGGCGGCCAGTGCTGGGAGCGGCACATTCCAACCTGGTCGCACCCAGAGGTGTTGACATCAGACAGGTGATGTCCCCCTCCTAAAATGCTTGGGAGACCGAAGACTGGCCCCACCCTGCAATGTCCCACTCACTATATGGCCCCTCCAGGCAGAATATGAGAGCAGTACATCAATATGCAGTATCTGGTAAACACTCCCTTAATTCAGAGGTGATTAAGCGAAGGGAAAGAAAGAACTATAACCCCAGGCACAGTTTGAGAAAAATCTGTAAATGCTGTTGTCTACACTGCACATATTTTATCTTAGGGATTCCATATGAATAAAATGATGCCGACAGCTAGGCATACTTCTACATAATTGCAGAGCTTACTCCCTTTGGTCCAAGGTTTGTGTACTCTTGTATGCTTTATTATTACAAAAGCTGTTTATAGCTTTAATTCATATCAACTGAAATAAACAGCACATGATATAAAGCACTATACCAAATAGCAAAAAGCAGTGTTTGAAAGTAAATATGAGTTTATGCAGAACGGTTATTTTATTATTAGGTGTCTCTGATGGAATTATTAACAGATTTGTTTATAATATATGGTTATATGTTGAATAAACCATGTTTTACTCTCAAAATACTTTCAGTTCTAATAGTATAAGGTAAAATCACTCTTTGGCTGCACAGGCTCACTCTAGTATGACAGATGTACTGTAGCTCTGTGATGCATCCAAGATGTAAGTGTGAGTTGGAGGAAGGGATGGGGCTGTCGTGTGCCTGTAACTGCAGCACCTCCCACCTGGCTGGCTGCCCTGGGGGCTTTGCCTCACCCTGAGGTTTTGGGCCACGTTCCAGCCACGCTGCCCCAGTATAAATGAAAGGAAAGGATAATAAGAAAAACCTGATAACTACCTCTAGTCAAACATAGTTCAGTTTACATAGAAATTAAAAGAAAAAGATTGGAGGGAGGGAACTTCATACTTCAGCTTCTCAGGCATGTATGCCTCTAGGCTACATATATGGACAGAGATGAGGAAAAAGAAAAGAATTGTTTGAAAAAGCAAACCATTCAGTCCATTAAGCAGGAGGAATGCGTGTCTCCCAAGAAGCCAACAAGCAGCCCACTCCCTAAATATAATACAGGGGGCTATGCTTGTCACATCACTGCCAACCAACTAAATAAACAGAGACAAGGTGTAAGTGAAAAGGAATAAGCTCTCTGGAGACACGTAGATATCACAGAAAAATACAGACATTGATAACTCTGTATGATACTACACATTGCCCTGTATTGTTACAGCTCGTACACGCAGGGGTTGAAAACCGAAGCCTGTGAAATATGTAGACTGACACCACCTTATACTTTGTTCTCGCTATTAACAGATCACTCAGACTGTATTGTCAGTCTCCATGCAATAGAAAGAACAATTGGGAAGATTTATCAAAACTTCTATAGAGGACTTGTATGTGGTTAATGGATCTTACATTTTATATGTAATTGCAGTATCTGCCTTTGGTAATCATGTATTTTATATTTATTTTGCTGTAGGGCAGCAAGATGGTGCAGTGGTTCACATTACTGCCAGGGGCACCAAAAAGATGGGAGGAGAGAGTATTATCCAGGCACTGGGTTGTTGGAGGTGTCCAGGTCAGCTGCTGAGGGGCAAAAATGTCCCACTATGCAATGCTTCTGAGGAGGACAAATGCAGCATTTTTTTTCAGAGGTGGTTGGCCACACCTCATAGATTTGCCCCTTCCACCTGCCCACCCTCCCTCCCCAAATATGCTCAGTTTTTGGCAGCCCTAATTACTGCCTTACAGTCTGTGGCCATGACTTCAATTCCAGACCAATATATTTGTGGAGTTTGCATGTGCTCTCCATGTTAGCGCGCATTTTCTTCAAGTCACTGGGTATAAGGTGTACTGAAGAATGGGTCTCGCACAGGGGTGTAGTATGGAATGCCGGCGGCCGGGCTCCCAGCGGTCAGCATACCGGCGCAGAGAGCCCAACCGCTGGCATACTGACAGCGTGGCGAGCGCAAATGAGCCCCTTGTGGGCACGGCTATTTTATTCTCCATCCATGGGGGTCGTGGACCCCCACAAGGGAGAAAAATTGTCGGTATGCCAGCTGTCGGGATTCCGGCGCCGGTATACTGTGCGCCGGGATCCCGACAGTCGGCATATTGAAGACCACCCCTCGCACAGAGGTGGTCAAAGCATCTATTGCGATTGACTAGTCGATCACGGACACTCAACCAGCAGCTGCTCAATCTGTACTCTGAAGCAGCTGCAGCCAGCTGAAGCTGCAGCTGTCACTGTAGATTCAGGTTGTCACTGGGACAGCATAGCCAATAGGAATCTGACTGATTCCTTTTGGTTGAGGCTATCACGTGACAGCCTCCATACCGCTGGGGTTGTGTCTATGTTCCCTTCGTGATGAAGTGACAGCATGAAAGGGCAGTAGATAACTTCCGCCCTTACAGCACCTAAATGTTTTTTCCATTCTCTGTTTGTTTGAGGTTATTTTGTTTTATCTGTGCACCATTGAACCCTCGCGGACTCGCTTCACTCGCCAGGCTTCAGGCTCGGTGTCTCAGTCCGCTTCGCTCGCCACAGGTTACTATTCCAAATAGTTTGTGACATGGACCCAGGGGCTTATGGGAAAGGTCCTCTCCATGAAAGGTAACTAGCTGCTACCATACCGCTGGTGCCAGCCGCAGTAGGAGACCAGAGGGAAGGGGGGCACAGGTTAGGGCTGGGTAGGGGACACAGAGCAGATGATACTGGGGCAATTGACTAATGAAAACTGGCAGGCTTGATAGCATCCACAACTACCTGCCATCATCAGTGGCGCAGAGAGGTAGGTGGAGAGGGTACTAATTACCCAGACCCAGGCTTGTTGGAGGGGCCCAGTGAAGAACCCAGGTCCGCGGCCCCTCTCCACCTCCCCATTCTTACCTGTCAGTCAGCTGTAGCCTCTCTCCCCTGCCCTGCATACGCTGCTGTGTGCTGGCTGCAGAGGGTCCAGGGAGGGAGTGTAGTGGTCTCCTCTGCCTGCAGGGTGGTTAACGTTCACACTGATCATGTCACCCCAGGACCTGCCCATCCTCTGCGCAGAAACACTATTTTTCACAGTTTTTTTTTATAAAAAGGGGCATGGTCACACAGCCGTGATTAGTCCAGCTGGATGGCTGGTACTTTATCTCTCTCCACTTTATTCCTCTCCAAGGCTTAGAACATTAGGCCTGATTCATGTTTGTAAGTAAAGTAAATTATCAAGCAACTGGGCAAAACCATGTGGTACTGCAGGTGGGGCAGATGTAACATGTGCAGAGAGATTTAGATTTGGGTGGGTTATATTTTTTCTGTGCGTGGTAAATACTATCTGCTTTATTATTACACTGCAAATTAGATGTCAGTTTGAACTCACCCCACCCAAATCTAAATCTCTCTGCACATGTTACATCTGCTGCACCTGCAGTGCAACATGGTTTTGCCCAGTTGCTTTATAATTTTCTTAACACACATAATTCAGGCCCTTAGATGCCTCTCTGTCTTTATGTCACTGTGGCGCCCCCTCAATATGAAAGAGCGGCTATATGGAGAGCAACAATTGGCAGTATCTTACGTGTGACTTTGCCAATGGCTGCTGCTCAGGGTTTGTAAGGGGCTGTGGATACAGTGTTGGTCTGTGATTTCACAGCCTGGTGCCACAATCCCAAAAGAACATGCCGCTACTACCCCTGTTCACTACAATGTAAGAAAGGGGGTTTGAGGAGGAGTAATGCCTATAGCTAGGCAGTGTCTTACACAACGTATGTGTGCGGATGCCACCTAAGGCATCCAAGGTGCACATTCTGTCACTGTAGGTGTTCTTTAATTCTTCCATCCTATAAATACACCACAATCACGAATAACTTCATACATTAAGTTATACACTGACACAACTCGTTGAAAAAGACAGATTTTTTTGTTGTTGACTAGAATTACGCAGAAAAAGGTTTCAGGTTAGATACATATGTCAGTGGCAAACACAGGATTTCTAGAGGGGGGTTTCCAAATGCAATCCACAATCTCCCAATCTGCTGAACATTAGAGCAGGTGCGGGAGTCTGGGGGAGCGGTAGAAGAACCTAATACCAACCTTGGGCATTAATGTAAACATTGGTGTTTTATACACTGGATACTGTATGGAATATCAGTATTAATATCTAACACAATAGTATAGGCTGCAGCAAACATATTTAAATAATACATGCAGGGCCGGTTCTTGCCCTTGCGGCGCCCCGGGCAAAAGTTAGGGGCGTGGCTTAACATGGGGGCGTGGTCAGTCACGCCCCCCATTTGTAGCGCCGCTGGAAAAAAAAAGAAAAAAAAAAGTATACTTACTGTACCCCGCTCCTGTTTCCAGACCCTGCAGACCGGCGCCGCTCTTCTCCTCGGATCTATGGGAGAGACGTCAGTCATGACGTCTCTCCCATAGCACAGCATAAGCGCTAGAGGTCAATTATGACCCCTAGCGTCTATGCCACAATGCTGTGCGGTGCGCGATGACGTCATCGCGCACTGCACACCAAAGGTCCTCTCCATGAAGGGAAACTAGACGCTTAGCGTCTGATTCCCTTCAGAGCGGGGGAGGACCAGCGCCACGAAGGGAAACCAGACGCATAGCGTCTGGTTCCCTTCTCACAGCAGGAGGGGGGGCACAGCGGGGGGACACTGCTGGGGAGCACACTGACAGTGGAGGATCTTGCCATGGTGCGGCGCCCTCCGGATGGCGCCGGCGCCCTCCGGAAGGCGGCGCCCCGGGCAAAAGTCCTGCTTGCCCGTGGCAAGATCCGCCACTGAATACATGAATACACAAATATAACAGGACCAGTACTGCACTTTCAAAACACACATTTTCCCACCTCATGTCTCTTCTTCCTTGTAGCTACTTTCTGGTCCAGGGCACTGATTGAGGACTCAGATCCACACACGGCAAACTAGGTAGAATAAGCTGCTACCACTGGGCATATGCAGCAGCTCTGCTCTGTCCCTTAAACTGCATGATGTGGCAGTAGCTCTAGTAATCGTATTATATACTATTGCTATTGTCATAATTTGAGCCACTGACCAAGGGGAGGGGGGTTTCTGGGCAACCGGAAACCCACCCTGCATTTGCCTATGTATGTCTAGATAAAATGTGTGTAATTACTAATCGTAGCATACAATTAGACTAAGGAGAAAAAGATCAGTTAATATATACATGTAATTATGTCAATATCTGATCCATATAACATCAAGTCTGACTATAGTACATTGTTCTTTGCAATAATCATAAACATGATAATAAAGCCACACTTAATGCAAAGGAAGCAGAAATAATAGTATCTTATAGACTTTCTACCTACAAACAGGTAATCTGCAAAGAACTGAGGTGGTACTGTATCTGATAATTGGAATGGAAAGCAAAACGGATAGTCCCTTTAAATTGGTCTGTATCAGTGGGGTAAATTCGGAGGTAGAAGGTAATTTTGTTGCCACAGCGTCTTTGTACATAGCAGCTGTGCAAAATGATGCCATAGGCTGCCGCCCAATACAGGCTTGTCTGATCTGCTGCTGTGTCCGAAGACACACCATCAGATCAACTGCATGAGCATCGGACATCTGACTAACCCTCAGTTTATTCTGGATGTCCGGCCAAATCCCGGATGCAGCTACTGACTTCAGCACCCAGATAATTAGGCCAACGTGCTTCCATTTCTGGGATGCTTTCTGTTGCCCAGCAACATCTCAGATATGCTGCAGCAGTTGGGGCACTGATAGGGACATCGCAGCCTGAGATCTGCCCATGTGTAGTGCAGGTCCTACACATGTGGAGATATGAAAACACTGAAAATTTACGTAATTTTTTTTTTTAATGTTAATCCCTGAATTAGGACCTGGGTCTCTTCTGTTATATTACCACCATAGACCTGTGACACACATTCTCTCACAGCAATTCAATCACAGAGATTACAGGAGCTAAAGATTGTATAGTGTAACAAAATATAGCACAAAGGTGCTGCTGTGATCAGGACATACAGTACCCAAAATGTTGTATGGGTGTCTGTGACTGGGAGGTGGCTAGAAGAGCACGCACAGATAAATTGGACATGTTATGGGAGAGACGTGGCCATGACAGTGCTTGCAGCTGCATTCACAGACGCACAGACGCTGGCACAGGAGGCGGCCGTGATCAGATGGAAAAGCTGCACATACCATGCACATACCATAGGGCTAGTGCAATTTTTGATGGTGGTGTATAAGGATGCGTCAATTGGTATAACAGCATACACAAGCGTAAATTGTGGGCATCTCCATGCACATTCGGGCACACATATGTACACAATGAAAGGAGTTTGTAGTGACATTTGCATTAGGTTGCAAGCGGGCAACTGCGAAAACACCCTCAGTTTACTCAGGATGTCGCTCAGAATCAGGACCTATACATTTATTAAGTATGCACACACCATATTTTCTATTCAATGAGTTAATTTAAATAAACACACAATACTTTACCAAACATGCATTTAAATTATGTAGTACTGTAAACATTTGCAATATGAAAAAAATTACCTTTATGTCTATGGCTAAAATCATGCGTATGATGTGTTAGGCCACTATTAGATTGCAACATAGTCCCCCGCACCCCCAAAACAGTGGTTGAATGTCCTAGTGAAGTGGGCAAGATGGGGAGATAATACCAGGAATCCTAAGTCTGTATGGAGGGGGTGGGGCTAAAATGATGCAAACCTCTACCCACTTTCAAAGTGAAGTGGGTGATCTGGGCAGCTTCATTATGTAAGTCGCACTGAAACATTACATTGTGGTATTCCCTTATTTTAGAATGCTGGTATTTACTGCATTGTATAGCAGGGGCAGGGCCACAATGTCCCAAGTGTGGCATCATGTCACCACACTACCTTCTTGACAGTGCCACATCCCTGCATTGCCAGCCTACCAGCCCCCTTCTGTAGAGGGCAGCTGAAAAGTCAGCAACCATGGTTACATGTGATTTTTTTACCCCAAGAAGTGTGCTGATATACTGGAAATATATTACAGGGGATCTGTGGCTAAGAATGTGTACTGTAATACAGGGCATACATTATGTGTTGCTTTTCTGGGTGTAAACTATGCTTTATTACAGGGTATGTGTGTTGCATTGCATAGGATCTATGCCTAAGGATATGTACGGCAAGGAGTTAGAGGGGGTCATTTAAGTTGCTATACAGTGCAGCAAATTTTTCATTTACATTTGACTATGTCAGTTTTATGACACTCCTCTCAGGCAGAGAAGTACACACCCTCTTCAAAGCAACTTACATAGATAATTGCTTTCACAATCTTCCTGAAATGCTTTTTCAAAAGTTGTTAAGTATAGTTTGCAATGCTGGATGGCAGTGGTTGTGAAAGAGCAGTGGTCTAAACCAGCCATAAATGAGACTATAACTAACATTATGTTAGGAGACAAATACAAAAGTTGGGAGACAGTCAATTTGAGGCTGTCAGGATCCCGTTGGTCAGGATACCGATGCTGGAATTTCGACACCTGGTGAAATGCCGGCGGTTGAAATACCAACCGCCGCTCAGAATCTCCACTCTGGTGGTGGTCCGCACCACCACCGGAGGAGAAAGAGATTAGTGTGGCGACCAAAGGTAGCCACCAGGTCCGAAGCGTGGCGAGTGCAGCGAGCATGCGAGGGGACATGTTGCGCTCGCTGCCGGTATTCCAGCTGTCGGGATTCCGGCATCTGTCTGCTGACCGCCAGTATCCCAACAGCCACCATATCATATCACTGATCCCCAAAAGTTTATTCAATACTTTTGCATAATCCCTCTCCTGAAAGTCTTCCTCTTCCCCGCAAACCTATGTGCACTTCTAATTAGAGAGAGTAGGTGTGCACCTGGAATTGCAAGTGTAAACAGTGCAAGCCAAGACTATCCAATGCACATTGCAACTGAGGTTCATTACCTGCTTATTGTACATTTAAAGTAGGGAAACCCACCCAAAAAGCAAGAATAATCATCATCATTATCATCATAAAATATTTCTGTAGGGAGGATTATTTCACTTTTCACCTACAGTATGTACTCAAAGTTGTTACTTGTGGCAAAGAATTAAAACATTGGGGGGTAATTCCAAGTTGATCGCAGCAGGATATTTTTTAGCAGTTGGGCAAAACCATGTGCACTGCAGGTGTGGCAGATATAACATGCGCAGAGAGAGTTAGATTTGGGTGGGTTATTTTGTTTCTGTGCAGGGTAAATACTGGCTGCTTTATTTTTACACTGCAGTTTAGATTGCAGATTGAACTCACCACACCCAAATCTAACTCTCTCTGCACATGTTATATCTGCCCCCCCTGCAGTGCACATGGGCCCTCATTCCGAGTCGTTCGCTCGGTATTTTTCATCGCATCGCAGTGAAATTCCGCTTAGTGCGCATGCGCAATATTCGCACTGCGACTGCGCCAAGTATCTTTGCTATGAAGATAGTATTTTTACTCACGGCTTTTTCATCGCTCCGGCGATCGTAATGTGATTGACAGGAAATGGGTGTTACTGGGCGGAAACAGGCCGTTTTATGGGAGTGTGGCTGAAAACGCTACCGTTTCCGGAAAAAACGCAGGAG
This sequence comes from Pseudophryne corroboree, assembly GCF_028390025.1. Taxonomy (NCBI): domain Eukaryota; kingdom Metazoa; phylum Chordata; class Amphibia; order Anura; family Myobatrachidae; genus Pseudophryne; species Pseudophryne corroboree. Next base: position 347,281,157 of record NC_086447.1, read on the forward strand.
TGGCCGGAGAAACGGGGGAGTGGTTGGGCGAACGCTGGGTGTGTTTGTGACGTCAAACCAGGAACGACAAGCACTGAACTGATCGCACAGGCAGAGTAAGTCTGGAGCTACTCTAAAACTGCTAAGAAGTTTGTGAGCGCAATATTGCGAATACATCGGTCGCAATTTTAAGATGCTAAGATACACTCCCAGTAGGCGGCGGCTTAGCGTGTGTAACTCTGCTAAATTCGCCTTGCGACCGATCAACTCGGAATGAGGGCCATGGTTTTGCTCAACTGCTAAAAAATTTCCTGCTGCGATCAACTTGGAATTACCCCCATTATTTCTTGTGAAAAACGTTAGTTTTAATTAAAAGGGCAGTTTAAAGCATGTGTCCCAGCACACTCTAGCTCTAAGACTGATCACAAGAGTACAGTGTAATTTCACAAGATCAAACAGTTGTAAATACATCATAGCCTGGGAACCCCTGACCAAGACTGATGCCACAATTATAACACTTGTCCCTGCTTCATGCACACTGTAAGAAGAAAGTCCTCATAAACCTTTTTTCTCTTATTAAAAGGCAAATGTAGTAATGATAGGTGAATGTTGTGGAGCTGTTTAGGATGGATTGCTATGGGGAACAGTTGTCAGTCTGGAGTCTGAATTTAAAAATGAGTCAGTAGTGTCTGGATTAGCTCACACAGTACTGAGAGTATTCATTTAATGTTCACAGGGAAGATTGCAGAAAATATGTTAGTAGAGTATAGTTTACACTTAATAATAGGTTTGAAGAGCATTTACATGGGAAACATTTTAGTCCAAGAATTCCAAGCTTCACACATCCCTGAGAAAGAGAATGGGTCTATTGGCTAGCTCTTGTTTTAGTTAGTAATTAAGGTACTTTGGCACATCCATTCAGAGCAAAAGGAGAAGCTGGAACATATAACAGGGCTCATCTGGAGGTAGATTCACAGAGACTAGGGCCCTATTTATCAACTCGGGTTGCAGACTGAATAATTATAATTTTTTATAACCGCTTATCGCGGCAGTAAGAAATTTTTGATCGCCGGGATGTACTAACATTCACACCCAGGGACAGGGGTTCTGCTCTGCGATGTGTGAAAGAAAGGTGATCCTAAATGCTGTCTCCAAACAGTGTATATGAGAGCAGGGGTTGTTGGGAAGGGATCCGGAGGATCATTCTCCTGATCCTTTCTGCAATAAGTAGACCATAGGCTACACCAGCTAATACCATTTGAAGCCAGTGTTAGCTGCTGGGGCCATTCAGACACTGTAGCAGCACCCATGGAACTCTATGGGGGCTGCTTTGTGGTCACAAATGGATTGCAGCAGAAATTGGAGATATCTGCTGTGGTTCCTCCTTATTAAGTCTTGGGGATCCTTAATAAAACTGCTGTTTATGGGGTACTGTATATCCTACATTTTCTCTTTAATATATGTGCCCCTCAGAGTGGACGTAGAGAATAGATGCACATAAATAGACATATTTACCTGCATATTCTAAAGTGGATGCATCCCTAGAAGCAGCCAACTCAAGAACAGTATCATCTGTACTTATTGTACACCCCAGAATAGTGTAGATATGGCACAGAGAAATCCTAGATATAGACATATGGTGTGATACTGTTAAGTATTATAATATAATTGGTATAAAATATAATCATATAAGGAATTGTCCTATACATAAGAGAGAATATTGCCTTAACAGTGTTATTAATAAATGTGAACATTAAATGTTCCACATACAATGCAACTAAATACACAATGCAAACACAAAATAGATTTAGATAGATGAAGTTAAATACAAACACTTGTTGTCTTCCTTTTCCTTTCAGCAGCAGTAGTGCACATGGTTAGTCAATTAAGTAATGTGAATAAACATACCCTACTTTATTTAATATAGCCTAAGTACTAAAGTACTGTAGGCCCAAGGGATTAATCAACCAATTGCAAGCTGCTTGATGGTGCTGCTTGTAGTCATCGCCATCAGCCTGGTTTATGGCAGCACCAGCCTTCCAGCACCCCAAGAAACATGTCTTCTAAAATGTATTCATGTCTAATTGTGCCACAATTATGGGAATATTCATAAGAATAAGGTAGATGAAAGTACATTTACAGAGGAGAAGGTCCTAACAGAACTTTCAAAACTGAAACTGGATAAATCAATGGGGCCAGATGGGATACATCCAAGGATACTAAAGCGCAACAGAATTTGCTGCACTATATAAGAAACTGTTAATAAATAAATAATACTAAAAGAGCTAAAAGATGTGCTGGTGGCACCATTAACAGAATTATTGAATCAGTCACTAGATACAGTTGCCATTCCAGAGGACTGTAAAAGAGCTAATGTAATTCCACTGCCCAAAAGTGGAAGCAAGGAAGAAGCAAGTAACTACAGACCAGTAAGCCTTACATCAGTAGTAGGTAAAGTAATGGAAAAACTATTAAAAGAAAGAGTTGTGCAATATCTTACATCAAACAACTTACAGGATCCAAAACAGCATGGATTTACTGGTAGGAGATCATGACAAACAAATCTTAATGACTTTTTTGACTCCGTGACAAAAATATTAGATCAAGGGGGGGCTGTAGATGTAGCATATCTAGACTTTAGTAAGGCATTTGGCACTGTCCCACATCGCAGACTGCTAAATAAACTTGAAAGCATGGGGTTGGATTATAAAGTCGTTATATGGATAAGAAACTGGTTGCAGGATAGGAAACAGACAGTTGTAGTAAATGGAGTGCAATCTATGGAGGGAAATGTTACCAGTGGAGTACCCCAGGGATCTGTACTTGGACCAGTTCTCTTTAATATCTTTGTTGGTGACATTGCAAATAGTATTGAAGGGAAAGTATACCTTTTTGCAGATGATACAAAGATATGCAACAGGGTAGACACGCCAGGAGGGGTAAAACAAATGATTGATGACCTTGGTAGGCTTGAAAAATGGTCAGGAATGTGGCAACTACAGTTTAATGCCAAATAATTCAAAATCATGCACTTGTGTCTCAAAAACCCAAAGGCTAAATATGGCATCAAGGGTACTATAATGGAAACTACTGAGGAGGAAAGGGATTTAGGAGTCACTATTTCAAGTGACTTAAAGGCAGGAAAGCAATGCAACAAAACAATGAGAAAGGCAAATCAGATGCTTGGTTACATAGGGAGAGGAATCAGTAGCAGGAAAAAAGAAGTAATAATGCCACTGTATAGGTCATTGGTACGGCCTAATCTGGAATACTGTGTCCAGTTCTGGAGAACATATCTCCAGAAGAATATAAATACATTAGAGAGTGTACAAAGAAGGGTAACTAAAATGGTGCATGGCCTACATTACAAAACTTACCCGGAAAGGCTAGAAGATCTTAATATGTATACTTTGGAGAAGAGAAGGGAAAGGTGGGACATGATAGAAACTTTCAAATACACCAAGGGTCTTAACAAAGTACAGAAGAGAAACATTCTTCAAAGGAAGAGAAGTATTAGAATTCGAGAACATACACTGAAACTGAAGGGAGACAGGTTCAGGGGAAATGTAAGGAAAAATTACTTCACGGAAAGGGTAGTGGATAAGTGGAATAGCCTCCCATCTGAGGTGGTAGAGGCTTAGACTGTAGAGCAATTTAAACATGCTTGGGATAGGCATATGTATATCCTTACAAAGAACTAAGGTTCAAAAAGGGTTGAGAATACTTAAAGGATAAAAAAAGGGACAGACTAGATGGGCCAAGAGGTTCTTATCTGCTGTCAAATTCTATGTTTCTATGTAATATGTTCAACTTTTATTATGTATTAAAAACGCAGCAATTCAATTAATCAGTCTCCAAAGTTTTAGTTGCATCTTTTTCTTTAAAATGTTTATGGGTGACACAAATTTCAACATCAAATTATTACAATTTATAGAGGATTCATTTATTTTAAACTGATCAAAATCATTTCCAGTTAACCTGCAGTAAGCTTGCAATCTTTCAGTGTAATGGAGTGTACTCCTTGCCCTCCTCTATAAAAAAAGTTGGCTTGTCTAGATTTCAATTGTTAAAACCAAGCCTTAAAACTCAATAAGAAGATTATGTTTCTTTTTAAATGACACTTACTGCCTTACTTTCAAAGCAGAGGTCTCAGAACATCTATGAAACAAAAACAGGAAGATCTAAGATCAGTAACACAAGGAAGGATAATCCACAACTTAATACTGATTATTTTCCGGTATGATGTTTGCCGAAGTTTTGTATCAATAGACACTTCCTTCCAGGAGTAATGGTGTCTCAAAAGTCAAAACACGTTCCATGAACTCCATTTTAACTATATACACTGTACACTGGCTTAAGCTGTCTGAAAGCATTGCACAATGTCATTTTAGGGAAAAGTGAAAAATACCCCTTTTGAAAATATTCTGTAGCGATACTTTTGTACTCTTCAGAGGGTGTGGAAGAATGTTTCCATCTCCATGTTATATAATTTATCGCAGTATAATATCAGTTCTATAAGTCTATCAAAGTATCATCACTGCCAGTAAAACACATCATTAGAGAGTGAGTAATTCCTCTGTTTACTTCAAACACTTTTTTTCCCAACAAGGGCAGGTCTGATCAGGCAGAGTCTTGGAACGAGTCGCAGCGTCCCCATTTCTACATAATGCTGTAGGCCACAGGAGAAAGGCAAGTCTCAACTGCGCTCTATACAGTAATCAAGCTTTACGGCGCCTCTGGTCTTGCCTTCTGCATATTTCACAAGTATCGTCATGTCTTCAAACTCAAAATCTGTCTCATCTGCAGTACATAAACACACACAAACATATGTCTCCTACTTTTATATGTTACAATTTCACACAGTCAAATGCTTTTCTGTGTTATATAGTCATTTTTACTTTACATTGTGCCAACGCTGCAAATTAGGAATTTGTTAGTACCCATTAGGCGCTCATTTAATTATCTGCTTTATTTTATTTTTTACGGGATTCTTCTTAAGCAAAATAGGTAATCAATATTAACCCAGATGGTACTCACATAAATGTCAAAATTCTCACTGCTATGTCGCCAATATTCTTATAAGCAATGGCTTTATATGAATTAAAGTAAATGAATGAAAGTAAATGAACTTCAAATGTTTCTTTATTACTGATACCATTTAGTTTATTTCTGAACCTTGATCATTAAAAAGAAAATATCCTGGACTTGGCTTTAAAGAGGATAAAACACTGCATGTAGTCAATTTAGAAATGATGCTTACAAGATACTATTGCTTGCAACTAGTGGTTACAGCATTGGTGAGATGTTTCTGCTGCTAGAGATGTACATCCTGCAGCATACTGTATTATTAGAATGCTCCACCAGTGGCACAGGGACACGTAAGTACAAGTTAGAAAGGATAGAGGAGCTGTGCTCTTTGTGATTCATAGGTTGCTTTGCTCCATGTAACAATGTGTTCTCAGGTATTAACAACACTATTTTCTGTCAATATTTGTAATTTGTACCACAACTGTCTACATCTACAGCCAGTAAAACTCACTAGAACTTGGTAAGGAGTGCAATGGGGTTGATACAACTTATAGAAAACTCCTTCACAACATGACGTAACTAATTTTTTATGAAGCAAAGTAAAAACTTACCAATAATGGATGCAACCATTTAAAGCACTGTTTTTAAATAATTGCTCCTGGAGTTTCCCACTTTGTGTTTAAGTTTAGCTTCATCCAGTGGTGGAACCATCATGGACACAAAGAATGTGGCCACTATGGGGTCCAGAGGAAAGAGGGATCTGCCAATGCTGGGCCACCCTCCAGGTCCAAGTCTCTCATCTTTGGACCTAAAGGATGGCCCAGCATTGGCAGATCTCTCTTTCCTGAAGACACCACTCTGATTTCAAAATAGCAGTGGCGAAAGCTTCTACGTATGGACGCTGGACCATACATGCTCAGTATAGACCCCTAACTTTTCTCTTTAGAGAGCCGATTGGGGTCCGGGAAGGTGAGAATTCCATTGTCAGGCCGCTTCCCACTTTTTAAATTGTGTCGTCAATGCACCGTTCCAGCTGTACTTACATAAAGCACAAGTAGAGTTATCAAATGTAGCTGAGAGATGAATAGGTCCAAGAGTTTTTCATTTTGCATAATGAAGTGAGCCAAGTGCTTTTCATTGATCTCTATAGAATATTGAACTTCATCTTCAAGTGGGCAACAATTAGAAAATTGTATAGAGAACTGAGTAAATTCTTTATGATCACCTTCATATTTATATACATTAAACATGAACTTATCAAGTAGCATTTACAGTAGAAAGACAAATCCCTGTAACTGATATGTAGGGCACCTTTTATTGTCAAATCTGGTGCTTTTTCAGTTCAGTTCACACTGTACTTTAATACTCCTCCCTTGTTCTGGCTCTGTACGTCTGTCTAGACATCGATAATAATATGGGGCAAAATTAAGAAGGTGGATAAGGCAGAAACCTGTGAATGCCTATAGTAAAAAAAACTGTCTAAACAATACACGGTACCAAGCCCAAATGTGTCGCATGACTTCTTTAAAATCAACAAATAGAACAGTGTTACAAAAAAAACATTCAATACTGGAAAGGATGTATTTATAAAGGACTGAAACATAAACACACTTAAGGACTGTTCTTTTGGGCTTTTATGGTAGACAAATATCTGACACAAGGTTAGAAATAGGATGGCTTGTTTAATATGAAGATATACTGTATATGATCTAAGATATAACCTTACACCACACATACTAATGCTGGGTACACACTTGCAGATATATTGGCAAATCAGTTGGTTGTCCAATATATCTTTTGCTGATCTGCAGGTGTGTACAAGCAATATGTCTGTGAAAGATGTCTTTCACAGATATATTGCATCTGCTGTGCAACACAGCAGATGACCAATATATCTGCAGATATATTAATGCATCTTTCAGTGTGTATGAACAATCTCCATCTGCACATATAGCTGCAGATAGATTTAACAGCAGGTATATCTTTAAGATATATTGGTGCATCTTTCTGTGTGTATGAACAACCACCATCTGCAGATATATCTGCAGATCGATTGAACTGTAGATATATCTGCCAGTGTGTACCCAGCTTTAGACTAAGCACAGAAGTAAAAAATAGTGCTGTAGAGTATCCTGGTCCTATTATAATAATAATAATAATAATAATAATAATAGTAAATAACATGATGATATGAGGAATCATAGCCCACGCATGAATGAAAATGATAGAGAATGAAGAATACTGTAAAAATACTAATAAATTATTCAGGAAATAATATATTTGTTCTAGAGATATTCAGTTGTAAGTGTGAAGTAAATTACCAAATTAAACAAATACTTTTTAATACAATAGGTCAATGATAATACAGTAGAATACATCAATGGCAATGCAGTTCATTTTATTTTCCTGCACAATCAATTTTTCTTATATGTATCAGTGACATATATTCATTTTCAGCTTCTTTATTTTAAATATTGTAAATACTTATACCCACTGACATTTTATATTGCATTGTTACTAACATTTTAAATGCTAGTACAAGGCATGTCTGAAAAACATCCAATGATCCCATACCCTCTCACAGTGCCTCCTAAGCTGCAGTATTTCATATTTGGCTGCGGGCATGGCCAGCATTCCAAAAAACAGGGCTGTGGTGGCCCCATTACCTGTGGCTGCTGAGACCACTGGTGGCATCAGTGGACGCAGCTTGATTGGCCCTGGAAGAATAGTAATACCAGCCATCCTCACTGACCTGAGGTTCACTTAGATGACTGATGTTCATGCAGAGTGTTTCGATGCTGCATCTTCAGACAGAGCAGTGGATCACAGAAGCTGCAGGAGGAATCTATTTACACAAGATGCCTCCTGCTGCTTTTGTGTATTATCTCACGGCAGCTGCATCCAAAGACACAACTGCTGTGTATTCTGCATCCATCTATGAATCTGGCTCACCATTAGTTAATGCTGCACTGGGTATCAGGCTTCCAAACTACGTCTCAGAATTTCCATTGTGACATACCATACACTCATATACACACAGGAAAGAAAGAAACAAATGACAATATGATTTGAAACTAGTAATAGCACCTTCTAGGCAGGTGGTAAATTTCAGAGCCGGCCCTAACCAATATGATGCCCTAGGCAAGATTTTGGCTGGTGCCCCCTTGCACCGCCGCTAGTTCTGCAGGAAATTACTGGCATGAGTCAGCTGGCAGCTCTGCTAATGTCAGGCACCTTTTGTTTATGAAAATGCATCTTATTTGCATTACTATGTGGCTAGGACGCACAAGCAGCTTCTGCTGATTAAAATGATATGCAGCATGCCTATATTTCGTGTGCGACTGCGGCTGTATCTGCATATGAAATGCTACATTACAGTGATTTCCGGAAATACACTGAAACGTAGCATTTTGTATGCAGATACAGCCGCAGTCACACACAGAATATAGGCATGCCGCATATTATTTTAATCAGCAGAAGCTGCTGGTGCCCCTAAGCATACCAAATGCCCTAGGCATTTGCCTAGTTTGCCTATGCCTAAGGCCGGCTCTGGTAAATTTATTTGACATGCTGTTTTACTGTCATTTATACTTGCGTTTTCTAACGCCGTTGGATATAAGCCTATAAATGCGTGCAACGTTCCATCACTAGGACCCGCAAACACCGGTCTATTAGCATGGCACCACTCTTCTGGCATGAGTGAATGTCACTGCCTGCACAGAGATTCCCCATTTGGTGTTTTACCATTGGAACCACTGGCGGATTTATAATGGGTGCAGTGTGTGCGGTGCCCACACAGCACACCCTGCACCCATTTTTTTCAATACTTACCCTTCCGGAGTCCCGCTTCGGCAGCAGCAGCTCTGCAGAAATCGTGCATGCACACCACAGAAATCACTGGGAAAATGGCCACCGTGCCATTTTCTCAGAGATCTGTGCATGCACACTAGACTCTGGAACAACGCTAAGATCCCCTAGTGACCCTAGTGCCCACAGTATACATCGCTGCCAGCATGAGAGGAGGGGGCCCAGATGGAGTCTGCACATGGGCCTCCTCTCTAGATGCGCCCTTGTTTGGAACTGAGCAGTTGATGATGGACCTCAATTTCCCCGCTCACCTATGGACCTCCCCGCAATACCTCCAACAGCAATAGTTCTACCAGTGGGCCTATGGCACTTATGGGGCTGATACAGCAGGCTTACTACAATATTTCACAGTTTTCCATTGTTCCCAAATAGACCAAATATGAATATAGCAGATCTGCTGTTCTCAAAGTAGAACCTTTTTCAAAGGAAATGTTTTATATGCAAGCTTACCTAATCCTCTGATTCTATCTCTCATCAATTTCTAACCTAGATCACATTTTTCTACCTCCATGAACATTATTGCGAAAGAAAACCTGCATAATGGAAATTGCCAAATACATTGACTAATGGACTAAAGGCATTCATTTTCCAGACATAAATCAATATGTCCTGCATGATTTCTTTTCTCTGGAAGTATAGGTATTCTTCTGCTTCATACATGTTATGACAAGCATCAGGATACAAACAAGTCTTGGCCCCATCTCATACAGATCGGGCTGGCTGCAGATGTTCTTCTACAAGCTACATCTTGTCCACAGCAAGAACAATCATCTCTGAAACACATCATTTCTTATTCTTTGCCTGCAGCTAAACTGAGGAGTGGTTTTATTAATAGTGGAATAAATACTTTCCTACAGGAACTCAAAAAAACATGGGTTGTCTACCTGACTCATTCTTATAAACCATTTTATACAAATAATGATACTTCAAAGTGTCCTGCATATTTTCTATTGGAAAATACAGCTTGGTGGGTTATTATTACTGCCTTAGGAGAGTCCCTCACCTTAAGGAGCGTTCCACCCCCATACTGCAGTCAGGTTGGGCTCTCAACAATGGAGCTTACACTGTAACATTACGGAGGAGATGGATCAAACTGATGAGAGAAATAAAATAGAAAAGTTGCCCACAACAACAAATTAGCTTCCGTCATTTTATAGACTGTGCTAGATAAATGATAACTAGTAGCTGGTAGTAACACAGAGCTGGAAGAATTATATTCTATATAATAACATAGTAACATAGTTTCTGAGGTTGAAAAAAGACAATTTGTCCATCAAGTTCAACCGGTTAGTGATCTCCTATGCTATAACATTTTTAAGACTAAATTAAACTATGGTGAATGTTTGTCCGTTATGTCTATTCCTTTTTTTATTATTAATATAGTACATGATTTACCCACCATAACCCTGTATATCCTTTTCCATTAGGAATTTATGTAGCCCATTCTTAAAAGTAATGACCGAGTCTGCCATTACTATACTCTCAGGCAGGGAATTCAAAATATGTATTGTTCTTACTGTGAAGAAACCTTTGTGCCTCTGTGTGCGAAATCTCATCCCTATCCTAAGCGAGTGACCACGTGTCCTTTGTTTTGATCTTACCAAAAACAAATCCCCCGCTAGCTCGGTGTATTGTCCCCTTATATATTTCTAAATGTTAATCATGTCCCCTCTTAATCTCCTTTTTTCCAGTGTAAACATGCCAAGCGTTGCAAGCCTTTCCTCGTATTCAAGCGTCTTCCTCCCCTTAATCAATTTTAACCTTTTTTAGTTCCAGGGTATACTTTTTATAGTATGGTGCCCATAATTGTGCACAATATTTGAGATGTGGCTCACTAGTGATTTATATAATGGCAGTATAACACTCTTATCCCTTGCATCAATTCCCTGCGAATGGTATAAATGTTCTGTCAGGGGACAGCCAATGAGATGTACTGTAGCTGGATTTCTAATCAGGATGAGAAACAAACCATTTCATAACCTAGAAATAAGCCATAGGGAATAACAATAATGTAATTATTTAGCAACAATGCACAGCTGGGCTGTACACTGCACACTAGAGCATAACTGGAAAGAGACATGGCAGATATGTTTGTTCAGGTCTTAGAGTTTAGAAGCATCACGCTCTTAAAAAGAGAAACAGATGACACCATTAGTTATTCTGCTCTGCATATCTGTCTTCCAAACTACTGTACATCTCAGAATTTCCTCTGTGACATACTGTACTGTACACTTACACACATACAGTAAAGTGAGAAACAAATGACAATGGGATATGAAAACTGGTGATAGCATCTTCTAGGTAGGTGGTAAATCTCTAAATTATTACTTGGCAAGAGACAAAAAACCAGGTGCTTCTGTTTTATGGTAAGTTAAAAGCACAGGAGTTAATGTCCTGACCACCTGTCTCATTACCAAAAGGTTTGCAGAACTGACATGAAAGAAACCCGGCAAAAAATGTACGGTAACATCGTTTTCCCTCGTAAAAAGCCAAAATTAAAAGCAGGAACAATATGTGGCAAATGCCTCTTCCAGACAACTTACTAAAAGTATTTATTGAGCAAAATCCTGACTTCTGTCACATTAGTAATCCAATAAGCTGCCACTTTTAGCAAAGTTTTAACTAAGTTGAAAAAACATTTTATGTGTTATGTCTGCAGTCTATACTTGGCTTGTAAACTGAAATCTCAGCGTAATATTGCCACAGGCCTTGGAATGTGTTTATTGCTCATCTTCACACGGTGATTTCATTATTTTATATGCTGAAAGCAGTTTTAATCCAGGCTTCCAGTTGCATTTTCTATAATAAAAAAGGGTGGGGTTTCTTTTGGTATATGATTATTAAATGTAATGAAAATCCATTGTGCTCCATGGGCATTATATGTTATGTATTCCCAATGCCTACATAAGCGACATATTTCCCTATTTTTCTTATTGCAATCATTTTCTCTTTATATAGTGTAACCAAAGTCTTATAATTAACTAATTATTTCTATATTTCCATTCAAAACAAATTTCTCTGCATAAACATCTCCCAATTACCACCCATCTATACGGTTCACACAAAATGTGTATTCTTAGAGCACTCAAACATCCCTCTGACCCAAGGCCAACATTGCTGTGTGACTGGACCATATATCCTATCAGAAACCTTTTACCCCAGCAGTCTGCCTGGACCAACATGCAATATGGGTACTTAACTTCATGTATTTAACTCCAGTTATCCAATAGATTGTAAGTTTTCAAACAGGGCCCTCTTTCATCTATGTTGAGTTGTGCAATTGCCCAAAGCAACCAATCAGCTTATAACTGTAATTTCAGTTACTGTGCTAGATACATGATAGTTAGAAGCTGATCTCCAAACCATTTACCTGTCTTGGTCGCATCAGATGCAACCTCACCAGTCTGGGCTTTCCCTGACTTTGTCACATCTTATGTAACCAGTCATAAACACCCACTGGGCGGCTGCTGGAAGATAATTTTCCAGCAGCTGCCAATCTCAGAGGGAACTCCAGAACCCTCTGCTTCCTTGTCTCCTCCCCCAGTGCCTCCATGCAGCCTATCATTGCTGATCGGGTAGCCTGGCGGTACTCCACATGTAAAAGAAGGAGACCTCAGCTTCTCTTATACGCCGGGCAGCTGCAGAGAGGAGCAGCCACCAGAAAAATGTAAAGCTGCGATGTTGTTATGATTCGATCATCAGTCGATGATATGAAAACCATACTGCTTAAATCAATGTTTACAAAAGAATATAATAAAACCCCAACAATTTCTGAGTGGTGTTTGGAAAAAATATTAGCCAGTTAAGTGGTTATCAAGAATGTTAATAATCTAGATAATAATTAGTAAGTATTGTATTAAAATGCCCTTTAAAGACCATCAACTAATATCACACTCATGGTTTTTTAATACAATACTGTACATTTCTGGAGTCAGACACAAGCACTAAATAAATGCTTCACATTCTAAACTTCCATACAGGTATGCTTATTGTACTATCGCTAAATGTTCCAATAGAAGGTTAGGTGCAAACAGGAAATATGTAAGCAACATGGCTACCAGTCACCTTGTCTTGAGGAGTCTTTGGTTATCAGCAATTTCTGAATGTTCAATAAGAGCAACTTCCCTTTGGTACATGCATTAGATGTATGTCTGCATTTTGATATACAAACATATTACATTTCACATACAGGGGGAGATGTATGAAGTAGTGAGAAGAGATAACATGTATAAGTTGCCCAAAGCAACTAATCAGCATCTAACTATAGTTTATCTAGCATAGTATTTGAAATGACAGTTAGAAGCTGATTAACAGCATTGGGCCACTACTCCACTTCATATCTCTGAAAGGCTTGATGCATCTGGCATAGAGTGTTGAATTACTATATGCTATACACTTGCAGTATTTTTATACACGTGTATATCAAATGTTTTTGCCTAATATATGCAGAAAACTGACAGGAGGCCGACTACATTGCATTGGGGTCTACAGTAAGCCTATCAATGTTGTTGTATTATAATCAGCTACTGTGTATAATGTCTACCTCTGTCAGCCCATACTTGACCCCCTTATTACCAGTCATTTCTCTATTTCTTTATAAAATACTATTGTCCATAGTTAAAATGCAATGTAGTGAGGGTAGAACTCCTTTCATTGCTACATACAGTAGCTGCATTATTCCATGCATTATTCCGAAAGTGATTACAAGTTCTGTAAGCATGCAATCAAGATACACCTCAGCATTGGATATCCATTGGATAACACAGTAACATGTAACACATTATGGATGTAAGTGCTAACCTACTGAAAATACTTCACTATGGTGGTCCCAGGTGCTGCAGCAAATACAGGTGACAGCTGACAACACCAGTCTCATGGATGGAATTTCAGCTGCACCCAAACATTTTGGCAATTCCCGGGCAATAACAGCACCGTATGGCCAGCATTAGTGTTCTCTTAATGTTTAACAATGTGTCTTCTATGTAAATAGGGTGAGTCTCACCAGTGATGCTAAGGAGGGGGAGCAGGTACTTCTTACCCAGGCCCAGGCCTGTCCCCCCCCCCCTTACCTGACAGCAACAGCTGCTGCTCCTTTCCTCAGCCCAGCACATGCTGCTGTGTGCTGGGCAGCAATATGGCCAGTTAGGTGCTTAAAGTACTATTTTTTCTAAGTGTCCAGGGCCACGCCTCCCATGACTAGGCCACACCCACTGAAAAAGTACCTGGGCCCAGCCAGGCTCTCTAATGCCCTGAGTCTCACAAACACTCTTACGTGAAATAGAGGAAGATTAGGAACATAACAAATGTCAGGGAGGGAATGATTTACAATGTATCTAAAATGCAATATTTTCTCCTGAAATTATACTGTAGCATATCTTCATCAGGACTACATATTGTGTGTGCACTTGAATAACTGGTTTATTCTTGATTAACCTGAAAAGAGTCTCCCTTGGCCAAATGTAACCACCTATCTGCACTTACACCCAATTTAATGAGAATTGAAAACATCAGTTTGTCTATTCAAAACATAGCATCCATGACACGCACAGGGAGATGAATGAGATGACTACAGACAGATAGAGCACAGTACATGCTTTATGTGCATTACCCATGTAACAGAGTGAACGTTTCCCCCAGAAATGCTGCAACCCTTTACATGTAGCACCAACTATTCTTCCCAAATACAACAATATGAAATATGTGTACTTACTTAATGCTGGACATTGTTAAAGACATATATTATAGTTGTATTAGGAGAACAAGATCTCAAGTTAGAAACACAGTATGAGACGTGGGGCTTACTTAAGGGTTAGGGGAAGAAAAACATTTATTTTATTATCATTACATGAAATATTTGCATTAATCAGTGGAACAAGTCTGATTGTCAAAGGGGAACTGTGTACCTCTATTAATAGTATTATTAGAACAAGACTGGTTATAGATAGGCCATGCACTCTCCAGCCCTCCCTTCACTTTGAGAATTTTCCATTGCTAGTGTTAGTAAACTGAGCACTGTTTTCTAGTGGTCTGGAGGCAGCAACCAGACAAACCTACTATTTGTTAAAGTACTGCTATTACCTTACAGCATTGCTCTTTTACTTACCAAACAAGCATGTGTCACTTCTCTAATAGCTACCTACTAGGTAGTACCCTTGTCATCTCATTGGCACCTTCAACTCACTTCTCTGCCCACCTGCACCTCCTCACCCTGTATCCCTGCTAGTTATGATTTTGCATCCAACTTCAAAGACAAATTTGACATCGTTCAACAAGATATTTCCTTATGCCAAATCCCGCACAGACTTTCTCCTAATCTCCGCAATGTACTCTCCGTTCATTCAGTTCAGTAACTACAATGATTTAATAATTTCAACTAACCATCAGAACCCCTTGACCCTATTCCTTCCCAACTTCTATGCTCTCTCCCCTCACAGCATTCTCACCTCCTCAACTTGTCTCTCTCCACTGGCACATTCCCATCCTCCTTTAATCACTTGTTACCAATTCTACAGAAACCATTCCCTGACCCAGCCTCTCCCCAGCTACCTCCTCCCTTTGGCTCTCGACAATGGATCTTTCGTTCCAAACATTACAGCTAGGCATTATTTCCTAAACTGGGAATTGGTTTTAAGGATATCCATGCTTAATCAGAGGTGATTTAGCTAGTAACCCAGTTAGTGTAATTTAGCCATCTGTGCTCATAGTTGGATATTCTTAAAACCTAAGCTGTTAGGGAGCCTTGAGGAATGAGTTTGGGAAACTCTGGACTATGGGGTAAGTTTACTAAGCGTCGGACATGAAAGGGTTTTGAAACCCCTACACATTGTAGGCAAACTGAAATACCAAAACACTGTGTTTTCTATTCAGCAGTTTCACACTGGTTTTGGGGGTGGTTGGTTTGATAAAGGGATTTTTACCAAACATCCATAAAACTGCCATAAACCTGATGTAAATCTACTATTGTAAACCAATTATATTAAAGTACCAATATTAATTAATGTTTATAATGATGGGGAAAGCATTTATTATTTTATGATGTGGGCACCATTTATATAGCCATAAAACAATTTTGAAAAGTGTATTTCCCCCATAAGGGAATTATTCTATATAATAATGCTAACGCTGATCCTCACCTCTATGGGGGAAATTCAAGTGGTTTGCGCACTGGTGGCACCCAATGGAGTATTTAAAGTGTTGCTCCATTCAGGCGCTCAGCCGCTCACAGCCGCCGGCACTGACATTTCTGTTATGTTGTTCTGTATTTTGACTGGCTGGTAACTAGTCAATATGTAATTGTCTTCATGTAAAGCGCATCGGAATATGCTGTGCTATATAAGAAACTGTAAATAAATAAATAAATGATAAGTGTATTGTGATTCCTCTCCTTCTGAGTTACCAGACAGATCAAACAGCAGCTTTTTGAGCTATCTCATCTGTCACAACCCTCTTATTATATGGGTGGGTTAGTCAACGGTTTATTGTTGGTTTCTAAAACTGTCTAATAGAAAACGGGTGTGGTATTGAAAGTCGACAGTAACTAGGTCGACAATGTCTAGGTCGACCACTGTTGGTCGACAGTAACTAGGTCGACAGGGTGTCTAGGTCGACAGGGTCTTTAGGTCGACATGTTCTAGGTCGACAGGTCAAAAGGTCGACATGAGTTTTTAATGTTATTTTGGTGTCGTTTTCTTCGTAGAGTGACCGGGAACCCCAATTAGTGCACCGTGTCCCCTCGCATGGCTCGCTTCGCTCGCCATGCTTCGGGCATGGTGCCTTCGCTCCGCTACCACTTCGCTCACCACAGATTACCGTTCCAATCGTAGTCCACGTGGATCATTAAGTATGAAAAGGTTAAAAAAAAGAAAAAAATTGTGAAAAACTCATGTCGACCTTTTGACCTGTCGACCTAGAACATGTCGACCTAAAGACCCTGTCGACCTAGACACCCTGTCGACCTAGTTACTGTCGACCAATAGTGGTCGACCTAGACATTGTCGACCTAGTTACTGTCGACTTTCAATCCGGATCCCATAGAAAACAGTTTTCTACACTTTTAATGGTAAAAGCATCAATAGTGCGCAGAGGTTCAATTGTTTCCTTAAGTCTGCATTCTCTGCAGTTTTCTGTCAGTTTGGGCTTTAGTAAATCAGCAAGATGCAATCCAAATTAATAAACCACTGGAAATCTGCAGAAAATGCAAAACTGATGGTTAGAAATATACCCTAAAGATGGTATCCAATTGGACGTGATGTTTTGCCTGCAAAAAGACCTTGCGCCCAATTTTGGATTACCGCAAGCATGTGTGCTCCCGATACTCGCAGTATCCAATTAAAAAATTAAAAAAATCACGCTGTGCAAGAAAAAAAGTCAGACACTTACTGGTCCGGTGGACTCCGGTGGCTGCTGGGAGGGAAGGGTGCTGCAGGGAGGCGCGGGGGGCTGCTGGGAGATGTAGTTTGCCCTGCTGCTGTCTCTGGACACAAGAAGGGGGGGGGGGTAGTCACACACGCACCAGGGGTCACACACACACTCACACATATTTACACATATAGCTGCTGCGCTTTGGAAGGAGAGTAATTAAGGACAAGTTGAGCTAATTGGAAACTTCCAATTGCTTAATTAGTTATTGGGGTAGGGGTGCACCATGTTTCGATTAGACATATTTTTAGTCAAAAAGACAAAAATAGATGCCTGATGCTAGCAGACTCAGAGCCTGATTCAGAGGAGTACGCAGTGTCGATTGCAGATGCAAGCAGCCTATTAAGTGACCATCTTATGTTAATACTTAGACTCCAGATCTGACCACCACTTCCACATAAAAAATGTGTTCCGATATACTATTGAAAAGCCTGTTACATTCCCGCAAACTTTTGCCCTCAGCACAATACAAAGAGATGTTTTATAATATAGTTCAGTTCACAGAGCTTACTTTTGCCCGTATAAACAATATAAAGCAGTTATGATGACAGACTCGGACAAATGTCTGAAATGTCATGCTCCCAAAGCAGACCTATTACATTGTTTCTGGTCGTGCCCAATGCTTCGTCGCTTTTGGCTTCTGATACGCCAGTATGCTATGGAACATCTGGTAAATTTTATCCCCTTTACAGCAGAATGGGCAATTTTTGGAATAATCCCAGCTGGGCAAAGGATAACGAAGGGGGGTAGACGGCTGCTGCTGGCAATCAGCGCAGCTGCATGTAAAGCAATCCTACAGTCCTGGATTCATAAGGATCCTCCTACTTTATCTTTGTTCAAAGGGAAGCTGCATCATATATTTCAAATGCACTGGATAGAAACATCTTTGCAAAAAGACAGGCTAGTGGAGCAGTTTTTTGAATCCTGGGAAAGCTATGTGGCTACCCTTCCAGTAGATTCCCAGACTAGAATTCAAACTTCACTAAAAAACACTGAATGGTTTGAAACTCGAATGGCAATTGGGGATCCTCCCATAGTATTGACGGACTAGGGGTTGGGGGTGACACGGGTCCCCGGCATCCTCATATCTCTGCTATGGTTGGACTGACAGGTTTTTGGTATATACTTTTGTTTTGCACTTTCTTTTACATGATGTCTGTGGGATTGCATGGGGTATATGAGAGGATTCACTAACGATCATTTGGTGTTCTCATTTCATCATGTTGTGAAGCTATTTATATATATTTGTTTATTATGGATGTAACCGACTCTGTAACATGAAGCAGTGTTTTAATAAAAAAAAATTTATACTTAAAAAAAAAAAAATGTGTTCCCATATTTGACACCCCCCTCCCTCGTTTAAAGTCAGAGTCTAAATCTGACATCCCCACTTCTGCCTCAATTACAATCAACCCCCTTCCTACCTCAATTAAAATCATATTCAAGACCTGACATCTCCCCTCCTCTCTACTCTGTCAATGAAAAGCATGTCCCAGAAGTGCCCCCATATTAGATAGATTTAAAATGAGATCTCACATCTGTACTTTAACCATACCTCCCAACTGTCCTGAATCCAGAGGAACAGTCCCGCTATTCGGACACTGTCCCGCTGTCCACACTTGCCGAATTTCTGTCCGCCCTCTACAGGAGATGGCAGCCACGTCGGCACCACAGGGGGTATGGCATTAAAGTGCGTGGGCGTGGAGGTGCAATTGTGTCATCGTGGTCCCGCCCCCACTCTACAATACCAGTTACCGGCTTTGTAGAGCGAGGGGTGGGGCTACGATGACATGATTTGTGTCATTGCCCCGTCCACTTGTTGGGAGGTATGCTTTAACTAATGGAGGAGTGGAGCAGTGAGATTGCATGAATGAGTACAAGCCGCTTGCATTCGATTTGCTGCAAGCATACGGAATTGCGTTTCTGATTACGTGCAGCATACAATAAGCATATGTCTATAATCATATTATGTACAACTTAATCCCTTGGAAGTACTGAAAAAAAGTGTTTGAAATGTTATGTAAGCAATTGCCCCAATAAGTATGTTGGTATAAAACACTTGAAATTATAGGAGATCACAGTGTTTTTGATTCTGACATTTTAATACTAATAAGGAATTCTTATGTGAAGGATGACCCTGTGTTTCACTACATTTTTTTATCGAATACCCTTAAACAGTAGCTAAGCTATTTGTGTCATGCTAAACACGTTCTACAAGTTATGTGGATGTAGTGTAGGTTATGCTTGAAAACAAATAATAGGTAAGATCTGTTTTGCCTTCTGCAGTAGGCGGACTTGGTTATCTGGCGAGTGTACAGCAATTCCAGGTGTAGATCATTCATTACTGTCTCATCTTTGTCCACCAGCTCTGGGAGGAGATGTTGTGAGTGTTGTACATGGGAATCTGAGCACCGTCAGTGTCTCACCATACATAGGGTAAAATAAATGATGCATCACTAATTACATGTTATTCCTAATATCAAAATGACACCTAAAGAATCTTAACGTATTGTTCCACTCTTGCGTTTAAAAAATAATTACTTTTCCCTTTTGCAAATACAA
This sequence comes from Pseudophryne corroboree, assembly GCF_028390025.1. Taxonomy (NCBI): domain Eukaryota; kingdom Metazoa; phylum Chordata; class Amphibia; order Anura; family Myobatrachidae; genus Pseudophryne; species Pseudophryne corroboree. The sequence goes on from NC_086447.1 coordinate 347,301,011, forward strand.
ATAATAATAATAATTAATTGTATCTCTTCTTAACTCAATGAAGAAGCAAGGATAAAAACGTGACACAACTGTAACAAACTGAAGCTCAAGAACAAAACTACTAACAAATTTGTTTCAGCAATGAATCTACCGGGTGTGGATCATATGGTTGACAGTAACTAGGTCGACAGTCATTAGGTAGACCACTATTGGTCGACAGTGACTAGGTTGACACCTGTAATAGGTCGACATGGTCATTAGGTCGACCTGAACAAGGTCGACATGGAAAAAGGTTGACATTAGTTTTTTTTACATGTTTTTGGTGTCGTTTTCTTCGTAAAGTGACCTGGAACCCCAATTAGTGCACCATATCTCCTCGCATGGCTCTCTTCGGGCAAGGTGCCTCGTTCTGCTACCGCTGCTCTCGGCACACGTGACTATTCCCAATCATAGTCCACGTTGCTCATAAAGTATGAAAAAGTTACAAAAAATTTAAAATACAGTTAAAAACTCATGTCAACCTTTTTTTCATGTCGACCTTTTCTATGTCGACCTAGTGACCATGTCAACCTAATGCATTTCAACCAATTGTGGTTGACCTAATGATTGTCGGCCTAAGTGCAGTCGACCTAAAGACATGATCCTGAATCTACCTTAGGTAATTGAAGCAAAATGCACATGTCCAGGCATATAAACAGGCCTGGCTCCAGGCCTTCTAGCACCCTGAGCGAGAAAATTTTGAAGCACCCCTCCTCCACCCTGCACGCGCTCCTGGAAAAAATGGCTGTGGCCTCGCAACTTCATATTATCAAACTATAAATAAATATATTTTCACACCCCCTCTACACACACAATCAGCCTTACACATAACAGCCCCAGTAGTGTTCCTTACTCATTATGTCTCCAGTATAGCGCCAGATACACATGACATGCCCCCCAGCAGTGCCATATACACATGATATTCCGCCCAGCAGTGCCAGATACACATGATATGTCCCCCATCAGTGCCATATACACATGATATGCCCTGCAGCTGTGCCAGATACACATGATATGCCCCCCAGCAGTGTCAGATACACATGTCCCCACAGTGCCAGATACAGATATGCCCCACAGTGCCAGATACAGATATGCCCCACAGTGCCAGATACAGATATGCCCCACAGTGCCAGACACAGATATATCCCCAGTGCCAGACACAGATATGCCCCTGGTGCCATATAAATATATCCCCAGTGCCAGATACATACATGCCCCCAGTGCCAGATAAATATATATCCCCAGTGCCAGATACAGATATGCCCACAGTGCCAGATAAATATATATCCCCAGTGCAGGATACATATATGCCCCCAATGCCAGATAAATATATATTCCCAGTGCCAGATACAGATATGCCCCCAGTGCCAGATAAATATATAACCCCAGTGCCAGATAAATAAATATATATCCCCAGTGTCAGATACAGATATGCCCACAGTGCCAGATAAATATATATCCCCAGTGCCAGATACATATATGCCCCCAATGCCAGATAAATATATAACCCCAGTGCCAGATACAGATATGCCCCCAGTGCCAAATACAGATATGCCCCCAGTGCCAGATAAATATATATTCCCAGTGCCAGATACAGATATGCCCCCAGGGCCAGAAAATATATATCCCCAGTGCCAGATACATATATGCCCCAGTGCCAGATAAATATATGTCCCCAGTGCAAGATAACTATATATCCCTAGTGCCAGATAAATATATATCATGCCCCCCAGTGCCAGATAAATATATATCCCCAGTGCCAGATAAATATATAACCCCAGTGCCAGATACAGATATGCCCCCAGTGCCAAATACAGATATGCCCCCAGTGCCAGATAAATATATATCCCCAGTGCCAGATACATATATGCCCCCAATGCCAGATAAATATATAACCCCAGTGCCAGATACAGATATGCCCCCCGTGCCAAATACAGATATGCCCCCAGTGCCAGATAAATATATATCCCCAGTGCAAGATACATATATGCCCCCAGGGCCAGAAAATATATATCCCCAGTGCCAGATACATATATGCCCCAGTGCCAGATACATATATGCCCCCAATGCCAGATAAATATATATTCCCAGTGCCAGATACAGATATGCCCCCAGTGCCAGATAAATATATAACCCCAGTGCCAGATAAATATATATCCCCAGTGTCAGATACAGATATGCCCACAGTGCCAGATAAATATATATCCCCAGTGCCAGATACATATATTCCCCCAATGCCAGATAAATATATAACCCCAGTGCCAGATACAGATATGCCCCCAGTGCCAAATACAGATATGCCCCCAGTGCCAGATAAATATATATCCCCAGTGCCAAATACAGATATGCCCCCAGGGCCAGAAAATATATATCCCCAGTGCCAGATACATATATGCCCCAGTGCCAGATACATATATGCCCCCAATGCCAGATAAATATATATTCCCAGTGCCAGATACAGATATGCCCCCAGTGCCAGATAAATATATAACCCCAGTGCCAGATAAATATATATCCCCAGTGTCAGATACAGATATGCCCACAGTGCCAGATAAATATATATCCCCAGTGCCAGATACATATATGCCCCCAATGCCAGATAAATATATAACCCCAGTGCCAGATACAGATATGCCCCCAGTGCCAAATACAGATATGCCCCCAGTGCCAGATAAATATATATCCCCAGTGCCAGATACAGATATGCCCCCAGGGCCAGAAAATATATATCCCCAGTGCCAGATAAATATATATCCCCAGTGCCAGATACACATATGCCCCAGTGCCAGATACATACATGTCCCCAGTGCAAGATAACTATATATCCCCAGTGCCAGATAAATATATATCATGCCCCCCAGTGCCAGATAAATATATATCCCCAGTGCCAGATAAATATATATCCCCAGTGCCAGATGCATATATGCCCCCAGTGCCAGATAAATATATATCCCCAGTGCCAGATGCATATATGCCCCCAGTGCCAGATAAATATACATCCCCAGTGCCAGATGCATATATGCCCCCAGTGCCAGATAAATATATATCCCCAGTGCCAGATAAATATATATATCCCCAATGCCAGATACAGATATGCCCCCAGTCCCAGATCCAGATATGCCTCCAGTGCCAGATCCAGATATGCCCCACAGTGCCAGATACATATATGCCCCCAGTAGTGCTGCTCACCGCCGCCGGGCTCCTCCGCTGCTGGACTCCTCTTCTCCTAACACCGCTGCTAGGCTCCATTGACAGGGCATACTGCTGGTGTTCGATGGGAGGGGAGGAGAGCGGAGCGCATACCTCTCCTTCCCCCTCAGTAAGTACGGACTCCGAGTCCCCATCTCCTGCAGCAGTGCGGCGGGCATCTCAAATATGGCGCCAGTTCGTGAGCCCATCAAAGCTCGCAATCCAGCAGCCAATCAGGAGCCGGTTTGTGAGCTCTAATTGGCTAGCGGGCCGGCACCAAATTATAAATTGACAGCCGCCCTTAAAAACCCAGCGCCCTGTGCGGTCGCTCAAGCCGACCGTGCCTGGAGCCGGCCCTGTATATAAATAGTAACAAACTAGCAATTTTTTGCATCTAGATTGTAAATGGGAAATGCTTTTAACTATGCATCATTCACTACATGGTAAGGCAGCCAGCATTTTCCATGCTTGCAAAAACAATAAATGTATTTGCAACCCCTTGCATTACATCATGGTTTGCTCTAGGAGCAAATTACTCTGTATCATGCCCATTAAATCTACTATAGATGGTTCTCAAAACTGCCGGGGGCAATCCAATGAATGTATTTATTGAATCAAGAGAGAAAACACAATATACACTGCTCAAAAAAATAAAGGGAACACTAAGCTAACACATCCTAGATCTGAATGAATGAAATATTCTTATTAAATACTTTGTTCTTTACATAGTTGAATGTGCTGACAACAAAATCACACAAAAATTATCAATGGAAATCAAATTTATTAACCCATGGAGGTCTGGATTTGGAGTTACCCTCAAAATTAAAGTGGAAAAACACACTACAGGCTGATCCAACTTTGATGTAATGTCCTTAAAAAAAGTCAAAATGAGGCTCAGTAGTGTGTGTGGCCTCCACGTGCCTGTATGACCTCCCTACAATGCCCGGGCATGCTCCTGATGAGGTGGCGGATGGTCTCCTGAGAGATCTCCTCCCAGACCTGGAATAAAGCATCCGCCAACTCCCGGACAGTCTGTGGTGCAAGCGATGGAGCGAGACATGATGTCCCAGATGTGCTCAATTGGATTCAGGTCTGGGGAACGGGCGGGCCAGTCCATAGCATCAATGCCTTCGTCTTGCAGGAACTGCTGGCACACTCCAGCCACATGAGGTCTAGCATTGTCTTGCATTAGGAAGAACCCAGGGCCAACCGCACCAGCATATGGTCTCACAAGGGGTCTGAGGATCTCATCTCGGTACCTAATGGCAGTCAGGCTACCTCTCGCGAGCACATGGAGGGCTGTGCGGCCCCCCAAAGAAATGCCACCCCACACCATTACTGTCCCACTGCCAAACCGGTCATGCTGGAGGATGTTGCAGACAGCAGAAAGTTCTCCTTGGCGTCTCCAGACTCTGTCACGTCTGTCACATGTGCTCAGTGAGAACCTGCTTTCATCTGTGAAGAGCACAGGGCACCAGTGGCGAATTTGCCAATCTTAGCGTTCTCTGGCAAATGCCAAACGTCCTGCACGGTGTTGGGCTGTAAGGACAACCCCCACCTGTGGACGTCGGGCCCTCATACCACCCTCATGGAGTCTGTTTCTGATAGTTTGAGTAGACACATGCACATTTGTGGCTTGCTGGAGGTCATTTTGCAGGGCTCTGGCAGTGCTCCTCCTGTTCCTCCTTGCACAAAGGCGGAGGTAGCGGTCCTGCTGCTGGGTTGTTGCCCTCCTACGGCCTCCTCCACGTCTCCTGATGTACTGGCCTGTCTCCTGGTAGCGCCTCCATGCTCTGGACACTACGCTGACAGACACAGCAAACCTTCTTGCCACAGCTCGCATTGATGTGCCAACCTGGATGAGCTGCACTACCTGAGCCACTTGTGTGGGTTGTAGGGAGGTCATACAGGCACGTGGAGGCCACACACACTACTGAGCCTTATTTTGACTTGTTTTAAGGACATTACATCAAAGTTGGATCAGCCTGTAGTGTGTTTTTCCACTTTCATTTTGAGGGTGACTCCAAATTCAGACCTCCATGGGTTAATAGATTTGATTTCCATTGATAATTTTTGTGTGATTTTGTTGTCAGCACATTCAACTATGTAAAGAACAAAGTATTTAATAAGAATATTTCATTAATTCAGATCTAGGATGTGTTATTTTAGTGTTCCCTTTATTTTTTTGAGCAGTGTATATCATAAATACAGTATATGGACTGAATTAAATAATATATAAAATATATATATATATATATATTTATTATTAATTGTGCAAAATGGCAAGCAACACGGCAGATGCCGCCAATGTTCAATTTCTGAAATCCATAATGCTACTAATTTTTGCTTACCGTCCAAGTAGCAGACTTGGCTGTGCTGGATTGCTGAAATGAGACATCAAAGCTGTGAGGTCCTGGGTAATCAGTATTTGATGGGATGGCGGGAGAAGGAGACAGTGCATCAAACGTGGAGCTGGGCTGAGAGTAGGGTGATGGTGCTGTTACACTGTTCTGAGCATGCTCATTGGTGTACGGGCTAGTGGAAGAAGAACCATTCTGGATCTGCTGTTCCATGCTGTTCAGAAGCCCCAAGTTTGTATATTGCGGCTAAAAGATAAACAAAAGAGTTGGATGAGACAACAAGAAATAAAGCATACAGCGCACTTTTTTTTTAATGTTGGATTCATATGACAAGATAAATTGCTTGTTAACTTGTTTCAGCTTCATACATTGAATAAACTTTTGTAAACTGCTACCGGCTCATAAAAGGAAATCTACTAGGATATAGCAAATTTTCTACCATTGCTTTGTGTCTACGGTGTTTTCTGTTTTTTCAAATTAAATTTTATTTCATAAAGCACCACAAATATACAATATACCCAAGAATGCTACATATGCATAGCAACAGGCAAGCATCCAATTGGCCCTTGTGCCTACTATTTAATTGGAATGTATGAATGTTGTTTCTGTTTAAGATACTGTACATGAGAAAAAAATCCTTATTTCATTTAACTTTTTTTTACTTTCATTTAATATAAAAATGCACTATCACTTTAAATTTCCTCATGCGATCATTAATTATGTGAGGGGTCTTTCTTTCCTATTCTCCACTCTTTGTAAATATCGGATATCCTTGCAATCTGCTGCTGAGAAGAGTCCAAGTGCTTAAAGGCCAGTACTGACGGGTCTTAACACAGACCGCTCAGCACACATCTCTCTCCCCGCTCACACACAGCGCACTGTGTGCTGAGCAGGGGGGGGGGGGAACGAGGGGCCGCTCACTTCACACAGCGCTGAAGTGAGTGACCCACTAGATTGAGCCTGCATGCAGGCTCAATCTAGCACCGGCGATAGCCCCACGCATCGCTATCGCTGGGGGGCATACACATGATAGAGCCATGCTTAAAATCTAAGCAATCTAGGCCCTCATTCCGAGTTGTTCGCTCGCAAACTGCTTAAGGCAGCATTGCACACGCTAAGCCGCCGCCTACTGGGAGTGAATCTTAGCTTATCAAAATTGCGAACGAAAGATTCTCAAAATTGCGAATAGAAATTTCTAAGCAGTTTCTGAGTAGCTCGAGACTTACTCTGCCACTGCGATCAGTTCAGTCAGTTTCGTTCCTGGTTTGACGTCACAAACACACCCAGCGTTCGCCCAGACACTCCCCCATTTCTCCAGCCACTCCCGCGTTTTTCCCAGAAACGGCAGCGTTTTTTCACACACTCCCAGAAAACGGCCAGTTTCCGCCCAGAAACACCCACTTCCTGTCAATCACATTACGATCACCAGAACGAAGAAAAAACCTCGTAATACCGTGAGTAAAATACCTAACTGCATAGCAAATTTACTTGGCGCAGTCGCAGTGCGAACATTGCGCATGCACAGTTTGCGGAAAATCACTGCGATGCGATGAAAAAGAATGAGCGAACAACTCGGAATGAGGGCCCTAGTCAGATTACTTAGATTTTAAACACAGATCTCTCTGTGTGTACCCCCCTTACTACACATTATCACAGAGCAAGCAGCCATTCTGTGGGTTAAATGAATATTCATGAAACTGCAGTCAATCAATTTCACTGAAGCATGAGCAAAATGTGTTGGTAATTGTTGTTGGGCTAAAAACCTGCAATCTCTGTGTTTACTGTATGTAGAAAACAGGTCCACTTTCATCAATGGTGGGAAGTGAGCTAACATACTGGGGCAGTTACACCAGTGCCATCTTAATGTACAGCATGGGTACACGGGGCAGCCCACAATTCTAGAAGCCTTTGAGCAGAAATCTGTGTTATATTATAAGTATCTGTGTAATTTATCAGTTTGTATAATATGTAGTTGTAAAAATGTAAAGAAGACTAAACAGAAAAAAAGTACACAGATAATTAACCACGATAAATAGTCCAAGGTTGTTAATCTGCCATTCCAAGACGATATGCATTATATTTAACATGCAAAAAAACCAGTCTGACTGCTTAAATATTAAAAACAAACAAGTAAGCCATAATTAATAAAGTACTTGAAAAAAAAATGATCGGCAGATTTGAAGATCAGGGTTTTAAAGCACACATGGGACACTCCCAAATATATGAATGATCTTGAAAGCATAGATTAAATGCAAATCTTAAATCTTGCCAACTGTAATTTAAAGTGCATGAACCACACATACATACACATGGCTAGAGAGGACAAACATTGTGGTCATATAAATCTATCCTGGAACAGGCTGTTCAAAAGGTTCCAGATTTCTTCCTGTTCCAGAAGTTGGATGCGATTGGGAAGACCTAAAAAATGGATTGTGGCTTGTGATTAGTCTCCCATTCACAGCCCCCCATTTCCACTGTTTATTTTGAGATTGTGATAAGAGGAAGCCAGGGAAATGGCTGCACATAGCATTCCTGGCAGGGCCGTTTCTAGCCAATTTGGCTCCCAGTGCGAGATTTAAAAATGCGCCCCCCCTACCCCATTCACATAAGAAAAAAATGCGCCCCCCCCCCATAGATATGAAGAGGAAAATTATGCGCGCGCCGAAGGGGGCGTGACCATTAAAATGGGTGTGGCTTTGTTAAGATGGGCGTGGCCTCATCTGATCTCATCATCACGACCACCACAGGATAAAAAAAAAAAAAGCCCTCATTTTACACATTACAGCAGGAAAGTGTCCCCATTTTACACAGTACAACAGGCACGTGCCCACATTTTACACAGTACAACAGGCAAGAGTCCCCATTTTACACAGTACAACAGGCACGTGCCCCCATTTTATACAGTACAACAGGCAAGAGTCCCCATTTTACACAGTACAACAGGCACGTGCCCCCATTTTACACAGTACAACAGGCAAGAGTCCCCATTTTACACAGTACAACAGGCACGTGCCCCCATTTTACACAGTACAACAGGCAAGTGTCCCCATTTTACACAGTGCAACAGGCAAGAGTCCCCATTTTACACAGTACAACAGGCAAGAGTCCCCATTTTACACAGTACAACAGGCAAGTATCCCCATTTTACACATTTCGGCAGACAGGTGTCCCCATTTTACACAGTACGGCAGGTGGTGGGGGGGGGGAGGGAGAGAGAGAGAGGGAGAGGTGCTGACTTACATTTGAAGCGGTTCTTCCCGCTCTTCAGCCGCCTCTCCCTCGTCTGCGCAGCGCTGGCCCGCTTGGCTCCCCCTTCTCCCTCCTCCCGAGTGCCCAGCTCGGGGGGCGGGGTTTCGTGGAATGACGCGATTGCGTCGTGACGTCACGACGCAAACGCGTCATTCCGTGAAACCCCGCCCCCCGAGCTGGGCACTCGGGAGGAGAGGGGAGGGGGGTTTGAAAATGCTCAGGAAGTGCCGATTCCTGGTTCTGGCCAGGGAGAGGAGCATATTAGTAAAACATTTCTGTAGGTTGTAATGCAGCTTTAAATCAATGCAATTTTAAAATTCTGATGACCTAATCGGATGAGATTTGGAGACTCTACCCATCGACTGAGAGGCTGGAATGCAGTTCTACTGAAGCATTAGTTAGGTTACAAGATGATCAAAAATTATGAAAACTGGGACTATCAGTAGTCAATTTCCAACCACATTATCGATCATAGCCAATATTATCATTTTCAAAAGCACCATTATTGGAGATTGCTTTATCTCATGCGCCAATTGCCTGAAACATCCAAAATGTTGATATTTTTGTTATCTGGATAAAAAAAACACTATCAGTGCTCATCCCATGCCCTAACACAATGTCATATAGTTTGTCCTACGGTGGCAGGTTGGGATTTCCAGGATATAAGTAAAAAGCATATTGTTGTACGTCACAAATCTGTCAATAAAAATCATGTTGTGGAAATAACAGTGACATAACAAAGTATATCTCAATGGAAGTATCATTGTATGTTCATGCTCTTGGCAAGTCATTTTGCCTTTAAGAAGGTGACTAAGAGGAACAGGTATTGCTTAATGGGAAGTGAATCAGCACCCCAATGTTAAGAAGAGATGATTAAGGATTTTCAAAATGTCTCTATTGTGGTGCTAAACAGCACTTGCCCATGGATTATTGCTGAATACAACTAATTAGTAGGTCATAGGGTTTAAGATTTTCCTTTCTTTAGTTAGGTATAACACGATTGTCAAATCTTAGGCGGAGATGAAAGAAATATAGCTTTACCTCTATCACACATAGATACAAACATATGAAAAATAAAACTATGGATGCTTAAAAGGGGATTCCCAGGCAAAGACGCCAGATGAGAACCACAACATGAAATAAAACTCTATTGCAGCTTTCTAACGTTGCACTTTCACATTCTTCAGCTTAGACTTGAAAGTCAGCAGAGTAGAGGAATTCTGGAGATTGAGTTTCAGAAGGTTTGTAGCAGGCTAGGTGAAACACCTATATTCCAGACAAGTGTGATGCCCAGTTTAGAGAAGGCCAGCATCAGACGCTCTCACATTGCTCAGTTAACAAAAGAAATGTCAACAAGACAGACAGAAGTATTAGGAGCAGGAAGTGTAAACCCCAAAGTCTGAACCAGGTGAAAACCTCAACAAATTCAAGAGCAAAGATCTCATGACAGAATAAACAAATGTCTAGTTCTCACTAACTCTTAGCCTGCTGGAAGGGTCATACTGTGAGGATTAGAGCTAATCAATTTGCATATCAGCATGTGCAATAAACATACAGCAAAAACATGTATTGCATATGGCTTGTGTAGGAGATAGAAAGATACATTACGTTATTTTTGACAAATTCTAATCTCTAGAGAAATTATTTATTGGAATGCAAGCAATGGTATACACTACTGATTTAGGGGGAGGTGTATTAAAGCTTGGAGAGAGATAAAGTACCACTTAATCTGCTCCTGTCATGTTACAGACAAAATGACAGTTACGCGCTTATTGGTTGGTACTTTATCTCTCTCCACTTTAATAGATCTCCTCTTTAATTTGGTCTATTCCAACAGATAGGCAAAACTAGTGGGTGTCAGAGAACTAGGTGTTAGATTTTAGATGTGCAGTCCAAGAAAGATGGATGCATGACATACAGCACTTGTCAACCTTTTGTGTCTCCTCTCCAAAAGACGTTGCTGGCTACTTCACGGGTGTGACTGGGCTCTCACTTCATTAGCTCCCAGCCAATCATGAGAAAATGTAGTGATTTGCGGGTCTAAGTGGAGGAGCTAAATGATGCAATTGCATCATTTAGCAATGACCCATCCATAGGGGGCCATGATTCCCAGGATTATCTACCCATCCTGTCCGCTTTACTAGGAAGCAGATGAGATGTGGGAGATCCACCTACTCTGCCCAAGTGTGGGTGACTACCTGAAAAATCAGGAGTCTCCCACAACTTTCCCGGGAGAGTAGGCAAGTATGATGCATGAACTCTTTTATTGTAAGAAGCATTTTGAATTACGAGCCTTAATATGAAAATAAATTCATGGAGCACCCACAGAAGAAGGGTGGATGTGACAATTATAGGGCTCCAGGCTCAAAAGTACATATAGTTTATAAAACTGTAGTTTTAAGAGCAGGTGAGATGATGTCATGTTTGAGAACCAAAATCCACATGTACAGCTGAGGTATGTGTTGCACTTCTATGGGTAGATTTACTAAAGCTGTAAAAGTGAAAAGTAGTAGTGTTGCCCTCAGCAACCAATCATATTCTAGCTAAAATCTTTCTATTGCATCCTAGAAAATGCTAGAAAGAATCTAATTGGTTGCTAGGGCAACGCCACCACTTTACATTTTTAGAAGCTTTATTCTCCAATAATTATAATATGACCCACTCAGACCTATAACAGTCAAGTCTGCTAGGAAAACATCTCCAGAGTAATTGAAGTATATAAACTAACTTGATGTTGTTTTCCGTTGTGGGTAATATCTGTTGCCCCTTTCACTACCCTTAGGGCTGGAATTTATAGGGCAAAGACTAGACTCTCTCTTGCACATTCCATGTCTTAGAAAATCACCTGCAGGGCACAACTGAAAGTTTAAGTTTCACGAACATTAGATTGAGATGTTTCCTTTAGAAACGTCTGAATCCCTATTACACAGTAACACACTGCTGCCATCACTCATCACATAAGCATTGCCAATGACATACTTAGGAGTAGATCGTATTCACAATCAGTCTCATGTCCCAATGGATGATCATTAAACTTATTGTATTATATTTATACTTCTTATGTGAATGTTTTTTAGTTTGTCATGTTATTACTTACAGAGGACTACTCAAACAGATTACATATAGTCATATACAGTGAAACACTTAGGAGGGGGGAGGGGGGCACTGGTGGCATTAAAACCAAAGCAAAAACCTGAATAGAATAAATGCAAAGAGACTAGTTTAAAATTACAAATGTGCCAATGTCTAGGACAGTTATCACATTGCAATGAAGCATCATGAGCAAACATTGTGCACGAGAAAGAGGAGAATTGAGATGAAAGCTTGTTACACATCTTCCCACCTGCAGACTGGTTTCACAAGAGTTTCCCATAACTAGCCAGATAATAAGACGGAAGCACTTTGAAAGCAGCATTTCAATTCACCCATAGACTCCCACCCACATGTATAACTCCCACCAGGATGTGCTCCAGCACACTTTAACACTGGACTGGTTCCATGATCAAGACCATCTTAATGCAAAAGTGATTGAACAAATCACAGGATGTAACACACATGATGTGACCATCATCATAATATCAATAAAGTCCAAAGAAACCCAGGTGATATCTTTGCTCAATGCAAATGTCATTAATCACAACCAAAAACTAACTATTTGAGTATTTTTGAATCTGAAATTGAAACCCTCTAAACATTTGTTCCCACTTGCTTGTAGTGTATATTAGAAAATTATGAAGATTAAGTATGTCATTTGCATTGAATTTGGTGGTGACCTTAGAAAAGTGATAGTTGGGAAGATAGGCCCAGGTGACAAATGTGGGTCAATAAAGTGTGTTGTTTTTTAAAATGGCGATAGGAGAATAAAACCAAGAAACTATGGAGCAAACAGAAATAAGTTCTCTAATAATCCTATTTATTTCTTAACAGTTTTATTTATTTATTTTTAACAAAATTGCTCATTCCCCAGTTCGCTCTCTCTGCAGGACATATTTCTTAATACACCAAAAAGAAAACTATTAGTGCTATGCTTTTCTGTAACGGGTACGTATTAACAGATGCGGGGGTCAAACTTTATTATTTCATTAGTAGATAATATAAGGTGAGTTATCAGAGGTTTTAGCTACTGTATGCATTTATTTAGACTGAAGCTAATACAGTAGGTTTAGGTAGCAACAGTGCACGTTCTTCAAAACATACCTTTTTTATTTTACTTGCACGAAAATTGCTGTAGCAAAGCATTTCCAAGAACTACTTATAATTTGACCAATTCTGCTCTGATTTCTGGCCCTAGTTTATTACAGTAACACTCCAGAGACTATTTTCATTCAATGCTTTTAATTAACCAGGGTTGCTTCTTTTGAAGAGTGAAATAGCAACATAATCACCCACATGGAGGCAGTGTAGAATGCATAGGGGTATGTTTGAATTACCATTTCTGCCATTTTATCTGGGGCTATGAGATTGTGGGCAGTATGGGGGTGGTAGAAAGCTTGACAAGCTGAAATTCCATTCCTCCTAAGTCCCCTGAACACTATTAGCACTGTAATCTCCCAGTCTTATCCTTTGCTTCCTCTCATCTTTTAAAATTGAACCACTGACAACACCCATTCACAAGAATAGAACATAAAATAGAGTCTAATCAAACAACTCACTTATGAAGACTTTACATCAGACTACAACATTTGTGCTTGAAGTATTCAAAAAGGAGTCTGAAGCACTAGTTGTTAAAAGAGAGTGTTATAGATTGTTGTCAGAAAGAGAACCTGCTTCTAGTTATACGTTTTTTTTTATTTTACACTCCATTGGAATGTCCTTTCTAAACATAACTGTTATCTCCTTCGCACATTGGGTAAAGGCTAATTAATTCTAAATAATCAATTGGACCTTTGCAAAATCCTTCATTGGATTTATGAAGGATTGTATCTCAACAGACGAAACTTATACACAAACAACTGAAAATTCAATGAAACACAATTATTATTGAAGTCTCCAAATACAATGACTAACATTACATACAACAAACAGTATAAATAATATTCTTTTACAACTGTATACAATAAACTTTTTGCCCTGTTTATTGCATGAGGCTATTGCTCACAAGGCAAGGTTTGCACAATAATGAGTCAGAAAGTGAAATCTTGGCTATTAGAAGGCAATATCTGTAGCTTCTAAGACAATGTAACTAAAGTAAGGAAAATTATGAGTTACTTGGTGGATGACTTTATTAAACATCTAATAGGAATAACAGAGCTGAATTTCATAGTGATGGTGATTGCTGCTAGCTGTATTGAGAAATCATGAACACAATAGCCTGTCTTACCCTAAATGGAGATTGTCAGGGATCATAACACATTCCCATTCTGGAAATGAGCCCGTCATTATGAAAAAGACAGTTGACTACTATTTCAAATAGGTATAAAGTTATTTGGGGAGACTTGCTCTATTCCAAAATTCGGATATGGAGAACTGTGAATTGTTGGTGGTTAATATTGCAAAAGACAAAAGGTAAATAATCTGTAGGAATTTAAAATCTCATTAGAAGCTAAATCAAACCTTCTTAGATCATTAAGAACAACCACTTTGCTCCCACCTGCTTATACAGCAAATAATGTCACCGCCAACAATTGACACACAAATCTTTGGACAGTTTCCAGTGCAATAAAATACTATTCAAAGCCTTTTGAAATCTTGAAATCAAATCATATGTACTAAAAAAAAAAAATGGGACAGCATTTCACATGTAACAATAGCTACACAATTCCTCTAACTACAGTACCTAGTATATTATAATATTAACACTTCACATTTTGCCTTGTTGCACAATACCATATAATCCTGGCCATTCAAATGAGTAGCAGCAGCTGCCCTTTTACTGTCGCACTGAGGAATGTCATGTCAGTCTTGCAAGATGTATTTGGATACAGCCAAGATACTCTTTGTATAAAGTATTTAACTAGAGGCAAATGCAAAGTAACTGATGATTATAGAATATGTATTTGCAAAACGGCACTATATAAATGGTTTATTCAAATGCTCTGACAGTAGACAAATCGCTTAGAAAAGCATTTCACCAAGCCATATAATATCATTGCTCTATACATCTGTATGTATGTATGTATGTATGTATGTATGTATGTATGTACTGTATGTATTGATGTAGAGCATGTATGCATCCCCAACACATGTACATAGTCATAGATAGATAGCTACATAGATAGAGATTGTAGATGGGTATATATATATATATATATATATATATATATATACCCGTGTGTGTGTGTGTGTGTGTGTGTGTGTGTGTGTGTGTGTGTGTGTGTATAAAAATCATACGGCCTCCAACAGTGGTATTTGAATTTATTTTAAAAAAAAAATGAATATTGCAGTGACTATACTTTACCTCAGAATACTGAGCCTGGGCATTGTTTTCCAGGTACAACATCTTGGCTGTAAGGTTAATCAGAGATGCTGTCCTCTTTTCAGGTGCAAGGATTATCTGCACACCCCCCTGACTAGCCCCAAATAGGTACAAATCATGAAAGAAGACACCAGCAATAATGAAGTTTCTCTCCCTCTCTCTGTCACATCATTTATTTAACACTCTGTTTATATATACACCTAGGGTTCAGGCATGGAGAGGGCGGAGTGTCTTCCCTTTACCTGTCCAATCTGTCAAAAGTTCCACCTTGGTCCTGATCTGAAATGAGATCAGCCTCTCCCACCTCAGTAGGTAGTTAAAATTCCACACAACTCTTTACAAAAGGAGACAGACAAAAGGAAATTTTGGGCCATCTCCACATGCAAGCGGTGGGCTGACATACACAGAGTACCACTGGGAGCATGCTTACAGAATGGTTGCCCCTCAGTATGCTGTGTGCAGCGTCCCCTGCTCCCCAAAAATACAGTAACCTGTGATTTGTACATAGAACTAGTTACAGCTCTATACAGATTCCTGATGTTTGAATGTATAATGATGTCTGATTGAAAGGTGCGTAAAACAGCGATGGTTTAGTGCATGTCATGATAGAATGCACACTCAGTATACATATATGTTCTTTCTAAATGTATATTTAACTTAATTACTGGTAATACTTTATTATTATAGAAGTGCAAGATTAACAATAATACACAGGTTCACAAAATAATTTATGCCACAAAAATACACAAAAATGCACTATTCATCTAATTTACTGCAGTGTTGGGTTTCAGCGTATTTTCTCTATGATATGCATTTCATTTATTGCCTAGTATACTGTATTTTCAGAACATACTTGTAGCATAAAAATAAATGAAGGATTTTATTTGACAAAAAAAAATAAGATTTTAAACCTACCGGTAAATCTTTTTCTCGTAGTCCGTAGAGGATGCTGGGGACTCCATAAGGACCATGGGGATAGACGGGCTCCGCAGGAGACATGGGCACTTTAAGAAAGTCTTTAGACCTGGGTGTGCACTGGCTCCTCCCTCTATGCACCTCCTCCAGACCTCAGTTAGAGAAACTGTGCCCAGAGGAGACGGACAGTACGAGGAAAGGATTTTGTTAATCCAAGGGCAAGATTCATACCAGCCACACCAATCACACCGTATAACTTGTGATAAACTACCCAGTTAACAGTATGAAACAACATAGCATCAGTTCAGGACCGATGCAACTATAACATAACCCTTATTGAAGCAATAACTATATACACGTATTGCAGAAGTAGTGCGCACTTGGGACGGGCGCCCAGCATCCTCTACGGACTATGAGAAAAAGATTACCGGTAGGTTTAAAATCTTATTTTCTCTAACGTCCTAGAGGATGCTGGGGACTCCGTAAGGACCATGGGGATTATACCAAAGCTCCCAAACGGGCGGGAGAGTGCGGATGACTCTGCAGCACCGATTGAGCAAACATGAGGTCCTCCTCAGCCAGGGTATCAAACTTATAGAATTTTGCAAAGGTGTTTGAACCCGACCAAGTAGCAGCTCGGCACAACTGTAATGCCGAGACCCCTCGGACAGCCGCCCAAAAAGAGCCCGCCTTCCTAGTGGAATGGGTCCTAACCGATATAGGCAACGGCAATCCCGCCGTAGAATGAGCCTGCTGAATGGTGTTACAAATCCAGCGGGCAACAGTCTGCTTTGAAGCAGGAGCGCCAAGCTTGTTGGCAGCATACAGGTCAAACAGTGATTCTGTTTTTCTGGCTCTAGCCATTCTGGCTACGTAAATTTTCAAAGCCCTGACCACATCCAGGGATTTGGAGTCCTCCAAGTCACGCGTAGCCACAGGCACCACAATAGGCTGGTTCATGTGAAAGGATGATACCACCTTAGGCAGGAATTGAGGACGTGTCCGCAACTCCGCTCTATCGACATGGAAAACCAGATAGGGGCTTTTATGAGACAAAGCCGCCAATTCCGACACCTGCCTAGCCGAAGCCAAGGCTAATAACATGACCACCTTCCAAGTGAGAAATTTTAACTCTACCATTTTAGGTGGTTCAAACCAGTGTGACTTAAGGAAACTTAACACCACGTTAAGGTCCCAGGGCTCCACCAGAGGTACAAAAGGAGGCTGAAAATGCAGCACTCCCTTCACAAAAGTCTGAACTTCTGGGAGAGAAGCCAATTCTTTTTGAAAGAAAATGGATAGGGCCGAAATCTGAACCTTAATGGAGCCTAAGTTTTAGGCCCAAATTCACTCCAGTTTGTAGGAAGTGAAGGAAACGGCCCAGATGGAATTCTTCCGTAGGAGCATTCCTGGTCTCACACCAAGAAACATATTTTCGCCATATACGGTGATAATGTTTAGATGTCACGTCCTTCCTAGCCTTTATCAGCGTAGGAATGACCTCTTCCGGAATGCCTTTTGCCGTCAAACGCAGCCGCGGTAAGTCTTGGAACAGACATGGGCCCTGTTGCAACAGGTCCTGCCTTAGAGGAAGAGGCCACGGATCTTCTGTAAGCATTTCCTGCAGATCCGGATACCAGATCCTTCGTGGCCAATCTGGAACAATGAGGATTGTTCTCACTCCTCCTTTTTCTTATTATTCTCAATCCTTGGGTATGAGAGGAAGAGGAGGAAATACATAGACTGACTGGAACACCCACGGTGTCACTAGGGCGTCTACCGCTACTGCCTGAGGGTCTCTTGACCAGGTGCAATAACTCTGCAGCTTTTTGTTGAGGCGGGACGCCATCATGTCTATCTGTGGCAGTCCCCACCAAACTGCAATCTGTGCGAAGACTTCCTGATGAAGTCTCCACTCTCCAGGATGAATATCTGGTGAGGAAGTCTGCTTCCCAGTTGTTCACTTCCGGAATGAACACTGTTGACAGTGCTCTTACATGATTCTCCGCCCAGCGAAGAATTCTGGTGGTTTCCGCCATCGCCACTCTGCTCCTTGTGCCGCCTTGGCGGTTTACATGAGCTACTGCGGTGACGTTGTCTGACTGGATCAGAACTGGTTGGTCGCGAAAAAAGGTCTCCACTTGACGTAGGGCGTTGTATATGGCCCTTAGTTCCAATATGTTGATGTGAAGACAAGTCTCTTGATTTGACCAAAAGACCTTGGAAATATCTTCCCTGTGTGACTGCTCTCCAGCCTCGGAGGCTCACGCCTGTGGTCACCAGGATCCAGTCCTGAATGCCGAATCTGCGGCCCTCTAGAAGGTGAGCACTCTGCAGCCACCACAGGAGATATACCCTGGCCCTGGGGGATAGGGTGATTAACTGATGAATCTGTAGATGTGACCCGGACCACTTGTCCAGTAGGTCCCATTTGAAGTCCTCGCATGGAACCTGCCTAAGGGAATGTTTTTCCCAGGACTCGAGTGCAGTGATGCACTGACACCTGTCTTGGTTTCAATAGGTCCCTGACTAGAGTCATGAGTTCCTGGGCCTTCTCTATCTGAAGGTAAACCCATTTCTGGTCTGTATCCAGAATCATACCCAAGAAGGGCAGACGAGTTATAGGAACCAACTGTGACCTCGGGAAATTGAGAATCCAGCCGTGTTGCTGTGACACCTTCAGCGAAAGTGACACGCTGTTAAACAACTGCTCTTTTGATCTCGCCCTTATTAGGAGATCCTCCAAGTATGGGATAACTGTGACTCCTTGATTGTGTAGGAGCACCATTATTTCCGCCAATTACCCTGAAATTGGTAATGACAATCCTGTACCGCAATTGTCAGGTACGCCTCATGGGGTGGATAAATGGGAACATGAAGGTATGCAGCCTTTATGTCTAGATACACCATCAAATCCCCCCCTTCCAGGCTGGCGATGATCACCCTGGGCGATACCACTTTAAATTTGAACCTTTTCCCGTATAGATTCAGAGATTTTAATTTTAAAATAGGTCTGACCGAACCGTACGGTTTCGGGACTACAGCCAAGGTTGAGTCATATCGCCTTCCTTGTTGCAGGAGGGGAACCTTGAGCACCACCTGTTGGAGATACAATGTGTGAATTGTATTTAATATTATCTCCCTTTCTGTGGGAGAAGCCGGTAGGTCCGATAAGGAAATACCGGCGAGGAGGCACCTTTCGAATTCCAGCTTGTAACCCTGAGAAACAATTTTTATTACCCCGGGATCCACCTGTGAGTGAACTCAGATGTGGCTGAAGAGTCGAAGACGTGCTCCCACTGGGACGGACTCCCTTAGCGGAGCTCCAGCGTCATGCGGTGGATGTAGTAGAGGCCGGGGAGGACTTCTGTTCCTGGGAACTAGCTGTGCCCTGTGCCCTTACCTCTGGTAAGAAAGGACGCTCCTCGTACTTTCTTGTTATTCTGCGACCGAAAGGACTGCATTTGATAATGTCGTGCTTTCTTAGGCTGTGAGGGAATATAAGGCAAAAGATCAGAATTACCAGCTATAGCTGTGGAGACCAGGTCCGAGAGCCCTTCTCCACACAATTCCTCAGCCTTGTAAGGTAAACCTTCCATATGCCTCTTTTAGTCGGCATCACCTGTCCATTGCATGTTCCCCAGGACACGTCTAGCAGAAATCGACATAGCATTGACTCTAGAACCCAGTAGACTAATGTCTCTTTGGGCATGTTTTATATATATATAAGACAGCATCTTTTATATATATATATATATATATATATATATACATATACTAGGGTCAATAACATGGTATCCTTATCTAGGGTTTCAATCTCCGCTGATAAGGTATCTGTCCACGCTGCTACAGCGCTATAAACCCATGCCGACACAATCGCCGGTCTGAGTAGTGTACCAGAATGTGTGTAAATGGACTTCAAAGTACTTTTACTGCATGCTATCTGCAGGATCCCTGAGGATAGCTGTTAAGTCAGCGCTATCTTTTGGGTAAACGTGACAAAGCTTTGTCCACCCTAGGGGAAGATTCCCATCGTATCCTGGCCCTAGTAGGGAAAGGATACTCCCTGAGAATTCTTTGTGGGAATCTGCAGTCTCTTGTCTGGAGATTCCCGCTCTTTTTCTTCATGAGAGGAGGGAAATTTACCTCAGCTTTCTTCCCCTTAAACATGTGTACCCTCGTGTCAGGGACAGATGAGTCATCAGTGATATGCAAAACATCTTTTATTACAATAATCATATATTGAATACTTTGCTGCCAGTTTTGGCTGTACTTTGCATTATCGTAGTCGACACTGGAGTCAGACTCTGTGTCGATATCAGTGTCTATTATTTTGGATAGTGAGCGTTTTGAGACTCTGAAGGTCTCTGCAACACAGGGACAGACATGTGTAGATTCACTGTCTGTTCTCTAATCTTTTGTGCAATAAATTTACCTTAGCACTTAATTTCACCTATCCAATCAGGTGTCGGCGTTGTCGACGGAGACACCCCTCACACACACATTTGCTCCATCTCCTCCTTAGGAGAGCCTTTTACCTCAGACATGTCGACACACACGTACCGACACACCACACACTCAGGGAATGCTCATCTGAAGATAATTCCCCCACAAGGCCCTTTGGAGAGACAGAGAGAGAGTATGCCAGCACACACCCCAGCGCTATATGACCCAGGAAAAAACACAGCAATTTAATGTTTACCCATTAGCGCTGTTATTATCTGCGCCGAATTATGTGCCCCCCTCTTCTTTAAAACCCTCTCTTCTACCGTGGTATAAGCAGGGGAGAGTCCGGGGAGCTTCCTCTCAGCGGTGCTGTGGAGAAAAACATGGCACTGATGAGTGCTGAGGGAGAAGCCCCGCCCCCTCGACAGCGGGCTTCTGTCCCACTAAAGTGTAAAATTGGCGGGGGCTCCTGCATATGTACAGTGTCCAGTTGTATATATGCTCCTTTTGCCAAATAAGAGGTTTATATTGCTGCCCAGGGCGCCCCCCCCCCCTGCGCCCTGCACCCTTACAGTGACCGGAGTATGTGAGGTGTATGGGAGCAATGGCGCACAGCTGCAGTGCTGTGCGTTACCTCTAGTGAAGATCATGAAGTCTTCTGCCGCCTTTGAAGTCTTCTTTTCTTCTCATACTCACCCGGCTTCTGTCTTCCGGCTCTGCGAGGGGGACGGCGGCGCGGCTCTGGGACGGACGGCGAGGGTGAGATCTTGCGTACCGATCCCTCTGGAGCTAATGGTGTCCAGTAGCCTAAGAAGCAGAACCTAGCTTCAGAGAGTAGGGCTGCTTCTCTCCCCTCAGTCCCACGATGCAGGGAGTTTGTTGCCAGCAGAGCTCCCTGAAAATAAAAAACCCAACAAAATACTTTCTATCAGCAAACTCAGGAGAGCTCACTGAAAAGCACCCAGCTCCTCTGGGCACAGTATCAAACTGAGGTCTGGAGGAGGGGCATAGAGGGAGGAGCCAGTGCACATCCAGGTCTAAAGACTTTCTTAAAGTGCCCATGTCTCCTGCGGAGCCCGTCTATCCCCATGGTCCTTACGGAGTCCCCAGCATCCTCTAGGACGTTAGAGAAATGTTTTTGAAAAAATCACCAATTTGCAAATTAAATGCCAAGAAAAAGGTATCACATTCTCTGTTATCACATATATTCTCTATCACATATATCACTATATTCTCCTTTACCTATATAGACAACCACTCAGCTTCTGTCATTTTTCTAGCACAGCCTGTAAAGTTACCATTGTACCTCTCTATAGGGTTAGTTTGAGCTCAGCTCCTGCCCTCATAGATGAGGTGGGCTACCTGTCCTGCAGTCCGCAGACAGTCGCAGCGCATGTGCAATGGATCTGGCAAGTGCATAGGTTGCAGACATTAGAAGCCGGGTAGTGCAGGGATTCCTGAAGAAAGGAGGAAGAACCCCCTCTAAACCCACCATTATATAAACTCCTAACTACCACCCTGTAGCCTTCCTTTTAGCTAGAAATACTGTACAAATCTATAACTGTCCATCGAATACTACAAACTCCAACAAAATATAACTCTTTTACTCCCAAATCACATCACTTATGTAGCATCAGACCTATGTGGCCTTAAGCTACCTTTCTTGTCCAACAGACTTTGGAAGCTACCTCTCAAGTTACCCATAGCCTCACTACAGTATTTATTATGAATGAATGGCTAATGCATTTACTGCTACTTACTACTTACAAACAATACAACACAAATTGTTTCTAGAAGAGTTTAATAAATGCAGACATCCACACTGCTTGTGTTCCTTCCATACTGCCATACACTGGATTTGTTATGTGCTGTCAGATTACATCTTACATCGCAAAAAAAAAAATAATGAAATAATTTACCAATAGAAACACATTTCTTAACAGTTAAGAACAATTATGCAGGCAGCTCTTAGCTGAACTGCTGTTCATTTGTTTTGTTACATACAAATTGCTCGGATTTAACATATGTGTATTAATACGCATGCAACATTAAAATAAGAATTTACTTACCGATAATTCTATTTCTCGTAGTCCGTAGTGGATGCTGGGGACTCCGTCAGGACCATGGGGAATAGCGGCTCCGCAGGAGACAGGGCACAAAAATAAAGCTTTAGGATTAGGTGGTGTGTACTGGCTCCTCCCCCTATGACCCTCCTCCAAGCCTCAGTTAGGATACTGTGCCCGGACGAGCGTACACAATAAGGAAGGATATTGAATCCCGGGTAAGACTCATACCAGCCACACCAATCACACCGTATAACTTGTGATCTGAACCCAGTTAACAGTATGACAAACGTAGGAGCCTCTGAACAGACGGCTCACAACAATAACAACCCGAATTTGTTTGTAACAATAACTATGTACAAGTATTGCAGACAATCCGCACTTGGGATGGGCGCCCAGCATCCACTACGGACTACGAGAAATAGAATTATCGGTAAGTAAATTCTTATTTTCTCTAACGTCCTAAGTGGATGCTGGGGACTCCGTCAGGACCATGGGGATTATACCAAAGCTCCCAAACGGGCGGGAGAGTGCGGATGACTCTGCAGCACCGAATGAGAGAACTCAAGGTCCTCCTCAGCCAGGGTATCAAATTTGTAGAATTTTGCAAACGTGTTTGCCCCTGACCAAGTAGCAGCTCGGCAGAGTTGTAATGCCGAGACCCCCCGGGCAGCCGCCCAGGATGAGCCCACTTTCCTTGTGGAATGGGCCTTGACAGATTTAGGTTGTGGCAAGCCTGCCACAGAATGTGCAAGTTGAATTGTGCTACAAATCCAACGAGCAATCGTCTGCTTAGAAGCAGGAGCACCCATCTTGTTGGGTGCATACAATATAAACAGTGAGTCAGACTTTCTGACTCCCGCCGTTCTTGAAATATATATTTTCAATGCCCGGACCACGTTCAACAACTTGGAATCCTCCAAATCGTTAGTAGCCGCAGGCACCACAATAGGCTGGTTCAGGTGAAACGCTGACACCACCTTAGGCAGAAAATGAGGACGCGTCCGCAGTTCTGCCCTGTCCGTATGGAAAATCAGATATGGGCTCTTATATGATAAAGCCGCCAATTCTGATACTCTCCTGGCTGAAGCCAGGGCCAGTAGCATGGTTACTTTCCATGTAAGATACTTCAACTCCACCGATTTGAGCGGCTCAAACCAATGGGATTTGAGAAAATCCAAGACTACATTAAGATCCCACGGTGCCACTGGGGGCACAACCGGGGGCTGTATATGTAGTACTCCTTTTACAAAAGTCTGGACTTCAGGAACTGAAGTCAATTCTTTCTGGAAGAAAATCGACAGGGCCGAAATTTGAACCTTAATGGACCCCAATTTGAGGCCCATAGACAATCCTGTTTGCAGGAAATGTAGGAATCGACCCAGTTGAAATTCCTCCGTGGGGGCCTTCCTGGCCTCACACCACGCAACATATTTCCTCCAAATGCGGTGATAATGTTGTGCAGTCACCTCCTTCCTGGCTTTTACCAGTGTAGGAATGACCTCTTCCGGAATGCCTTTTTCCCTTAGAATTCGGCGTTCAACCGCCATGCCGTCAAACGCAGCCGCGGTAAGTCTTGGAATAGACACGGTCACTGCTGAAGCAGGTCCCGTCTTAGAGGTAGAGGCCACGGATCCTCCGTGAGCATCTCTTGAAGTTCCGGGTACCAAGTTCTTCTTGGCCAATCCGGAGCCACTAGTATCGATCGTTCTTACTCCCTTTTGCCGTATAATTCTCAGTACTTTTGGTATGAGAGGCAGAGGAGGGAACACATACACTGACTGGAACACCCACGGTGTTACCAGAGCGTCCACAGCTATTGCCTGAGGGTCTCTTGACCTGGCGCAATACCTGTCCAGTTTTTTGTTGAGGCGGGACGCCATCATATCCACCATTGGTTTTTCCCAACGGTTCACAATCATGTGGAAGACTTCTGGATGAAGTCCCCACTCTCCCGGGTGTAGATCGTATCTGCTGAGGAAGTCTGCTTCCCAGTTGTCCACTCCCGGAATGAATACTGCTGACAGTGCTATCACATGATCTTCCGCCCAGCGAAGAATCCTTGCAGCTTCTGCCATTGCTGACCTGCTTCTTGTGCCGCCCTGTCTGTTTACGTGGGCGACTGCCGTGATGTTGTCCGACTGGATCAACACCGGCTGACCATGAAGCAGGGGTTTTGCCAGACTTAGAGCATTGTAAATCGCTCTTAGCTCCAGTATATTTATGTGAAGAGACATCTCCAGGCTTGACCATACTCCCTGGAAGTTTCTTCCCTGTGTGACCGCTCCCCAGCCTCTCAGACTGGCATCCGTGGTCACCAGGACCCAGTCCTGTATGCCGAATCTGCGGCCCTCTAACAGATGAGCACTCTGCAACCACCACAGAAGAGACACCCTTGTCCGTGGCGATAAGGTTATCCGCTGATGCATCTGCAGATGTGATCCGGACCATTTGTCCAGCAGATCCCACTGAAAAGTTTGTGCGTGGAATCTGCCGAATGGAATCGCTTCGTAAGAAGCCACCATCTTTCCCAGGACTCTTGTGCATTGATGCACAGACACTTTCCCTGGTTTTAGGAGGTTCCTGACAAGTTCGGATAACTCCCTGGCTTTCTCCTCCGGAAGAAACACCTTTTTCTGAACCGTGTCCAGAATCATTCCCAGGAACAGCAGACGTGTCGTCGGGGTCAACTGAGATTTTGGAAAATTCAGAATCCACCCGTGTTGTTGCAGCACTAGTCGGGTTAGTGCTACTCCGTCCTCCAGCTGTTCTCTGGACCTTGCCCTTATCAGGAGATCGTCCAAGTAAGGGATAATTAATACGCCTCTTCTTTGCAGAAGAATCATCATTTCGGCCATTACCTTGGTAAGGACCCGAGGTGCCGTGGACAATCCAAACGGCAGCGTCTGAAACTGATAATGACAGTTTTGCACCACGAACCTGAGGTACCCTTGATGTGAAGGGCAAATTGGGACATGCAGGTAAGCATCCTTTATGTCCAGGGACACCATAAAGTCCCCTTCTTCCAGATTCGCTATCACTGCTCTGAGTGACTCCATCTTGAACTTGAATTTTTGTATGTACAGGTTCAAAGATTTCAGATTTAGAATAGGTCTTACCGAGCCGTCCGGCTTCGGTACCACAAATAGCGTGGAGTAATACCCCTTTCCCTGTTGTAGGAGGGGTACCTTGACTATCACCTGCTGAGAAAACAGCTTGTGAATGGCTTCCAATACCGTCGCCCTGTCTGAGGGAGACGTTGGCAAAGCAGACTTTAGGAACCTGCGAGGGGGAGACTTCTCGAATTCCAACCTGTAACCCTGAGATACTACCTGCAGGATCCAGGGGTCCACCTGTGAGCAAGCCCACTGTGCGCTGAAATTCTTGAGTCGACCCCCCACCGCTCCTGAGTCCGCTTGTAAGGCCCCAGCATCATGCTGAGGGCTTTGCAGAACCCTGAGAGGGCTTCTGTTCCTGGGCAGGGGCTGCTTGCTGCCCTCTCTTACCCCTTCCTCTGCCCCGAGGCAGATATGACTGTCCTTTTGTCCGCTTGTTCTTATAGGACCGAAAGGACTGCGGCTGAAAAGACGGTGTCTTTTTCTGTTGGGAGGGGGTCTGAGGTAAAAAGGTGGATTTTCCGGCAGTTGCCGTGGCCACCAGATCCGATAGACCGACGCCAAATAATTCCTTTATACGGCAATACTTCCATATGTCGTTTGGAATCCGCATCACCTGACCACTGTCGCGTCCATAAACTCCTTCTGGCAGATATGGACATCGCATTTACTCTCGATGCCAGAGTGCAAATATCTCTCTGAGCATCTCGCATATAAAGGAAAGCATCCTTTAATTGCTCTATAGTCAATAAAATACTGTCCCTATCCAGGGTATCAATATTTTCAGTCAGGGAATCCAACCAGATGACCCCAGCACTGCACATCCAGGCTGAGGCGATGGCTGGTCGCAGTATAACACCAGTATGTGTGTATATACTTTTTAGGGTAGTTTTCAGTCTCCTATCAGCTGGATCCCTGAGGGCGGCCGTATCAGGAGACAGTAACGCCACTTGTTTTGATAAGCGTGTGAGCGCCTTATCCACCCTGGGGGGTGTTTCCCAGCGCGCCCTAACCTCTGGCGGGAAAGGGTATAATGCTAATAACTTTTTTGAAATTAGCACTTTTCTATCTGGGTTAACCCACGCTTCATCACATACATCATTTAATTCCTCTGATTCAGGAAAAACTACAGGTAGTTTTTTCACCCCCCACATAATACCCCTTTTTGTGGTACTTGCAGTATCAGAGATATGCAAAGCCTCCTTCATTGCCGTGATCATATAACGTGTGGCCCTACTTGAAAATACGTTTGTTTCATCACCGTCGACACTAGATTCAGTGTCTGTGTCTGGGTCTGTGTCGACCGACTGAGGTAAAGGGCTCTTTACAGCCCCTGACGGTGTCTGAGACGCCTGGGCTGGTACTAACTGGTTTGCCGGCCGTCTCATGTCGTCAACTGATTTTTGTAATGTGCTGACATTATCACGTAATTCCATAAACAAAGCCATCCATTCCGGTGTCGACTCCCTGGGGGGTGACATCACCATTATCGGCAATTGCTCTGCCTCCAC
Organism: Pseudophryne corroboree; assembly: GCF_028390025.1. Taxonomy (NCBI): domain Eukaryota; kingdom Metazoa; phylum Chordata; class Amphibia; order Anura; family Myobatrachidae; genus Pseudophryne; species Pseudophryne corroboree. The sequence continues at coordinate 347,328,293 of NC_086447.1, forward strand.
ACCAACATCGTCCTCATACATGTCGACACACACGTACCGACACACAGCAGACACACAGGGAATGCTCTTATCGAAGACAGGACCCCACTAGCCCTTTGGGGAGACAGAGGGAGAGTTTGCCAGCACACACCCAAGCGCTATAATATATATGGGAACAACCTTATATAAGTGTTGTTCCTTATAGCAGCTTAAATATATCAAAATATCGCCAAAAAATGCCCCCCCTCTCTGTTTTACCCTGTTTCTGTAGTGCAGTGCAGGGGAGAGTCCTGGGAGCCTTCCTCACAGCGGAGCTGAGCAGGAAAATGGCGCTGTGTGCTGAGGAGAATAAGCCCCGCCCCCTATTTCGGCGGGCTTTTCTCCCAGAGTTTTAGATATCTGGCATGGGTTAAATACATACATATAGCCTCAATGGCTATATGTGATGTATTCTTTTGCCATAAAGGTATTGAATATTGCTGCCCAGGGCGCCCCCAGCAGCGCCCTGCACCCTCCGTGACCGCTTGGTGTGAAGTGTGTGACAACAATGGCGCACAGCTGCAGTGCTGTGCGCTACCTTCATGAAGACTGAAGAGCCTTCTGCCGCCTGTTTCCGGACCTTCAATCTTCAGCATCTGTAAGGGGGGTCGGCGGCGCGGCTCCGGGACGAACCCCAGGGTGAGACCTGTGTTCCGACTCCCTCTGGAGCTAATGGTGTCCAGTAGCCTAAGAATCCAATCCATCCTGCACGCAAGTGAGTTGAAATTCTCTCCCCTAAGTCCCTCGATGCAGTGAGCCTGTTGCCAGCAGGACTCACTGAAAATAAAAAACCTAAAAACTTTTTCTAAGCAGCTCTTTAGGAGAGCCACCTAGATTGCACCCTGCTCGGACGGGCACAAAAACCTAACTAAGGCTTGGAGGAGGGTCATAGGGGGAGGAGCCAGTACACACCACCTAATCCTAAAGCTTTATTTTTGTGCCCTGTCTCCTGCGGAGCCGCTATTCCCCATGGTCCTGACGGAGTCCCCAGCATCCACTTAGGACGTTAGAGAAATGAAAGTTACAGATGCAACAAATCTTTGTTATTACCTAGTTGGCATCATAAGGCACTGGGCATAAGGTTAGATTTGCTTTAGAAAAGAGAGATTAAAAACAGAATAGATTCAGCAAAGCTAAGAAATGACACATCCAATGACCTGTATTACATATACATAATGTTTATTTAGTGAATAAACCTAAAATACATTAATCAACGGCAATCAATCATCAAATACAATACTGCAGAGCAAGTTACACAATAAAAGCAAGTGTCTGATTCCTATTTCTTTCTATGTGTTACTACTACTACACATTTTAAATCATTTTTGTAAATAACAACCATCAACTTTAACATGAAGAGTTTTGCCAGTATAACTTATTGATAGCCCTTTATTTACAAGTTTTTATTGCATTTTAAACTATTAGTAATATGTGACAGACAGCAGGACAAGTAAAGACACATAACAGCTGCCATAAGTTTGGAAAGACAGCACAGCAGTAACAATGAGGTAGGCAGCACAATAATCTAGTGAACACAGCATCTAAATAACGTAATGCTATTGGCTCAAATTTGCAGTCAGATACCCTAGTTGGTCCTAAACAAGCCAGAAACCAGAAAATAAAATGATTAGCTTATAAATAGTCATGTTGGTGTATGCAGGCAGAAGCTTACCGCATCAATATATTTAATTTTATGCTTCTTATTTTAATCACAAAAGCCAAAAACTATGGGCTAATCAATCATCCTCATTAATTACTGAGAATTTATAGCAATGTCCATGTCCAGGGCTATCCAAAGGCATGCAGCGGCAGCCTGCGATAACCCAACAGGCTGATGCAGATTTTCTGTTCACCCCCTCCTGAGGCTCAAACAGAAATCCATGGTAAGCAGGACTTTCTTCCCTTTACGCAGCTGCCACAAACGCATTAACCAATAGCTCTCTGCACATAACCCAGAATTCAATGGATTACACATGTTAGCCAAGGACTTGCCATGTGAGGAAAAAGACTTGTAATTGAATAGCTCAGGTCATAAAAGTTCGAAGCTACCAGCCCATGGTAAGTATCACAGCTAACTGAATCTGGCCCTTAGAGTATCCTAAAGACAAAATTAATTTCTATGTACTGTACACATGCGTCCTCATACACTATGACTTCAGTCACGACAAACAGTCCTCTCGGCACACTAGGTCCCTGGCAACTTGGCTGCGCCGAGTGTCTCTCTTGCTTAACATAAAATAAAACATATAACTGAAAGCAACAAGACTACTTTGCTAGATTCCACTGATTAAATTGATGTATAATATTTGTACAACTGTGTGCGCAGGCGTGTAATTAAGAGAGTGCGAGTGCTGCCATTGACCAGGGTGCCGGGCCACTACACCTGCATGATGTTGCATGGTTCCTGGAATAGCATCCTGCAGCCAGTAGCACTTCAGTGCTTTACTTCCTAGAGCCAGTGTTCCCGACTCCTAAGCATAACGTCATGACGTGACAGGATTAGGGTGCGGGGGCTGACACAAGGCGTCATAGAGCCCTGTTCCGGCCCTGTGTGTGTGAGTCTGAATTTGTACAAACTGCAATAATGCAGTGGCTGCAGCTTTTCCTCACGCCAAGTTCCCTTTTGCTTCATATGCAACTTTAACCGCATACAAATTAGTATTAAACATGTACAAAGTCGCAGCCCAGCATCTCTGGTACACTTTAAGTAGTGTTCAGTTGCATCTGCATACCACACACAAAAGTTAAAGAAATAGACCATACATCACACATCTCAGAGCAGCACAGTCGCCGAGCGACTCGTGCAATATGACATATAGACGCTACGAGGAATGAGGACACATTTGTATTAGAGATATGCGGCGGGCACTTTTCGTGTTTTGTGTTTTGGTTTTGGTTCTGATTCCATGCTTGTGTTTTAGATCTCGATTGGTTTTGCCAAAACCACCCTTTCGTGTTTTGGTTTTGGATCTGGATGATTTTTAAAAACAACAACATAAAAACAGCTAAAATCACAGAATTTGGGGGTAATTTTGATCCTACGGTATTACTAACTTCAATAATATTCATTTCCACTCATTTCTGAACACCTCACACATCACAATATTGTTTTTGGGCCAAAAGGTTGCACCGAGGTGGCTGATTGACTAAGTTAAGCGACACAAATGTACGGCACAAACACCTAGCCCATCTAGGAGTGGTACTGCAGTGTCAGACAGGATGGCACTTAAAAAAACTAGGCCCCAAACAGCAGATCATGCAAAGAAGAAAAAGAGGTGTAATGAGGCAGCTGTATGACTAAGCTAAGCGACACAAGTGTGCGGCACAAACACCTGGCCCATCTAGGAGTGGCAATGCAGTGGCAGACAGGATGGCACTTAAGAAAACTAGGCCCCAAACAGCAGATCATGCAAAGAAGAAAAAGAGGTGCAATGAGGTAGCTGTGTGACTAAGCTAAGCGACACAAGTGTGCGGCACAAACACCTGGCCCATCTAGGAGTGGCACTGCAGTGGCAGACAGGATGGCACTTAAAAAAACTAGGCCCCAAACAGCAGATCATGCAAAAAAGAAAAAGAGGTGCAAGATGGAATTGTCCTTGTGCCTTCCCACCTACCCTTATGTTGTATAAACAGTGTGATGTTAGTGTATTAGAATGCTTAATATTTGTAGACACTCCCTTACTAATATGTGTAAGCCTGAATCTTCAGTGATGGTCCCTGGGACCAGGGGGATGCTGGGAAGTGGGTGGTTCAGTGTGCAGTGTGCCTGGAGTTGGTGATGGAATAAACAGCACAGCAGTGAACTCACATGTCTCTGTATCCTTATGACTGGATTTACAAACATATGAACAAAACATGGTGTTAGAAGAAGTTTAACTTGGACTGCTAGTGCTCTCAGAGTGTGAAAGAATCTTGCAGAAGTCTGTAAGGCTGTGATACTCAGTGTTTGCAAAGCCTGCCGTGTGCTCCTCTCTTCAAACAGTGAGTAACCATGGATAAACTGGTTCCTCCAACCGGCATGCTGATGTCTGGTAACTTGTCTGAAAACTGGAAAAGATTTAAGCAAAGGTTTAATATATATCTTGCTGCATGTGGAGCTGATACAGAGGCTGACAAAAATAAGGCATCCATTTTCCTCCATGTGATAGGAGAGGATGTGCTGGACATTTATAATAGTTTTCAGTTTGATGAGGGGCAGAATATGGTGCTATCTTCTATAATGCAAAAGTTTGAAGATCACTTTGTGCCAAGGAAAAATGTGACATATGAAAGATATAAGTTTTTCACATGTGATCAGAAGTCTGGAGATGGATTTGATCAGTATGTTACAGAGCTGCAATCACTCAGTAAAACCTGTGAGTTTGGTGATTTAAAGGATTCACTGATTAGAGATCATATTGTCTGTGGAATACCTGATAATGGACTCAGAGAGAGATTGCTGAGGGAGCAAGACCTAACACTAGAAAAGGCAGTGACTATGTGCAGATCTGCAGAAATAACTAGATTTCAAGCCAAAAAGTTACACAAGGAAGTTGATGTAGTGCAGAAAACAGAGCCAAGCAAACCTGTAGTGCAGGTAGTGCAGAAAACAGAGCCAAGCAAACCTCCATTCCCAAGAATGAAGCCGTCTAAGCCACAGTCTAATAAGGAAATATTTAGTAAATGTGGAAATGCTCACAATCCTAAAATGTGCCCTGCTTATGGTAAAACCTGCACGACATGTGGTAGACTTAATCACTTTGCCAAATGCTGTAAAATGAAAAGTGAAACAACCAATGTGCATGCTGTTAAACAAACAGAGGAATTCTTTGTGGAGTTTTATTGAACTTTGCAGTGCAGATAAGAAAGAACGGATTGTCCCTTTAACTGTGAACGAGATTGTCATTCCCTTTAAGCTTGATACTGGCGTGCAGGTGAATTTAATTTCGTTTCAAGAAAATAAGACTTTTAGAGTAAAACCTAAAATTCATCCAGCCAAAGTGAAAGTTACAGGGTACACTGGGGAGGAAATTCCTGTGAAAGGTACATGCTTAGTGACACTGAAATATAAGAGACAACAGTTTAAAACATCTCTACTGATTGTGGATAAAAATGTGCAACCGATTCTAGGATTAAGTTCCTGTGAGAAACTAAGCTTGCTAAAGAAAGTTTTTATGGTGACATCACAAGTAGAAGATGACTGAAAATTGATGTTTACAGAATACAGAGACTTGTTTGAAGGTCTAGGTTGTTTGCCTGGAGAGCATAAAATAAATATAGACACGCAAGTTTCTTCAGTGATACACCCCTGTAGAAAAGTGCCGTTTGCGCTGAGAGAAAAACTGAAACAAGAGTTAAATCGCATGGAAGTCTTGGGTGTGATACAGAAAGTTGATGAGCCTACTGAATGGGAAAGCTCCTTATTAATTGTTGAAAAGAAAAATGGACAACTCAGAATATGTCTAGATCCCAGAGATTTAAACAAAGATATTAAGCGAGAACATTTCAAACTACCAACCAGAGATGAAATCATATCGCAATTTGCGGGAGCAAAATGGTTAAGTAAATTGGACGCATCTTCAGGATACTGGCAAATGAAGCTAGATGAGGCCAGCTCAAAGCTTTGTACATTTAATACCCCAGAAGGTCAATACAGATTTCTTTGACTACCATATGGAATATTGTCTGCTCCAGAAGTATATCACAAAAAGATACACATGATTTTTGAACATATTCCAGGTGTTGAAACAATGATGGATGACATTATTGTCTGGGGATCTACAAAGGAAGAACATGATTCTAGATTGAGACAAGTAATGGAACTTGTCAAGCAAGTGAATCTAAAGCTAAATAAGGACAAATGTGAATTTGGCATGAATACACTTACCTTTATGGGCGATATGGTCTCAGATCAAGGTGTAAAACCAGACCCAAGGAAAATATCAGCCATAGTGAACATGGAGCGTTCTAACAACAAAGACGACATCAGAAGATTCCTAGGAATGATTACTTACTTAGGAAAGTTTATTTCTCAACTCTCTGAATGAACAGCCTCTCTTAGATGGTTGTTGGACAAAGATAACGAGTGGATGTGGTCACATGAACAAGAAGAAAGTTGGCAAAACTTGAAACAGATCATTACAGAGCAACCAGTGCTAAAATTCTTTGATCCTGCGAAAAGAATAAGAATTTCAGCAGATGCTTCTCAATTTGGCCTAGGCTCAGTGCTGTTACAAGAACATGAGGATACATGGCAACCAGTAATCTATGCATCAAGAGCAATGACAAGTGCTGAAACAAGGTATTCTCAGATAGAAAAATAACTTCTAGCAATCACATATGCATTTGAGCGATTTCATCAGTTTGTGTATGGTCAAACATTTACAGTGGAAACTGACCACAAGCCATTGATAGCTATCATGACTAAATCATTACATGACTGTCCCATGAGAATTCAATGAATGCTTATCAGACTACAGAAATATGATGTACACTTGCTGTACTGTCCCGGCAAATACATGTACATTGCTGATACACTTTCTCGTGCTGTGGACAAAAGTGAAGGTTCCAAAAGTCGGATGGATGAAGAGATAGAAGCCTATGTTAATTTGATCGTAGCTTCTCTACCAGTGTCTCTTGCAAGACAAGAACAGATTAGGAAAGAAACTGAGACAGATGACACAATGAAAGTGTTGAAAGATATCATTCTGAAAAGTTGGCCAGCAGAAAAACATGCGTGCCCGCTGTCTATCCATGATTATTGGATGTACTGCAGTGACCTTACCGTTGTCGATGGTATTATTTACAAAGGCAATAGGTTTGTCATACCTGCATGACTAAGAAAAACTATGCTGTGCAAGATACATGAAGGCCACTTAGGAGAAGAAAAATGTAAGCGGAGAGCGCGTGAAGTTATGTATTGGCCAAGAATGAACCAAGACATAGCACAGACTACAGCTACATGTGAATTATGTCTTACGTATAGACCGGAACAACAAGTCGAGCCACTGAGTCCTCACGCAGTGCCAGAGAGACCGTACCAGAAAGTTGGCGCAGATTTATTTGATTGTAATGGGAAAACGTACATTGTCATGACTGATTATTACTCTAACTACCCTGAGGTGAAGACACTACATACAACTACTAGTAAAGCCGTAATCAATTGCATGAAGTCAATCTTTGCAAGGCATGGTGTTCCTATGGAAGTGTTCAGTGACAATGGTCCTCAGTTTTCCAGTGCTGAATTTAGACAATTTGCTGATGAGTGGGAATTTGTCCATACTACGTCAAGTCCCCACTATCCATGCTCAAATAGGTTGGTGGAAAGTTCAGTAAAAACTGTAAAGAGTCTCATGAAAAAAGCCCAAGAAGGTAAAGAAGATTTCTACAAAAGTCTTTTAATCTACCGCAGTACACCTTTACAGAATGGACTTTCTCCTGCACAAATGCTGATGGGAAGGAGGATTAGAGCAAATCTCCCAATACATGATGAACTGCTTAATACACATAACTCAGCATTGGTCAGACTGAGTAAGGAATGTCAACAGGCGAAACAGAAACTGTTCCATGACAGGCGAACAAAAAGCTTATCTGATCTAAAATCGGGTGACCAAGTCCGTCTCAGAGATCAAAAGAAAGTTATTTGGGTGCAGAAAGGTATTGTGCAAGCACAAGTAGCACCAAGATCTTATACTATACGTACAGAGCTTGGAACGGAAGTAAGAAGAAATCGGGTGGATTTAAGATCTCAACCTAACCATAATGAAGACAACATGACTGAAGAATACCCTTCATCTGACATGTATGATGATCCTGATAATGGTGAACAAACCACGATTCTAGAAAGGTCCAACATGGTCGATGAAACACAGACTGTGTATGAAAGACCCAAAAGGGAAATACGCAGACCTTAGAGACTCATTGAAACAAGTTAGATGATGTTCTTAATATGACGTTGTTAATTGTTGCATTGAAGCTTACAGGGCTTATCTTTAAAGAAAAGAGGATGTGATGTTAGTGTATTAGAATGCTTAATATTTGTAGACACTCCCTTACTAATATGTGTAAGCCTGAATCTTCAGTAATGGTCCATGGGACCAGGGGGATGCTGGGAAGTGGGTGGTTCAGTGTGCAGTGTGCCTTGAGTTGGTGATGGAATAAACAGCACAGCAGTGAACTCACATGTCTCTGTATCCTTATGACTGGATTTACAAACATATGAACAAAACAAACTGGACATGCACACTTTAACAAACCAATCATTTCAGCGACAGGGTCTGCCACACGACTGTGGCTGAAATGATTGATTTGTTTAGGCCCCCACCAAAAAAGAAGCAATCAATCTCTCCTTGCACAAACTGGTTCTACAGAGGCAAGATGTCGACCTCATCCTCATCCTCCGATTCCTCACCCCTTTCAGTGTGTACATCCTCCTCCTCACAGAGTATTAATTCGTCCCCATAGGAATCCACCATCACAGGTCCTTGTGTCTGGAGGCAATTGCTGGTCAAGGTCTTCCTGGAGGAAATTATAATTCATTTTGATGAACATCATCTTATCCACATTTTGTGGAAGTAACCTCCTACACCGATCACTGACAAGGATACCGGCTGCACTAAACACTCTTTTGGAGTACACACTGGAGGGGGCAACTTAGGTACAATAAAGCCAGTTTGTGCAAGGGCATCTAAATTGCCTCTTTTTCCTGCCAGTATACATACGGACTGTCTAACATGCTACTTGGATGCTGTCACTCATATAATCCTCCACCATTCTTTCAATGGTGACAGAATCATATGCAGTGACAGTAGACGTGTCAGTAATTGTTGGCAGGTCATTCAGTCCGGACCACATGTCAGCACTCACTCCTGACTGCTCTGCATCACCGCCAGTGGGTGGGCAAGGAAATCTTATCCTTTTCCTCGCACCCCCTGTTGCAGGTTGGCAGGTTATTCAGTCCGAACCAGATGTCAGCACTCACTCCTGACTGCTCTGCATCACTGCCAGTGGGTGGGCAAGGAAATCTTATTGTTTTCCTCGCACCCCCAGTTGCAGAAGAAAATGAAGGAGGAGCTGTTGATGGGTCACGTTCCGCTTGAGTTGACAACTTTCTCATCAGCAGGTCTTTGAACCTCTGCAGACTTGTGTCTGCCGGAAAAAAATATACAACGTAGGCTTTAAACCTAGGATCGAGCACAGTGGCCAAACTGTAGTGCTCTGATTTCAACAGATTGACCAACCATGAATCCTGGCAAAGTGAATCCATCCACAAGTCCCACATACTTAGCGGAATCGCTCCGTCTTAGCGCCTCCTTCAATTTCTCCAGCTGCTTCTGCAAAAGCCTGATGAGGGAAATGACCTGACTCAAGCTGGCAGTGTCTGAACTGACTTCACGTGTGGCAAGTTCAAAGGGTTGGAGAACCTTGCACAAGACGGAAATCATTCTCCACTGTGCTTGAGTCAGGTGCATTCCCCCTCCTTTGCCTATATCGTAGGTGAATGTATAGGCTTGAATGGCCTTTTGCTGCTCCTCCATCCTCTGAAGCATATAGAGTGTTGAGTACCACCTCGTTGCCACCTCTTGCTTCAGGTGATGGCAGGGCAGGTTCAGGAGTGTTTGCTGTCGCTCCAGGTTTCGGCACGCAGTGGCTGAATGTAGAAAGTGGGCAGCAATTTTTCGGCCACCGACATCATCTCCTGCATGCCCCTGTCATTTTTCAAAAAATTCTGCACCACCAAATTAATTGTATGTGCAAAACATGGGACGTGCTGAAATTTGCCCAAATGTAATGCACGCACAAGATTGGTGGCGTTGTCCGATATTACAAATCCCCAGGAGAGTCTAAGTGGGGTAAGCCATTGTACGATGATGTCTCTCAGTTTCTGTAAGTGGTTGTCAGCGATGTGCCTCTTACGGAAAGCGGTGATACATAGCGTAGCCTGCCTAGGAACGAGTTGGCGTTTGCGAGATGCTGCTACTGGTTCCGCTGCTGTTGTTGCTGCGGGAGGCAATACATCTACCCATTGGGCTGTCACAGTCATATAGTCCTTAGTCTGCCCTGTTCCACTTGTCCACATGTCCGTGGTTAAGTGGACAGTGGGTACAGATGCATTTCTTAGGACACTGAAGACACTTTTTCTCACATATCTGTACATTCTCGGTATCGCCTGCCTTGTGAAGTGGAATCTAGATGGGATTTGGTACCGAGGACACACTACCTCCATCAATTCGCTAAGTCCCACTGAACTAATGGTGGATACCGGGCACACGTCTAACACCAACATAGTTGTCAAGGCCTCAGTTATCCACTTTGCAACAGGATGACTGCTGTCATATTTCATCTTCCGCGCAATGGACTGTTGGACAGTCAATTGCTTACTGGAAGTAGTACAAGTGGTCTTCTGACTTCCTTTCTGGGATGACGATCGACTCCCAGCAGCAACAACAGCAGCAACAGCAGCAGTAGGCATACCACACAAGGATCTGATAATGTCGATATTATCTTAAACCATAAAGCTATACCTCTAAACACACTTTTACCATGGAGCCGCTGGGCCCGCTAGACTTAATACACATGCTACGTACTTCGTACGCTATTTGCGTACAGAGTCCCGTACCTTGTCCGGACTTAGCGTACAAACGCCGCGCTGGGGGTACAAAGTACACACAGCGCGCACACACTCTTTATATACTTTAAACCTTATTAGTAATGCAATGTAATGATATTATTACACTCTAAACCTTATGCAGCAAAGCACTGCAATGATGTTACACCTTACACCTTATGCAGCGCTGACGGTACAAAGTACCCGCAGCGCGTACACACCTTAACAATACACTCTTAAACCTTATACAGTTAGGTAATGTAATATGCTTTAAACCCTAGCAGGGAAAAGAGGACACAACACCGATGTGTAGTTAAACACTGGGCTCCGACACCTCAGCATATATATATGGAAGGGGATAACAATACAATTTATACACTACAATATACAACAGAGTAAATGGCTACAGTCAATGTACATACGTGAATATTCGCTTGCACAACCTGGTCCAGTCCTCCGCTAATCAGGTAGATAGCGTTAAGAGTCTTCTGACCGGCCAGGCAGCAACAGGCTTTTTATACACTACTTCCAAGAGCAATGGATACTGTAATCCCTTTGTCCATTGGACACAGAGATGCATCTTTACATTACAGGAGAGGTCATAGGTTGATTTGAAAAGGTGGGCGATGTCTTTCTCAACTGCTCTTGTGGGTGGTCTCCTCTGTATTCCCGCCGCATACATAATATACAGTAAATACATTTTATATCTATATTCTACTTCTGCACATAACTATACGCAGGAACATGCGATCTTCCTCTAACCAACACCGGAATGTTACCCTTAAAATACCCTACAGCTGGATACTAGACATCACCTTATAACCTTAGTCTGTCCCTTCCTATCATGCAAAGGTGAATCCCTTAGTCCTGGAATCATTTAAACTGTTGATACTTGCTGATGTGGTGCAGGGGGGCTATGTGTACAATGTGCACCATTTGGATTAAATATGTAATGTTTTGATAACCCTCTATGCGCTCACAAACTCCGCCGTAAATACCCATATCACGCGCAGGACCGCGGGAGTGATCATACGCAAATTGCGGATATGTGCACGCACAGCGGAACAAGTGCACGCGCAGCGGGCATGTGTGTGTTGTTAGTACGTGGTGTATGTACTGGAATATTTTTCGACTTTGACAGTCCACCCTTTGGCAGTCAACAATAACTGCCACTATCTAAATATTAAACAGAAAAATATACAATACGATTTCTACAGATGATTGGATGGTAGGAGGAGAGGTGTAGGCGGGAAATGTATGAGCTAGTGGGATAGTAAAAGCATGTATGTATGAATCCATGTCTGAGGGGCATGTATCATCGTGCCGTATATGTTCTAGATAAACTTCGAGGTATTGAGAAGTATACATTAAATCCTTCTTATACCGTATTAAGGGTCTGTAAGTGGGCCAACAAACACTACCGAGCTCTTTTCGGCTCCTTGTTCCAGCAAATGGGGTGCACATTTAGTTGATGATACATGGAGGGGGAACATATGTGAGTGCTAATATATGTGGATGTCACCTGTCGACTATGTGTGTCACTAATTGAAGGTTGTAGAGATGAAGATAAGACACATATCTAAAATACATTTACATAACATTTTCATAAACATTCTTGGGTGTAGTCGATGTCTTTTCCGGATCGATGTATCTGGGCAAAGGGGGAGACAAAGGAAAAACGGGTGAAAGAAACGGGCCATGGAATTCATTTGCAATCCTTATCATAACATTGTCTCTATGGATGGGTCGTAAATCAAATCTGCTGCTGTAACCATGCCCCCGCTCCTTAAACTCATCAATTGTGTGCCGTGCTTGCGCCGCGTTAAAATTCGAACACACCTAAATATCAAGCCAATAATTATGACGACTCCCAGGATACAAAGGAGAAACTTTCCTACACTCATAATAACATTTTGAGCCCATTCTCCTAAACCTGAGAACCAATTGCGTGGGTTCAACCATGAGACCCAGCCGGTCAGTTCATTACTCACAGCAGTCAGGGTAAGGTTGTGTCTCCTTCGGAACTCCCACTTCAACTGCAAGATATCGTCCATCTTTTGATCGATGATCTCGGTTGGGTCATCAGTGATGTTTGTAATATACATGCAGCACTTCACACCATATTGAGTTGCCAAAGTGACACAGTACCCACCCGTCACAGCTGTGATATAATTGAGGACCATCCTATGCTGGATCAGTTCTGTCTTGTAAGCTTGCAACTCCCTACCCGTATACCTGAAGGTGTCGTCATACATCTCAGTGATATTATCTATCAAGTTCGCTAGCGCATGGATATACTTATAATTTATAATTCCTCTGGCAGTACGGGTGATGTCTAACGCAAGTAGGAATTGAATCCCGGTGGATTCGTGGATCAAATCAGAGGCTACGTGCTCTGTCCTATCTATGAGGTGTCTCTTGACGATGTGTTCATAGTGAGTATGAGTATAAGGAGCTTGAGCACTGCGGTGAACGTCTTTCATCTTATCATGGGTTATGGTCATGACCTCTGGCAACACTCTTCCAACATAACACAATCCCTCTGAGTTTGGGGCAAGCCACTTATACGCCTTCCTCCCACATATGAAATAGGCATCATCGGGGAGAACATATGGGACAGAATATGACATTACCATAGTGCACTTTCCAAGTGAAAAATCCCATCCTTAACTCTCCCATCTGCTCAGTACAAGTATCAGGCTGGATGATATGCGCACAGCACCCTGGTGATACTTCTCCAACCCGCATGGTCTTGCTTCCTTGAGTATACCTATACCGAAAATACCTTCCACTGTTGGCTATTTGGCGTGTAAGTTCAGAGTCTACGGGTATCCTATCATCTCTGTGCGAAAATGCCATGGTTTGATTATTCCATGTCACCTCCCAATTTCCTGGTTTTTGGGAATTGGAAATGTTGAAGCATAATAAGGATCTATCTACATGATACTGGTGGAGCTTCAAACTAGGGGGCCGAGAAATATTAAATTTCTTGTCTACCGGTCTCCCACCCTGTAATTCGAGTACCTCATCTATTGCTAAAGGGTACGGTACTAATCCTGACTTGCTCTGACCTTGAGGTACTTGTGAGCACACCCAGCATTCTGTTTGGTTTAAAACCTTACCCACTAGTGAGTGGTAATCACTCAATGGATGACGGTCCATGTTGATATTAAGGCTGGACTGACATCTCTGGATGCACCCATCCTCAACTATGTTCTCACAAATTTTACAAATGCAATTTTCCTCAGCCAATAACCCTTCACAGTGCCTCCTAGTTCTCTGACTACCAGATCGTTTTCTGATACTCGCCTTTGCTCGATGGATGTGTTGCTCTTGGAATTCTACAAATCCATCCTCGCCATCAGAACCCATTCCAGATCCTTTCTCGACCTCTCTGGTACTCTCACCGAAACAGACTGTTCTGGTCAACAACAGAGTTAACAGGAAAACCCGTAATGCAGTCTCTTGGGGTAAGTCCATCTTGTTAAGGGAAGAGAAAGGAAACAAGAAGGGGGAGGAAAAGGGAAGTAGAGAAGGAGGGTAGTGGGAGATGAAGAAAATAATAAAAAAAGAAAAACTGGTGCGACAACCGCCTCTTGGTCTTGTTGTTCTCCACGCTCAGGTGCCGTGACAACAGTCCTGCCTCTCAACCTTCCCGGAACAGACACTCCAGTGATACGATGTTTTCTACACTCTGCTCTTTGTCACGGGTTCTTTCTGGGTCAGCGACCTTCTTACAGTGGGACGAGTGGACCCAAGTCTCTCTTTCGGCAACCTTTAATGCTGTCATGCTGGTTAGTAAGACTTGGTACGGTCCTTCCCACCTGTCAATGAGGCAACCTGAGCGTAGAAAATTTCGAATCATTACATAATCCCCAGGTTCAATGTCATGACAATTACTGTTCGGTAGGTCAGGAATCACCAGCTTTAGATATTTGTTTTGATTCCTCAGCTGCTGGCTCATCTTAACCAAATATTTTACAGTCACTTCGTTATTGCATTTCAAATCATCCTGGGGGTCTATCATTACATGGGGTTGTCGACCAAAAAGAATCTCAAAAGGTGATAGGTTAAGTGGGGACCTGGGAGTGGTTCTGATGCTGTACAATACTAGTGGCAAAGCTTCTGGCCACAACAATCCAGTTTCAGCCATCACTTTGCTCAACTTGTTCTTAATAGTGCTGTTTACTTTCTCCACCTTCGCACTCGCCTGTGGGCGGTACGGAGTGTGCAGCTTGCTATTAATTCCCATCAGTTTGCACATAACCTGAAAGACTTCACCTGTAAAATGGGTACCCCTATCGCTTTCAATTATTCTAGGGATACCATATCTGCACACAAATTCCTGCACAATTTTCTTTGCAGTGAACGTAGCAGTATTTGTGGCAGCAGGGAACGCTTCTACCCAATTGGAAAACACATCAATACAGACTAACACATATTTTAAATTCCTGCAGGGTGGTAACTATATGAAATCAATCTGTATTACCTGAAAAGGGCCATCTGTTGGCGGGATATGGGATGGTTCTGTTGGTATTGACTTTCCAATATTCTTCCTCAAGCAAATAAGACATGTCATTGCTCTCTTACCCGCATGAGAAGAGAATCCTGGCGCACACCAGTAGGCTCTCACCAGCTAACACATACCCTCTTTACCCCGATGAGTCAGACCGTGTGCCGCCTCAGCTAAGCTTAGAAGATATGCTCTGGGGGCCACTGGCTTACCCTGTCCATCTGTCCAGAGTCCTGAGGACTCCTGGCCATACCCTTTTGACCTCCAGACTGCCTTTTCCTGTGGAGAACACAAATTTTGCATTTCACTTAATTTTTGTGTGTTGATGGTGTTGAATATCATCAGTGATGTGATATCTGTTTGTATGGGGGTGCTGGCTGCTGATTTAGCAGCTTCGTCTGCCCGGCTGTTACCAAGTGACACTGGGTCTTGACTGTAAGTGTGGGCTTTGCACTTGATAACAGCCACTCTGTCTGGTTCTTGTATCGCTGGTAGAAGCCTTTTTATATGGGATGCATGCGCTACAGGTGTGCCAGCTGCCGTCATGAAATTTCTGAGGTGCCATAGGGCCCCGAAATCATGCACTACTCCAAAGGCATACCTAGAATCTGTATATATATTGGCTGACTTTCCCCTGGCCAATTCACACGCTCTGGTTAGGGCGACCAGCTCAGCAACTTGTGCTGAGTGCGGTGGGCCCAGGGGTTCAGCTTCTATGATACCTCTGTCATCTACGACTGCGTATCCAGTACACAAGTCTCCCGAGTCCGTCTGTCTGTGGCAACTACCATCAGTGTAAAAGGTAAAATCTACGCCTTCCTGTGGGTTGTCACTAATGTCGGGTCTTGCAGTGAAAGTCTGGTTCAGATATTCCATACAATCATGTGTGTTAGTGTCTGTACTAAATCCTCCTTCACCATCATTCTCATCCTCCACCCTTTGTGCCTGTCCATGCACACCTGGCAGATAAGTTGCAGGATTTAGTGCGCTTCATCTCTTTATGGTGATGTTTACAGGGGCCATTAGTGCTAATTCCCACCTTGTAAACCGTGCAGATGAGACATGTGTAGTTTGGGCAGAGTTCAGTAAGGCTGACACTGCATGAGGTGTATGGATGGTCAGGTTGTGTCCTAACACTATGTCTTCGCTTTTACTTACTAGCAAGGCTATCGCTGCAACACTTCGCAAGCATGTGGGGAGAGACCGCGCTACGGTGTCCAACTGTGCACTGTAGTAAGCTACCGGCCTGCTGGCATCACCATGTCTCTGGGTTAGGACATCTGCCGCACACCCAGCACTTTCCGTACCGTACAATTCAAAGGGTTTCCCATAATCTGGCATGCCTAATGCAGGTGCCTGTGATAGGCACTGTTTAAATCTCTCAAATGCCAGTTCGGACTCATCTGTGTGAGAGATCCGATCTGGTTTGTTCGAGGAGACCATTTCTTGCAAAGGTAAAGCCAGTATGGAGAACCCTGGGATCCAGTTTCGGCAGTACCCACACATTCCATGAAAAGTACTGATTTGTTGCTGGGTTTTGTGCAGAGTCATGTCGCGAATGGCTTGTATTCTATCAGCAGTGAGGTGTCTAAGTCCTTGTGTCAAGCAATGTCCCAAATATTTTACCTTGGTCTGGCACAACTGCAACTTATCCTTTGAAACCTTGTGTCCCGTATTAGAAAGGTGAAACAGAAGCTGTTTCGTGTCTTTCAAGGACGATTTGAGTGAATCAGAACACAGCAGTAAGTCATCTACATACTGTATTAATACTGATCCGCTCTCAGGTTGAAAGGATTGTAAACAGTCATGCAAAGCCTGGAAGAAAATACTTGGGCTGTCAATGAAACCTAGGGATAGGCGAGTCCAGGTGTACTGTACTCCCCTGTATGTGAATGCAAACAGGTATTGGCTGTCAGGGTGCAGAGGGACAGAAAAGAAAGCAGAACAGAGGTCAATGACAGTGAAAAATTTTGCAGTAGGGGGAATTTGCATGAGGATGACAGCTGGATTTGGCACAACTGGGAATTGGCTCTCAACTATTTTGTTTATCCCTCTTAGATCCTGCACTAGCCTGTAACCCCTCCCCCCACTCTTTTTCACAGGGAAGATGGGACTATTGGCAGTGCTGGACGTCCTAACTAGGATGCCCTGTTGTAGCAAGCGCTCTATGACTGGGTACACTCCTAATTCCACCTCTGGCTTCAGAGGATACTGAGGGATTTTTGGAGCTATCCTACCATCTTTTACTTGCACTACTACAGGAGCTACATTCGCCATCAATCCAGTGTCTTGTCCATCTTTGGTCCAGAGGGATTCCAATATCTGGGAGATCATTGCCTCTACCTTGGATGGACACTTGTCTATAACAGCAGAGTGTGACATTAACCTTTGTGGGGTGTCTAACATATCCTGCACTTCCTGAACGTGATTCTCGGGTATATCCAAGAAGATACCCTCAGGAGTACAGTATATGACACACCTCATTTTACACAATAAATCTCTCCCAAGTAGATTAGTCGGAGCCGATGCAGCCAGCAAAAAGAAATGCTTGGTCTGCAAAGGCCCTATCGTAATCTCCGCTGGTCTACTTAAAGGGTAGTGTTGCACTATTCCTGTTACTCCCATTGCTGAAATTGTTTTACCCATTGTTTTCATACCTACCGTCGAATTTAACACTGACCTGGCCGCCCCTGTATCTACAAGAAAAGGTAATGATCTACCAGCTACATCAACTGTGACCCCGGGTTCACTACCAAGGCTAGCAATCAGCTTCACTGGCTGCAGACTACAGGTGTGGCCCAACCCCTATTGTATATTGTGACCCTCCCGCAGCGCGCTGGCAGCTACAATATGTGAGGGGGGTAACTGAGAATTTTCTGAGGCCTGCCAGTCCCTCCTAGGTGAATATCTCCTTGTTTCCCCTGCGTGTGGCTCATAATATCTCCTATGTGATCCCTGATCCCAATTACGTGTATCAAAATGTGGTTCATATCCTGGTCTAGGGGGTCGGTATACCTTATGTGTGTCCTTATACCTACAATTCCGTGCAAAATGTCCTTCCTTCTTACAGTTATAGCATACCACTACACCTAACTTACCATCAGGGGTCTGGGGTTTTGGCTGATGCGGCTTCGTTGTGAGAGCATTTATACTTACTGTCATCAGCTTATCCCCCTGAGACTCCCTGTGCTTAATGACGTTCCGATCGTGCACAATAGCGGACTCTCTTAATGCAGCCACCGAGATACCTCTCCAGTTAGGTAGAGTGGTTTGTACCCTTGTTCTCAATGTTTCTTTTAACCCGTCCATTAATACTGACACAGCTACCTCCCTGTGATGTACACTGTCCTTAATGTCTTCGACCCCAGTGTATCTAGCCATTTCCTGCAGTGCTCGATGGAAATATTCAGATGCCATTTCTCCTTCTTTTTGTCTTATGGAAAAGATTTTATTCCATTTGACAACAGTAGGGAAATATACTCCTAATTGCAGATTGATCTGTCGTACATACTCCTGAGTGTACTCATCAGTGAGAGGTACTTCTGCGTCTAATTTACAATCAGTAATGAATTTCGCGGGGTCAATATTGGAAGGTAAACATACTCGTAGCACTGTTCGCCAATCTTTGTTTGTGGGTTCGGTGGCGTTACCTAATTCTTTAAAAAACCTCTGGCATGCGACTAGATCCTTTCTGGGATCTGGAAATTCAGACATAATTGTCCTCAATTCTGTCTGGGACCTAGGACAATGCATAGCAATGTTCCTGATGGGAGTGACTCCCTGAGCGTCAGTCTTCCCATTGGGGACTGCGATCACCCTGACAGGATTTAATTCAATTACATAATTTTGAGTTGACTCCACATTCTGAGGTGCTATTGTCTCTGCATAATGTATGGTACCGTACTTACCTGTGGACACGATCTCACTTATCCCTCAGCTAGGGGGCCTTACAACTGATCTTACTGGTTGGGCTGTGCCCACCTGAGTGTTCTGTATGGTGGCTGTTAGAGAGTGTGCCGATATCGTGCTGGGCTCATCTTCTTGCTCGCAGTCCTGAGGGAAGTTTAAAATGGGATACAACTTGCACGGGTTAGCATTAGTACATTTATCAACTATACTCTTATCAGATACCAGTATGCCATTGTCTGTAGCCACTTTCTCCCCTGTAATATACGGTGGTGGTGGTGGTGGTGCGGTTGCCATAATTTTCCTGCTAGGTTTGGAACCTGCTGTGTGAGCTAGTTCCTTCTGCATATCGCCCTCTTGCTGCCATAAATTTAAACAGTTTGTGTGTCTGACCCTTTTCTTTTGGGATTTTATCAGACATATCCTAACCCTTAAATTCTGCAATACCTCTGGTTCAAAACTGCCTACCTTAGGGAATGGTTCCCTATCTTCCGCAGTCATACGTTCCCATTCATTGCACAACATTTCTGCGTGTGGTCCATGCTTCTCACACATTATGAACCTCGCTGACCCTTTGGGTCGCGGTATGTCAACCTGAACCCTGGTTGCACGTCCCTTACTTGAGCAACTGGCCCCCATATTTTGCAGGTATTGCTGTCCCGGCTAATCCTACAAAAAAACCAAAATACTCAATATAAGGCAACGGTGAAAGTTCTCCGAGTGCTTTCACCCACTCACGCCACCGTTGGCCAGTACTACCATACACTGTTGATAGCGCAGGCAATGTACCCAACCTAGGGCCCCTACGTAACCTCTATTTACTGGAAGTATCTGGGAATAACTTACCCTTTCCAGTAAATATTGGTTGTTGGAGATTTCCTGAGAGAGACCAGCGAAACCTCCCTTAACCTTTATTATACACAAATCACGCTTGCGTATGCTATATCCAGCGCTAATGATCCCGCGATTTTACGCAAAGCTCATAAAAAGGGTATCACGTTGCGCTAGGTATTGCACCCACGAACGCGCGGTCCAATCGCACAGCATATAGCTAACTGTTACTTATCCGCCGTACGACCAATGGAATCGGTTTTTCAGGCTGCGAAACCTCAGCTGGAGCGAATCAATCAAAAACTAAATGGGTATCTTCGCTAACCCCCTGGGCTGCGGTACTCTAAAACCTAGCTGACCTTTGGTCTGCGGTACTCTAAACCTTCGCTGACCTTCTGGCCTGCGGTACTCTGCTACCTTGCTCCTTTGTACTTCAATTTATATTAACATGAGTCAGCTGCCTCACGCCACCGAGCCTCCACTCACTCGGTGTACCACTTCTACGGGATCCCGAATTCACTGGGTCCACAAAACCTTTATTATGTTTGCTCACTCACGCTCGTTCACTCAAATACACTTTGGTTTTTCTGTACGGAAAATTAACTTTCATTCAGATAAACAGCCTTAGTACCAGAGGTAATACAGTAAAAAAGGTTTTATTTAAACTAAATCTTGGAAACTGAGCAATTTGTGCTATTGTCGCGTGGCTACCGTCCCGCGCCTGAACTAAACAATGCTATTGTGTAATTTGTACTTAGCAGCCGTACCCTTACGCACGTTGCGTAAACACGCGACCGTGCATATGTCTTTACGTTGCGTACGCAGTCCCGTACTTTGTCCGAGACACGTGTACAAAGACCGTACGTCCGCAGTAGTACAAATCCCACGCTTCTATAAATGTAAGCGATATTACCTATAATCATTTACTTAACACAACACAGTTTCTTCCTGTATAAACCTGTTTAACTAGGCCAGACTGTATTTGTGTTTTACGTTTACTTCCTTAATATTTAGTCTATGTTTTGACTAAATAGCAACAAATTTCTCAGCACAGGTCAAAATGAATCTAATAATCAATACTTATGGCAACAATGCGAGCAGGTATACAAAGTACAGGTGTATGCTTGTGTTGTGTGCGCATTTGGTGCCAAACAGAAATTCACAGACTTTTAAAATAGCTTTGCGTATTTACCTTACGGATCCCACCAGCATCCCTACAAACCATGCAGAGCAGACGCCATCTTATCAGCAATGAGATAGGGTTTACCAGTGTATTCTACGGCCAGGAAAAGGTTCACGTCGGATACCTGTCCGCCCTTTGCTGATAGATAAAGTCTGCTTTAACCTGCTAGGCTGCGGGTATGAGGAAAAACCGGACGATGTCCCCAATTGATAATGTCGATATTATCTTAAACCATAAAGCTATACCTCTAAACACACTTTTACCATGGAGCCGCTGCGTCCGCTAGACTTAATACACACGCTACGTACTTTGTACGCTATGTGCGTACAGAGTCCCGTACCTTGTCCGGACTTAGCGTACAAACGCCGCGCTGGGGGTACAAAGTACACACAGCACGCACACACTCTTGATATACTTTAAACCTTATTAGTAATGCAATGCAATGATATTATTACACTCTAAACCTTATGCAGCAAAGCACTGCAATGATGTTACACCTTAAACCTTATGCAGCGCTGACGGTACAAAGTACCCGCAGCGCGTACACACCTTAACAATACACTCTTAAACCTTATATAGTTAGGTAATGTAATATGCTTTAAACCCTAGCAGGGAAAAGAGGACACAACACCTATGTGTAGTTAAACACTGGGCTCCGACACCTCAGCATATATATATGGAAGGGGATAACAATACAATTTATACACTACAATATACAACAGAGTAAATGGCTACAGTCAATGTACATACGTGAATATTCGCTTGCGCAACCTGGTCCAGTGCTCCGCTAATCAGGTAGATAGCGTTAAGAGTCTTCTGACCGGCCAGGCAGCAACAGGCTTTTTATACACTACTTCCAAAAGCAATGGATACTGTAATCCCTTTGTCCATTGGACACAGAGATGCATCTTTACATTACAGGAGAGGTCATAGGTTGATTTGAAAAGGTGGGCGATGTCTTTCTCAACTGCTCTTGTGGGTGGTCTCCTCTGGATTCCCGCCGCATACATAATATACAGTAAATACAGTTTATATCTATATTCTACTTCTGCACATAACTATACGCAGGAACATGCGATCTTCCTCTAACCAACACCGGAATGTTACCCTTAAAATACCCTACAGCTGGATACTAGACATCACCTAATAACCTTAGTATGTCCCTTCCTATCATGCAAAGGTGAATCCCTTAGTCCTGGAATCATTTAAACTGTTGAAACTTGCTGATGTGGTGCAGGGGGGCTATGTGTACAATGTGCACCATTTGGATTAAATATGTAATGTTTTGATAACCCTATATGCGCTCACAAACTCCGCCGTAAATACCCATATCACGCGCAGGACCGCAGGAGCGATCATACGCAAATTGCGGATATGTGCACGCACAGCGGAACAAGTGCACGAGCAGCGGGCATGTGTGTGTTGTTAGTACGTGGTGTATGTACTGGAATATTTTTCGACTTTGACAGATCCCCTGGAGGAATCCAGGTTAGGAGAGGACTCCTCAGTCTTGCCAGTGACATGGCCTGCAGGACTACTGACGTTCCTGACTGAGGAGGAAGTTGACGTTTAGGGAGTTGGTGGTGTGGCTTGCAGGAGCTTGGGTACAAGAGGAAGAAGGGATTTAGGTGTCAGTGGACTGCTTACGCTCTTACCCAAAGTTTCTGAACTTGACAATGACTTCTGATGAATGCACAGCAGGTGATGTATAAGGGAGCATGTTCCTAGGTGGTTAACGTCCTTACCCCTACTTATTACGGATTGACAGAGGCAACACACGACTTGACACCTGTTTTGTGGAGAAATAATTCCACACCAAATAGGTGGCATTTTTGGTATTTTGCCCAGCCATCACAATGGGCTTATTCATCCTACGGACAACAACTGTCTCCCCCGATGCCTGATTTAAACAAACCACATCACCATCAGAATCCTCATCGTCAACTTCCTCCTCAGCGCCAGCAACAACCACATCCTCATCCTGGTGTACTTCAACAGTGACATCTTCAATTTGAATATCAGACACTAGACTGTGGGTGCTACTTCCAGCACTTGCAGAGGGCGTGCAAATGGAGGAAGGAGCCAGCTCTTCCCATCCAGTGTTGGGAAGGTCAGGCATCGCAACCACCGACACACTTGGACTTTCCTTGGGGATTTGTGATACCATCTTAGAATGCACAGTTCTTTTCTGTGCTTTTGCCAGCTTAACTCAAATCATTTTTCTAGTGGGAGGATGAGGGTTTCCATGATCATGTGAAGCTGAACCAATAGTCATGTATATAGGCCAGGGCCTTAGCAGTTCCTTGACACTCCGTGTCGTAAATAGTATATTGGCAAGTTTACGTTTCTCCTCAGACCATTTAAATAAATTTTTTTGGGTCATTTTACTGAACTTTGGCTTTTTGGATTTTACATGCCCTCTACTATCACATTGGGCATTGGCCTTGGCAGACGACGTTGACGGCATTTCATTGTCTATGTCATGACCAGTGGCAGAAGCTCCAGCACTAAGAGGAAGTGGTTCTTGATCTTTCCCTATTTTATCCTCCAAATGTTTGTTCTCCATTATTTTTCTTTAGTTATATAACACAATATTCGGCACAGGACAGCGTATCCCTATACCACACAGGGCAAACCCTGTAAAATTATTTGGATTAAATATTGATAACCCCTTTAAAGGGAGTAAATAATATACAGCACAGGACAGTAACACTGGACTTATACGGCAGTACCACTGGACTGGATTTATACACCAGTACCACTGGATTTATACGGCAGTACCACTGGACATATACGGCAGTATCACTGGATTTATACGGCAGTACCACTGAAAATATACAGCAGTATCACTGGAATGATATGGCAGTACCACTGGACATATACGGCAGTATCACTGGATATATATGACAGTATCACTGACTTGATTTATGCGGCAGTACCACTGGACATATACGGCAGTATCACTGGAATTATATGGCAGTACCACTGGACATATATGGCAGTATCACTGGACATATACGGCAGTATCACTGGACTGGATTTATACACCAGTACCACAGGATTTATATGGCAGTACCACTGGACATATACGGCAGTATCACTGGAATTATATGGCAGTACCACTGGACATATATACGGCAGTATCACTGGACTGGATTTATACTCCAGTACCACTGGATTTATACAGCAGTACCACTGGACATATACAGCAGTATCACTGGAATTATATGGCAGTGCCACTGGACATATACGGCAGTATCACTGGACATATATGGCAGTATCACTGGACTGGATTTATACACAAGTACTACTGGATTTATACAGCAGTACCACTGGACATATACGGCTGTATCACTGGACATATATGGCAGTATCACTGGACATATACGGCAGTATCACTGGACTGGATTTATACGGCAGTACCACTGGATTTATATGGCAGTACCACTGGACATATACAGCAGTATCACTGGAATTATATGGCAGTACCACTGGACATATTCGACAGTATCATTGGATTTTTTTACAGCAGTACCACTGGACATATACGGCAGTATCACTCGACTTTTACGGCAGTATCACTGGACATGTATGGCTGTATCACTGGACTTATACGGCAGTATCACTGGCTGGATTTATATGTCAGTACCACTGGATTTATACGGCAGTATCACTGGACTTATATGGCAGTATCATTGGACTGGATTTATACGGCAGTACCACTGGACATATATGGCAGTACCACTGGACTTATACTGCAGTACCACTGGACTGGATTTATATTGCAGTATCACTGGACTTATATGCCAGTACCACTGGAATTATACGGCAGTATCACTGGACATATACGGCAGTATCACTGGACATATACGGCAGTATCACTGGACATATACAGCAGGACTACTGGACTTATACAGCAGCACAGGGACACCAACACTGGACTGATGCAGGACAACACAGCACCGCTGCAATGGACTGGACTTATACAGCAGCACTGGACATATGGCAGCAGAGCACACCACCACTGTGACTGGACTGATGCAGCACAAGACACCACCACTGGACTGATGTAGCACAACACAGCACCACTGGACTAGACTTATACAGCAGCACTGGACATATGGCAGCAGAGGACACCACCACTGTGACTGCAGTGGCGCATGCAGGGGGGGGTTTCAGATTACCCAGAAACCCCCCCTGACAGACCAAATGTTTTTTTTGCAGAGACGGAGACACCCTTTTCTCCGTCTCTGCAACACTCGTGGGATATCCGCGTTCAGCGCTGCGCTGCCCTGCCACTGCCCGCCTTTGTAGCTGTCAGCGCTTCAGCGTCAGTTCACAGAAGGGCTGGCTGCTGCACAAGCTGCTTGCGGGCAGTGCGCCGCGATCGCAGGGTAGTTCTCCCAGAGAGAACAGGAGAGACAGATTGTGTACTGCCCGGCATCCCGGCATGGAAAGTATATTCACAGAGGATGTCACATCAAAGCACAAGCCGCGTTGTGTGTATGTATGGGGGGGGGGGGGGTTTGCAAGAAAGTTTTGTGTGTTTGCCATGTGTGTGTATACAATGTGAGTGTATACTATGTGTGACTTATACGGCAGTACCACTGGACTGGATTTATACACCAGTACCACTGGATTTATACGGCAGTACCACTGGACATATACGGCAGTATCACTGGATTTATACGGCATTACCGCTGAAAATATACAGCAGCATCACTGGAATGATATGGCAGTACCACTGGACATATACGGCAGTATCACTGGATATATATGACAGTATCACTGACTTGATTTATGCGGCAGTACCACTGGACATATACGGCAGTATCACTGGACTGGATTTATACACCAGTACCACAGGATTTATATGGCAGTACCAATGGACATATATGGCAGTATCACTGGAATTATATGGCAGTATCACTGGACATATATACGGCAGTATCACTGGACTGGATTTATACTCCAGTACCACTGGATTTATACAGCAGTACCACTGGACATATACGGCAGTATCACTGGAATTATATGGCAGTGCCACTGGACATATACGGCAGTATCACTGGACATATATGGCAGTATCACTGGACTGGATTTATACACAAGTACCACTGGATTTATACAGCAGTACCACTGGACATATACGGCTGTATCACTGGACATATATGGCAGTATCACTGGACATATACGGCAGTATCACTGGACTGGATTTATACGGCAGTACCACTGGATTTATACGGCAGTACCACTGGACATATACGGCAGTATCACTGGAATTATATGGCAGTACCACTGGACATATTCGACAGTATCATTGGATTTTGAAGGCAGTACCACTGGACATATACGGCAGTATCACTGGACTTATACGGCAGTATCACTGGACATGTATGGCTGTATCACTGGACTTATAAATCCAGCCAGTGATACTGCCGTATATGTCAGTACCACTGGATTTATACGGCAGTATCACTGGACTTATATGGCAGTATCACTGGACTGGATTTATACGGCAGTACCACTGGACATATATGGCAGTACCACTGGACTTATACTGCAGTACCACTGGACTGGATTTATATTGCAGTATCACTGGACTTATACGCCAGTACCACTGGAATTATACGGCAGTGTCACTGGACATATACCGCAGTATCACTGGACATATACGGCAGTATCACTGGACATATACAGCACAGGGATACCAATACTGGACTGATGCAGGACAACACAGCACCGCTGCAATGGACTGGACTTATACAGCAGCACTGGACATATGGCAGCAGAGCACACCACCACTGTGACTGGACTGATGCAGCACAAGACACCACCACTGGACTGATGTAGCACAACACAGCACCACTGGACTAGACTTATACAGCAGCACTGGACATATGGCAGCAGAGGACACCACCACTGTGACTGCAGTGGCGCATGCAGGGGGGGTTTCTGATTACCCAGAAACCCCCCCTGACAGACCAAATGTTTTTTTGCAGAGACAGAGACACCCTTTTCTCCGTCTCTGCAACACTCGTGGGATATCCGTGTTCAGCGCTGCGCTGCCCTGCCACTGCCCGCCTTTGTAGCTGTCAGCGCTTCCGCATCAGTTCACAGAAGCGCTGGCTGCTGCACAAGCTGCTTGCGGGCAGTGCGCCGCGATCACAGGCAGTTCTCCCAGAGAGAACAGGAGAGACAGATTGTGTACAGCCCGGCATCCCGGCATCGACAGTATATTCACAGAGGATGTCACATCAAAGCACAAGCCGCGTTGTGTGTATGTATGGGGGGGTTGCAAGAAAGTTTTGTGTGTTTGCCATGTGTGTGTATACAATGTGAGTGTATACTATGTGTGTGTATATATATCTAAATAAACATATATATTCATACACACATACACACATATATAGACACACACAGTATACACACACATATGTGCATTTATATATATATATATATATATATATACATACATACAGTACGTAAGTATATATATATACATATATATATACAGGAAACCCCCCCCCCCAAAAAAAAAAAAAAAATCCTGCTTTTGACCCTGGACTGGACTGATGCAGCACAAGACCCCAGCACTGACCACTGGACTGATGCAGGACAACACAGCACCACTGGACTGGATTTATACAGCTACACTGGACATATGGCAGCAGAGGACACCACCACTGTGACTGGACTGATGCAGCATAAGACACTACACTGGACTGAGCAGCACAAGGCAGCACTGGAATCGCCACCCCACTTTCCCTCCCGCACAGACACTGAGGACGGAGACACATCCTCTCGCTACACTCTCCAATGCTGGAGTAAAAATGGCGGTGACACGCGGCTCTTTATATGGAATCCAAAACCCGCGAGACTCTGACAGCAGGATGATGACATTTTACCTCGTTCTGGTTTCCGAGTCCGGTGGGAAAACCCGAGCTGGGCTCGGATCCAGGCTCGGGTAGTGAAGTCCGGTAGGGTTCGGTTCTCAGGGAACCGAACCCGCTCATCACTAATTTGTACAATGCTTTTCATTAAAATATTTCATCCATTCAGCTATACCCTTTTTATTGGCTCTAGTCTATATACAGCCATCATGGAAAGCATGAATCAGCATAATGAATTCCAGTTTATTATTTATTTTAGGCTGTCCAATCATGCAGGTACCACCATTACTAGAGGTGGATTTTGTGAACTAGAATATAGCAGGTGGTATCAAGATATTGTCTACACGTCATTTTCTTCTTTATCAGAGCTGGTATATATTGAATAGTTCCACCAAATATAGGTCCTAATTCAGATCTGATTGCAGCAGCAATTTTCTCTAATGGGCAAAACCCTGTGCACTGCAGGTGGGGCAGATATAACATGTGCAGAGATAGAGTTAGATTTGGGGGGGTGTGTTCAAACTGAAATCTAAATTGCAGTTTAAAAATAAAGCAGCCAGTATTTACCCTGCACAGAAACAAAATAACCCACCCAAATCTAACTATCTCTGCACATGTTATATCTGCCCCCCCTGCAGTGCACATGGTTTTGCCCTGTGGCGGAACTAGCAAGCGGTGGGCCCATGTGCGACAAAATGGCTTGGGGCCCCCCCCCCCATCCCATCCAAGTCCACCCCCTCACCCCTGGAGAGGATCTGGTGAGGGGGACCTGCTCAGGGAAGTGGATACCTAGCAACAGTGCCGCAACTAGACATTTTAGCACTGTGTGCAAGAAACGGCATCGGAGCCCCACCCCTGCATGCAAAACAGGGGCAGTGCGCGCCATAGGTGCACGCAAAAATACATAGTGGCGTGGCTTTGTGGGGAAGGGGTGTGGCCACAAAATAATACCAATTCATAAAACGGTGCACAGTAGTCTCCATTATTCAAATTACGCCGCACAGTAGCACCACTACACCAGGTAGAGACCCTTTTACACCTTACAACGGACAGATTCCTCTTTTTACACATTACGGCAGACAGCGTCCCCTTTTTACACATTACGGCAGACAGCGTCCCCCTTTTTACACATTACGGCAGACAGCGTGCACTTTTTACACATAACGGCAGACAGCGTCCCCTTTTTACACATAACGGCAGACAGCGTGCCCTTGTTACACATAGCGGCAGACAGCGTACACTTTTTACACATAACGACAGACAGCGTGCCCTTGTTAAACATAGCGGCAGACAGCGTACACTTTGTACACATAACGGCAGACAGCGTCCCCCTTTTTACACATTACGGCAGACAGCGTCCCCTTTTTACACATTACGGCAGACAGCGTACACTTTTTACACATAGCGGCAGACAGCGTACCCTTTTTACACATAGCGGCAGACAGCGTGCCCTTGTTACACATAGCGGAAGACAGCGTACACTTTTTTCACATAACAGCAGACAGCGTTCCCTTGTTAAACATAGCGGCAGACAGCGTGCCCTTGTTACACATAATGGCAGACATCGTACACTTTTTACACATAACGGCAGACAGCGTGCCGTTTTTACACATAATGGCAGACAGCGTCCCCTTGTTACACATTACGGCAGACAGCGTGCCCTTGTTACACATTACGGCAGACAGCGTACACTTTTTACACATAACGGCAGACAGCATGCCCTTTTTACACATAATGGCAGACAGCATCCCCTTGTTACACATTACGGCAGACAGCGTGCCCTTGTTAAACATAGCGGCAGACAGCGTACACTTTTTACACATAACGGAAGACAGCGTGCCCTTTTTACACATAATGGCAGACAGCGTCCCCTTGTTACACATTACGGCAGACAGCATGCCCTTGTTACACATTACGGCAGACAGCGTGCCCTTGTTACACATTACGGCGCACAGCGTGCCCTTGTTACACATTACGGCAGACAGCATCCCCCTTTTTACACATTACGGCAGGCAGATTCCCCATTTTTACACATTACGGCAGGCAGATTCCCCCTTTTTACACATTGCGGCAAGCAGATTCCCCCTTTTTACACATTGCGGCAAGCAGATTCCCCCTTTTTACATATTGCGGCAAGCAGATTCCCCCTTTTTACACATTACGGCAGGCAGATTCCCCCTTTTTACACATTGCGGCAAGCAGATTCCCCCTTTTTACACATTGCGGAAGGCAGATTCCCCCTTTTTACACATTGCGGCAGGCAGATTCCCCCTTTTTACACATTGCGGCAAGCAGATTCCCCGTTTTTACACATTGCGGCAGGCAGATTCCCCCTTTTTACACATTGCGGCAGGCGTATTCCCCCTTTTTACACATTGCGGCAGGCAGATTACCCCTTTTTACACATTGCGGCAAGCAGATTCCCCCTTTTTACACATTGTTACACATTGCGGCAGACAGTCCCTCTTTTTTGTAGAAAGAAAGAAAGAAAGAAAGAAAGAAAGAAAGAAAGAAAGAAAGAAAGAAAGAAAGAAAGAAAGAAAGAAAGAAAGAAGAATTATACTTACCCTCTCCGCTGGCTCAGGCTCCTCGGTGCAGCGTCAGACGATTCCCGGGCAGGAGAGAAGGAGGGAGGTGGAGGAGGGAGCCGCAGCAGTGCTGTGTTATTGGTAAAGGCGCTGCTGCTGCTGCCCCTCTGCTTCACTGTAGGCTGTTCTCGGAAGACAGCCTATAGTGAAGCAGAGGGGCAGCAGCAGCAGCGCCTCCACCAGTAACAAAGCGCTGCTGCGGCTCCCTCCTCCACCTCCCTCCTCCTCCTTCCCCCGTACCGCTGCTCCTCTCCTCTCTGGGCTGCTGTGCGCTGTGGGCAGCGGTTACCCGCAGCGCACAGCGGCATGTAATGAGTCAGTTTGACTCATTACATGCTTTGGGCCCCTGGACAGAGGCGGGCCCCAGTGCAACGCACTGGTTGCACTGGCGGTAGTTCCGCCTCTGGTTTTGCCCATTAGAGAAAGATTTTGCTGCTGCAATCAGGTGTGAATTAGGCCCATAATTTTAGCCAGGAAGTTAAAGACTTTTATCTCAGCACAAATGCTGTATTTTATGTAGCCACCTATTTTTGCACAACTGTGCCTGTATGTAACTGGAGTTGTATGAAAACGGACACTTCCCGCTGAATGACGGTTAAGTGCTCATGCATCTGGTATTTTGTTCCACATTCTTTCCCCCACAAATTCTCTTTTTTTCAGGTGCTCTGGGAGTGTTGGTGACCTGAAGTCAATTTATAGTAATAGATGCTTTCTGCGTCATCTAAGTATTATATGTAAGAAACTCAATTAAGAGGTAAACGAATACTGATGTAAAAAATATTAATATCTATAAAAATAACAAGTAATAGAACAGTCCTAAAGTGCCATTAATCTCATGATTAAACTAAAACATAAACAAGGTTTGCACAAGCAGTATTATCATAGAGATGTGTAAGTAATAATAAACATAATAACCTTGTGCGGGTGGAGAGTGTGAGGGACTGTTCCTCAGTGGATACATAAAAAATGCAGCAGTGAAGTTCCACTCATAACCTGTACTCCCGCACATAAAAAAATGTAGTTACTGGCCCCAAGGGTAATTGATGTATAGTCATAGACAGAAAGTCCCCTCTTTCCCAGGGCCATATTAACCCTTGGCCAGGCCCCAAGGCGGTCAGGTATTTCAGGCTTCCTCCGGCACTTCAGTCCCACTACTACACTACCCCACTACAGCTGATGTTTGGGCAGCAGAGCTTATGCCATCATTTACACTTTCAGTATTCACATGGAAACTTATGCCCTGTTTTCTCACAGTGCAATTGTTCTTCCTTTTTTCTCTCTTTTGAAATAGCGCTAGTGCACTATTGGTCTGCTGTCCCCCTGGACTAGTGATGTGCACCGAACATTTTTCGGGTTTTGTGTTTTGGTTTTGGATTCGTTTCCGCGGCCGTGTTTTGGATTTGGACGCGTTTTGGCAAAACCTCCCTGAAAATTTTTTGTCGGATTCAGGTGTGTTTTGGATTCGGGTGTTTTTTTACAAAATACCCTAAAAAACAGCTTAAATCATAGAATTTGGGGGTCATTTTGATCCCATAGTATTATTAACCTCAATAACCATAATTTCCACTCATTTCCAGTCTATTCTGAACATCTCACACCTCACAATATTATTTTTAGTCCTAAAATTTGCACTGAGGTCGTTGGATGACTAAGCTAAGCGACCCAAGTGGCCGACACAAACACCTGGCCCATCTAGGAGTGGCACTGCAGTGTCAGGCAGGATGGCACTTCAAAAAATAGTCCCCAAACAGCACATGATGCAAAGAAAAAAAGAGGCGCAATGAGGTAGCTGTGTGACTAAGCTAAGCGACCCAAGTGGCCGACACAAACACCTGGCCCATCTAGGAGTGGCACTGCAGTGTCAGACAGGATGGTCGATTTAAAAAATAGTCCCCAAACAGCACATGATGCAAAGAAAAAAAGAGGTGCACTGTGGTCGCTGGATGGCTAAGCTAAGCGACACAAGTGGCCGACACAAACACCTGGCCCATCTAGGAGTGTCACTGCAGTGTCAGGCAGGATGGCACTTCAAAAAAATAGTCCCCAAACAGCACATGATGCAAAGAAAAATGAAAGAAAAAAGAGGTGCAAGATGGAATTGTCCTTGGGCCCTCCCACCCACCCTTATGTTGTATAAACAGGACATGCACACTTTAATAAACCCATCATTTCAGCGACAGGGTCTGCCACACAACTGTGACTGAAATGACTGTTTGGTTTGGGCCCCCACCAAAAAAGGAGCAATCAATCTCTCCTTGCACAAACTGGCTCTACAGAGGCAAGATGTCCACCTCCTCCTCATCGTCCGATTCCTCACCCCTTTCACTGTGTACATCCCCCTCCTCACAGATTATTAATTCGTCCCCACTGGAATCCACCATCTCAGATCCCTGTGTACTTTCTGGAGGCAATTGCTGGTGAATGTCTCCACGGGGGAATTGATTATAATTCATTTTGATGAACATCATCTTCTCCACATTTTCTGGAAGTAATCTCGTACGCCGATTGCTGACAAGGTGAGCGGCTGCACTAAACACTCTTTCGGAGTACACACTGGAGGGTGGGCAACTTAGGTAAAATAACGGCAGTTTCTGCAAGGGCCTCCAAATTGCCTCTTTTTCCTGCCAGTATACATACGGACTGTCTGACGTGCCTACTTGGATGAGGTCACTCATATAATCCTCCACCATTCTTTCAATGGTGAGAGAATCATATGCAGTGACAGTAGACGACATGTCAGTAATCGTTGGCAGGTCCTTCAGTCCGGACCAGATGTCAGCACTCGCTCCACACTGCCCTGCATCACCGCCAGCGGGTGTGCTCGGAATTTTTAGCCTTTTCCCCGCACCCCCAGTTGCGGGAGAATGTGAAGGAGCAGCTGTTGACGGGTCACGTTCCGCTTGACTTGACAATTTACTCACCAGCAGGTCGGAAAGAGAGATACAACGTAGGTTATAAATCTAGGATCGAGCACGGTGGCCAAAATGTAGTGCTCTGATTTTAACAGATTGACCACCCGTGAATCCTGGTTAAGCGAATTAAGGGCTCCATCCACAAGTCCCACATGCCTAGTGGAATCACTCTGTTTTAGCTCCTCCTTCAATGTCTCCAGCTTCTTCTGCAAAAGCCTGATGAGGGGAATGACCTGACTCAGGCTGGCAGTGTCTGAACTGACTTCACGTGTGGCAAGTTCAAAGGGTTGCAGAACCTTGCACAACGTTGAAATCATTCTCCACTGCGCTTGAGTCAGGTGCATTCCCCCTCCTTTGCCTATATTGTAGGCAGATGTATAGGCTTGAATGGCCTTTTGCTGCTCCTCCATCCTCTGAAGCATATAGAGGGTTGAATTCCACCTCGTTACCACCTCTTGCTTCAGATGATGGCAGGGAAGGTTCAGGAGTGTTTGCTGGTGCTCCAGTCTTCGGCACGCGGTGGCTGAATGCCGAAAGTGGCCCGCAATTCTTCGGGCCACCGACAGCATCTCTTGCACGCCTCTGTCGTTTTTTAAATAATTCTGCACCACCAAATTCAATGTATGTGCAAAACATGGGACGTGCTGGAATTTGCCCAGATGTAATGCACGCACAATATTGCTGGCGTTGTCCGATGTTACAAATCCCCAGGAGAGTCCATTTGGGGTAAGCCATTCTGCGATGATGTTCCTCAGTTTCCGTAATAGGTTGTCAGCTGTGTGCCTCTTCTGGAAAGCGGTGATACAATGCGTAGCCTGCCTAGGAACGAGTTGGCGTTTACGAGATGCTGCTACTGGTGCCGCCGCTGCTGTTCTTGCTGCGGGAGGCAATACATCTACCCAGTGGCCTGTCACAGTAATATAGTCCTGAGCCTGCCCTGCTCCACTTGTCCACATGTCCATGGTTAAGTGGACATTTGGGTACAACTGCAGTTTTTAGGACACTGGTGACTCTTTTTCTGACGTCTGTGTACATTTTCGGTATCGCCTGCCTAGAGAAATGGAACCTAGATGGTATTTGGTACCGGGGACACAGTATCTCAATCAACTCTGTAGTTGCCTGTGAATTAACGGTGGATAACGGAAACACGTTTCTCACCACCCAGGCTGCCAAGGCCTGAGTTATACGCTTTGCAGCAGGATGACTGCTGTGATATTTCATCTTCCTCGCAAAGGACTGTTGGACAGTCAATTGCTTACTGGAAGTAGTACAAGTGGTCTTCCGACTTCCCCTCTGGGATGACGATCGACTCCCAGCAGCAACAACAGCAGCGCCAGCAGCAGTAGGCGTTACACTCAAGGATGCATCGGGGGAATCCCAAGCAGGAGAGGACTCGTCAGACTTGCCAGTGACATGGCCTGCAGGACTATTGGCTTTCCTGTGTAAGGAGGAAATTGACACTGAGGGAGTTGGTGGTGTGGTTTGCAGGAGCTTGGTTACAAGAGGAAGGGATTTAGTGGTCAGTGGACTGCTTCCGCTGTCATCCAAAGTTTTTGAACTTGTCACTGACTTATGATGAATGCGCTGCAGGTGACGTATAAGGGAGGATGTTTCGAGGTGGTTAACGTCCTTACCCCTACTTATTACAGCTTGACAAAGGCAACACATGGCTTGACACCTGTTGTCCGCATTTGTGTTAAAATAATTCCACACCGAAGAGGTGATTTTTTTTGTAATTTGACCAGGCATGTCAATGGCCATATCCGTCCCACGGACAACAGGTGTCTCCCCGGGTGCCTGACTTAAACAAACCACCTTACCATCAGAATCCTCCTTGTCAATTTCCTCCTCAGCGCCAGCAACACTCATATCCTCATCCTGGTGTACTTCAAAGGTGACATCTTCAATTTGACAATCAGGAACTGGACTGCGGGTGCTCCTTCCAGCACTTGCAGGGGGCGTGCAAATGGTGGAAGGCGCCACCTCTTCCCGTCCAGTGTTGGGAAGGTCAGGCATCGCAGCCGACACAATTGGACTCTCCTTGGGGATTTGTGATTTACAAGAACGCACAGTTCTTTGCTGTGCTTTTGCCAGGTTAAGTCTTTTCATTTTTCTAGCGAGAGGATGAGTGCTTCCATCCTCATGTGAAGCTGAACCACTAGCCATGAACATAGGCCAGGGCCATGTCGTAAATGGCATATTGGCAAGTTTACGCTTCTCCTCAGACGCTTTTAATTTTGATTTTTGGGTCATTTTACTGAACTTTTGTGTTTTGGATTTTACATGCTCTCTACTATGACATTGGGCATCGGCCTTGGCAGACGACGTTGATGGCATTTCATCGTCTCGGCCATGACTAGTGACAGCAGCTTCAGCACGAGGTGGAAGTGGATCTTGATCTTTCCCTATTTTACCCTCCACATTTTTGTTCTCAATTTTTTCATGTGTGGAATTATATGCCAGTATCAATAGCAATGGCCTACTACTATATATACTAAGCATAACTGAAATGCACCACAGGTATGGATGGATAGTATACTTGACAACACAGAGGTAGGTAGAGCAGTGGCCTACTGTACCGTACTGCTTTATATTATATACTGGTGGTCAGCAAACTGTGCAAAACTTAAATGCACCACAGGTATGGATGGATAGTATACTTGACGACACAGAGGTAGGTAGAGCAGTGGCCTACTGTACCGTACTGCTATATATTATATACTGGTGGTCAGCAAACTGTGCAAAACTGAAATGCACCACAGGTATGGATGGATAGTATACTTGATGACACAGAGGTAGGTAGAGCAGTGGCCTACTGTACCGTACTGCTATATATTATATACTGGTGGTCAGCAAACTGTGCAAAACTGAAATGCACCACAGGTATGGATGGATAGTATACTTGACGACACAGAGGTAGGTAGAGCAGTGGCCTTCTGTACCGTACTCCTATATATTATATACTGGTGGTCAGCAAAATTATGCACTGTACTCCTACTATATACTACAATGCAGCACAGATATGTAGCGTTTTTCAGGCAGAGAACGTATAATACTGGTGGTCACTGGTCAGCAAAACTCTGCACTGTACTCCTCCTATATAATACTGCTGGTCCCCAGTCCCCACAATAAAGCAGTGTGAGCACAGATATATGCAGCACACTGAGCACAGATATGGAGCGTTTTGCAGGCAGAGAACGTATAATACTGGTGGTCACTGGTCAGCAAAACTCTGCACTGTACTCCTCCTATATAATACTGCTGGTCCCCAGTCCTCACAATAAAGCAGTGTGAGCACAGATATATGCAGCACACTGAGCACAGATATGGAGCGTTTTTCAGGCAGACAACGTATACTAGTGGTCACTGGTCAGCAAAACTCTGCACTGTACTCCTCCTATATAATACTGCTGGTCCCCAGTCCCCACAATAAAGCAGTGTGAGCACAGATAAATGCAGCACACTGAGCACAGATATGGAGCGTTTTTCAGGCAGACAACGTATAATACTGGTGGTCACTGGTCAGCAAAACTCTGCACTGTACTCCTCCTATAATACTGCTGGTCCCCAGAATAAAGATATGCAGCCCCCTGAAACAAAGTGAGAGGACGCCAGCCACGTCCTCTCACTATAATTTCCAATGCACGAGTGAAAAATGGCGGCGACGCGCGGCTCCTTATATAGAATCCGAATCTTGCGAGAATCCGACAGCGGGATGATGTCGTTCGGGCGCGCTCGGGTTAACCGAGCCATACGGGAGAATCCGAGTATGCCTCGGACCCGTGTAAAATGGGTGAAGTTCGGGGGGGTTCGGTTTCCGAGGAACCGAACCCGCTCATCTCTACCCTGGACCCCCCTATTGTCTCAAAACAAACATCAACTGACTATGAGTATGCCTTGCTACGGTGCAGAGTGCATAGTGCTTTTAACCATTGGAGCCCTATGTCACAGGTAACAGTGCCTCAGCAAAACAAATTGATGGTCCCCTTGTCCCTGGAGGGTAGGGCCGGCTCCAGGCATGTTCCAATTGAGCGGGCGAACAGGGCGCCGCACTTTATGGGCGCCGCTAGCTCTGGCCGCCATATTGGAGCCTGGAGCCGTCCCTGCAGCACTGCAGTGTCCATCTCCCCCATCCCCGCTAACCAACGCCGCCCCGTGAGCCAACCAGAGATCGCGGTCCGGCAGCTGAGGCTGATTGGCTGCCAGACCACGAGCTATGATTGGCTTGCGGACCGGCGCCTAGTTGAAGCTGAACACCGCCGCGGCCGCCGGAGATTGAGGGCTAGGAGAGGCGCACGCTGCGCTCTCCTCCTCGCCCTCAGCTAAAAAGAAGCACGGGCAGCAGCCTCAACCTCAGGAACAGACTCGCGGTGAGCAGCACGGGGGCAGGTGGGGAGGATATCTGGCACTGGGGGCATGTCTGGCACTGGGGGCATGGGACATGTGTATCTGGCATTGGGTGCATATCTGGCACTGTGGGGACAAGAGTATCTGGCATTAGGGGCATATCTGCACTGTGTGGGCATTTATGTATCTGGCACTATGGGGGCATTTATGTATCTGGCACTGTGGGGACATATCTGGCACTGTATGGGCATTTATGTATCTGGCACTGTGGGGGCATTTATGCATCTGACACTGTGGGGGCATTTATGTATCTGACACTGTGGGGCATATATTTATCTGGCACTGTGGGGGCATTTATGTATCTGGCACTGGGGGGCATTTATGTATCTGGCACTGGTGGCATATCTGCACTGTGGGGGCATTTATGTATCTGGCACTGTGGGGGCATTTATGTATCTGGCACTATGGGGGCATTTATGTATCTGGCACTGTGGAGGCATATCTGCACGGTGGGGGCATTTATGTATCTGGCACTGTGGGGGCATATCTGCCCTGTGTGGGCATTTATGTATCTGACACTGTGGGGACATATCTGGCACTGTGTGGGCATTTATGTATCTGGCACTGTGGGGGCATTTATGTATCTGCACTGTGGGGGCATTTATGTATCTGACACTGTGGGGCATATATGTACAGTATCTGGCACTGTGGGGGCATTTAAGTATCTGACACTGGGGGCATTTATGTATCTGGCACTGGGGGCATATCTGCACTGTGGGGGCATTTATGTATCTGGCACTGTGGAGGCATATCTGCACTGTGGGGGCATTTATGTATCTGGCACTGTGGGGGCATATCTGCACTGTGTGGGCATTTATGTATCTGACACTGTGGGGACATATCTGGCACTGTGTGGGCATTTATGTATCTGGCACTGTGGGGGCATTTATGTATCTGCACTGTGGGGGCATTTATGTATCTGACACTGTGGGGCATATATGTACAGTATCTGGCACTGTGGGGGCATTTATGTATCTGACACTGGGGGCATTTATGTATCTGGCACTGGGGGCATATCTGCACTGTGGGGGCATTTATGTATCTGGCACTGTGGAGGCATATCTGCACTGTGGGGGCATTTATGTATCTGGCACTGTGGGGGCATATCTGCACTGTGGGGGCATTTATGTATCTGGCACTGTGGGGGCATTTATGTATCTGGCACTGGGGGCATTTATGTATCTGGCACTGTGCGGGCATTTATGTATCTGGCACTGTGGAGGCATATCTGCACTGTGGGGGCATTTATGTATCTGGCACTGGGGGCATATCTGCACTGTGGGGGCATTTATGTATCTGGCACTGTGGGGGCATATTTGCACTATGGGGGCATTTATGTATCTGGTACTGTGGGGACATATCTTGCACTGTGTGGCCATTTATGTAGCTGGCACTGTTGAGGGGCATGTCACGTGTAGCTGGCACTGCTGGGGTGCATGTCACGTGTAGCTGGCACTGCTGGGGGGCATGTCACATGTAGCTGGCACTGCTGGGGGGCATGTCACGTGTAGCTGGCATTGCTGGGGGGCATGTCACGTGTGGCTGGCACTGCTGGGGGGCATGTCATGTGTAGCTGGCACTGCTGGGGAGAATATCATGTAGTGTTCCCTCTAGGCGTCTGTGGCTAGGCAATGTGTCTCAGTGCTCTACCTGGCGCAAAGTGTCTAACGTGCTGTGCCTGGCGCAAAGTGTCTAACGTGCTGTGCCTGGCGCAAAGTGTCTAACGTGCTGTGCCTGGCGCAAAGTGTATAGGAGGTTCTACCTGGTGCAATGTGTATTAGCTGCACTACTGTGTGGTATAATGCGAATTACCACTAGTATGTGGCCACGCACCTTCCCCACGAAGCAACGCCCCTAAATGTTTGCTGCGCGCCTTCGGCGCACACTGTCCATGCTTTACCATGTAGGTAGATGAGCACCAAGCATTATAGTATGTACATCATTTTGCCCTCCTAACTTAAAAAAGTGCCCTCCCTGTGATCAGCACCCTGCCCTAAAAAGTGAACACTATCATGTGTAGCTGGCACTGCTGGGTGGCATATTGTGTGTAGCTGGCACTGCTGGGTGGCATGTCATGTGTAGCTGGCACTGCTGGGGGGCATATCATGTCTATCTGGCACTGCACATTATGTGTATCTGGCACTATACTGGAGACATTATGTGTATCTGACACTATACTGGAGACATTGTGTGTAAGGAACACTACTGTGGCTGTTATGTGTAAGGCTGCTAATTGTGTGCGTAGAGGGGGTGTGAAAATATATTTATAGTTTGATGATATAAAGTTACGAGGCCACGCCCACTTTTCCAGGAGGCAACACCCACTTTTCCAGAAGCGCGCGCGTATATGGGGGGGGGGGAGGCGCTTTTAAATTTTCTCGCTTGGGGTGCTAGCAGGCCTGGAGCCGGCCCTGCTGGAGGGCCCCTAGGAATCAGTCTAGTCAGCCTACTCTTTCCCCACATAGTGGCACATACAAAGCTGGGGTCCCTCTTAGAAAGAGTCTGGTCCCCTCTTTTTTTTTCTCGCAATCTTTGTCTATTTGTTATATAAAAGACATTGGCCCTCATTCCGAGTTGATCGCTCGCTAGCTACTTTTAGCAGCCGTGCAAACCAGAGGCGGAACTACCGCCAGTGCAACCAGTGCGTTGCACTGGGGCCTGCCTCTGTCCAGGGGCCAAAAGCATGTAATGAGTCAAACTGACTCATTACATGCCGCTGTGTGCTGCGGGCAACCGCTGCCCGCAGCGCATAGCCGCCCGGAGAGGAGAGGAGCAGCGGTATGGGGGAAGGAGGAGGAGGGAGGTGGAGGAGGCAGCCGCAACAGCGCTTTGTTACTGGTGGAGGCGCTGCTGCTGCTGCCCCTCTGCTTCACTATAGGCTGTCTTCCGAGAACAGCCTATAGTGAAGCAGAGGGGCAGCAGCAGCAGCGCCTCCACCAATAACACAGCGCTGCTGCTGCTCCCTCCTCCACCTCCCTCCTCCTCCTTCTCTACTGCCCGGGAATCGTCAAGCTGCACAGAGGAGCCTGAGCCAGTGGAGAGGGTAAGTATAATTCTTCTTTCTTTCTGTCTCTTTCTTTCTTTCTTTCTTTCTTTCTTTCTTTCTTTCTGTCTTTCTTTCTGTCTTTGTTGGGACTGCCTGCCGCAATGTGTAAAAATGGGGGAATCTGCCTGCCGCTATGTGTAAAAATGGGGAATCTGCCTGCCGCAATGTGTAAAAAGGGGGAATCTGCCTGCCACAATGTGTAAAAATGGGGAATCTGCCTGCCGCTATGTGTAAAAATGGGGAATCTGCCTGCCGCTATGTGTAAAAATGGGGAATCTGCCTGCCGCAATGTGTAAAAAGGGGGAATCTGCCTGCCGCAATGTGTAAAAATGGGGAATCTGACAGCCGCTATGTGTAAAAATGGGGAATCTGCCTGCCGCAATGTGTAAAAGGGGGAATCTGCCTGCCGCAATGTGTAAAAAGGGGGAATCTGTCTGCCGTAATGTGTAAAAATAAGATTTTACTTACCGATAAATCTATTTCTCGTAGTCCGTAGTGGATGCTGGGCCTCCGTCAGGACCATGGGGATTACCGGCTCCGCAGGAGACAGGGCACAAAAATAAAGCTTTAGGATCAGGTGGTGTGCACTGGCTCCTCCCCCTATGACCCTCCTCCAAGCCTCAGTTAGGATACTGTGCCCGGACGAGCGTACACAATAAGGAAGGATTTTGAATCCCGGGTAAGACTCATACCAGCCACACCAATCACACCGTACAACTTGTGATCTGAACCCAGATAACAGTATGACAAACGTAGGAGCCTCTGAACAGACGGCTCACAACAATAACAACCCGATTTTTTTGTAACAATAACTATGTACAAGTATTGCAGACAATCCGCACTTGGGATGGGCGCCCAGCATCCACTACGGACTACGAGAAATAGATTTATCGGTAAGTAAAATCTTATTTTCTCTGACGTCCTAGTGGATGCTGGGACTCCGTCAGGACCATGGGGATTATACCAAAGCTCCCAAACGGGCGGGAGAGTGCGGATGACTCTGCAGCACCGAATGAGAGAACTCCAGGTCCTCTTTAGCCAGGGTATCAAATTTATAGAATTTTACAAACGTGTTCTCCCCCGACCACGTAGCTGCTCGGCAGAGTTGTAATGCCGAGACCCCTCGGGCAGCCGCCCAGGATGAGCCCACCTTCCTTGTGGAATGGGCCTTGACAGATTTAGGCTGTGGCAGGCCTGCCACAGAATGTGCAAGTTGAATTGTGCTACAAATCCAACGAGCAATCGTCTGCTTAGAAGCAGGAGCACCCAGCTTGTTGGGTGCATACAGTATAAACAGCGAGTCAGATTTTCTGACTCCAGCCGTCCTTGAAATATATATTTTCAATGCCCGGACAACGTCCAGCAACTTGGAATCCTCCAAATCGCTAGTAGCCGCAGGCACCACAATAGGCTGGTTCAGGTGAAACGCTGACACCACCTTAGGCAGAAACTGAGGACGCGTCCGCAGTTCTGCCCTGTCCGAATGGAAAATCAGATATGGGCTTTTATACGATAAAGCCGCCAATTCTGATACTCTCCTGGCTGAAGCCAGGGCCAGTAGCATGGTTACTTTCCACGTAAGATATTTCAAATCCACCGATTTGAGTGGCTCAAACCAATGGGATTTGAGAAAATCCAAAACTACATTAAGGTCCCACGGAGCCACTGGGGGCACAACCGGGGGCTGTATATGTAGTACTCCTTTTACAAAAGTCTGGACTTCAGGAACTGAAGCCAATTCTTTCTGGAAGAAAATCGACAGGGCCGAAATTTGAACCTTAATGGACCCCAATTTGAGGCCCATAGACAATCCTGTTTGCAGGAAATGTAGGAATCGACCCAGTTGAAATTCCTCCGTGGGGGCCTTCCTGGCCTCACACCACGCAACATATTTTCTCCAAATGCGGTGATAA
Source organism: Pseudophryne corroboree (assembly GCF_028390025.1). Lineage (NCBI taxonomy): Eukaryota > Metazoa > Chordata > Amphibia > Anura > Myobatrachidae > Pseudophryne > Pseudophryne corroboree. The sequence continues at coordinate 347,371,088 of NC_086447.1, forward strand.
TGTTGTGCAGTCACCTCCTTCCTGGCTTTTACCAGTGTAGGAATGACCTCTTCCGGAATGCCTTTTTCCCTTAGAATTCGGCGTTCAACCGCCATGCCGTCAAACGCAGCCGCGGTAAGTCTTGGAATAGACACGGTCCCTGCTGAAGCAGGTCCCGTCTTAGAGGTAGAGGCCACGGATCTTCCGTGAGCATCTCCTGAAGTTCCGGGTACCAAGTTCTTCTTGGCCAATCCGGAGCCACGAGTATCGTTCTTACTCCCCTTTGCCGTATAATTCTCAGTACTTTTGGTATGAGAGGCAGAGGAGGAAACACATACACTGACTGGAACACCCACGGTGTTACCAGAGCGTCCACAGCTATTGCCTGAGGGTCTCTTGACCTGGCGCAATACCTGTCCAGTTTTTCTGCTGACAGTGCTATCACATGATCTTCCGCCCAGCGAAGAATCCTTGCAGCTTCTGCCATTGCTCTCCTGCTTCTTGTGCCGCCCTGTCTGTCTACGTGGGCGACTGCCGTGATGTTGTCCGACTGGATCAACACCGGCTGACCCTGAAGCAGGGGTTTTGCCAGGCTTAGAGCATTGTAAATCGCTCTTAGCTCCAGTATATTTATGCGAAGAGACATCTCCAGGCTTGACCATACTCCCTGGAAGTTTCTTCCCTGTGTGACCGCTCCCCAGCCTCTCAGACTGGCATCCGTGGTCACCAGGACCCAGTCCTGTATGCCGAATCTGCGGCCCTCTAACAGATGAGCACTCTGCAACCACCACAGAAAAGACACCCTTGTCCGTGGCGATAAGGTTATCCGCTGATGCATCTGCAGATGCGATCCGGACCATTTGTCCAGCAGATCCCACTGAAAAGTTTGTGCGTGGAACCTGCCGAATGGAATCGCTTCGTAAGAAGCCACCATCTTTCCCAGGACTCTTGTGCATTGATGCACAGACACTTTTCCTGGTTTTAGGAGGTTCCTGACAATTTCGGATAACTCCCTGGCTTTCTCCTCCGGAAGAAAAACCTTTTTCTGAACCGTGTCCAGAATCATTCCCAGGAACAGCAGACGTGTCGTCGGGTTCAATTGAGATTTTGGAAAATTCAGAATCCACCCGTGCTGTTGCGGCACTACTTGGGTTAGTGCTACTACGTCTTCCAGCTGTTCTCTGGACCTTGCCCTTATCAGGAGATCGTCCAAGTAAGGGATAATTAATACGCCTTTTCTTCGCAGAAGAAACATCATCTCGGCAATTACCTTGGTAAAGACCCGAGGTGCCGTGGACAATCCAAACGGCAGCGTCTGAAACTGATAATGACAGTTTTGCACCACGAACCTGAGGTACCCTTGGTGTGAAGGGCAAATTGGGACATGCAGGTAAGCATCCTTGATGTCCAGGGACACCATAAAGTCCCCTTCTTCCAGATTCGCTATCACTGCTCTGAGTGACTCCATCTTGAACTTGAATTTTTGTATGTACAGGTTCAAAGATTTCAGATTTAGAATAGGTCTTACCGAGCCGTCCGGCTTCGGTACCACAAATAGCGTGGAGTAATACCCCTTTCCCTGTTGTAGGAGGGGTACCTTGACTATCACCTGCTGAGAAAACAGCTTGTGAATGGCTTCCAATACCGTCGCCCTGTCTGAGGGAGACGTTGGCAAAGCAGACTTTAGGAACCGGCGAGGGGGAGACTTCTCGAATTCCAACCTGTAGCCCTGAGATACTACCTGCAGGATCCAGGGGTCCACCTGTGAGCAAGCCCACTGCGCGCTGAAATTCTTGAGTCGACCCCCCACCGCTCCTGAGTCCGCTTGTAAAGCCCCAGCGTCATGCTGAGGGCTTTGCAGAACCCGGGGAGGGCTTCTGTTCCTGGGAAGGAGCTGCTTGCTGCCCTCTCTTACCCTTTCCTCTGCCTCGGGGCAGATATGACTGTCCTTTTGCCCGCTTGTTCTTATTGGACCGAAAGGACTGCGGCTGAAAAGACGGTGTCTTTTTCTGTTGGGAGGGGGTCTGAGGTAAAAAGGTGGATTTCCCGGCAGTTGCCGTGGCCACCAGATCCGATAGACCCACGCCAAATAATTCCTCCCCTTTATACGGCAATACTTCCATATGCCGTTTGGAATCCGCATCACCTGACCACTGTCGCGTCCATAAACTTCTTCTGGCAGATATGGACATCGCACTTACTCTCGATGCCAGAGTGCAAATATCCCTCTGAGCATCTCGCATATAAAGAAAAGCATCCTTTAATTGCTCTAAAGTCAATAAAATACTGTCCCTATCCAGGGTATCAATATTTTCAGTCAGGGAATCCGACCAGACCACCCCAGCACTGCACATCCAGGCTGAGGCGATGGCTGGTCGCAGTATAACACCAGTATGTGTGTATATACTTTTTAGGGTAGTTTCCAGCCTCCTATCAGCTGGATCCTTGAGGGCGGCCGTATCAGGAGACGGTAACGCCACTTGTTTTGATAAGCGTGTGAGCGCCTTATCCACCCTAGGGGGTGTTTCCCAGCGCGCCCTAACCTCTGGCGGGAAAGGGTATAATGCCAATAACTTTTTTGAAATTAGCACTTTTCTATCTGGGTTAACCCACGCTTCATCACATACATCATTCAATTCCTCTGATTCAGGAAAAACTACAGGTAGTTTTTTCACACCCCACATAATACCCCTTTTTGTGGTACTTGCAGTATCAGAGATATGTAAAGCCTCCTTCATTGCCGTGATCATATAACGTGTGGCCCTACTGGAAAATACGTTTTTTTTCTTCACCGTCGACACTAGATTCAGTGTCCGTGTCTGGGTCTGTGTCGACCGACTGAGGTAAAGGGCGTTTTACAGCCCCTGACGGTGTCTGAGACGCCTGGGCAGGTACTAACTGGTTTGCCGGCCGTCTCATGTCGTCAACTGATTTTTGTAATGTGCTGACATTATCACGTAATTCCATAAACAAAGCCATCCATTCCGGTGTCGACTCCCTGGGGGGTGACATCACCATTACCGGCAATTGCTCTGCCTCCACACCAACATCGTCCTCATACATGTCGACACACACGTACCGACACACAGCAGACACACAGGGAATGCTCTATTGAAGGCAGGACCCCACTAGCCCTTTGGGGAGACAGAGGGAGAGTTTGCCAGCACACACCCAAGCGCTATAATATATATGGGAACAACCCTATATAAGTGTTGTATTCTTATAGCAGCTTAAATATAGTAATATCGCCAAAAAAAGTGCCCCCCCTCTCTGTTTTACCCTGTTTCTGTAGTGCAGTGCAGGGTAGAGTCCTGGGAGCCTTCCTCACAGCGGAGCTGAGCAGGAAAATGGCGCTGTGTGCTGAGGAGAATAAGCCCCGCCCCCTATTTCGGCGGGCTCTTCTCCCGGAGTTTGTGAGATCTGGCAGGGGTTAAATACATCCATATAGCCTCAAGGGCTATATGTGATGTATTTTTAGCCATAAGAAAGGTATTATACATTGCTGCCCTGGGCGCCCCCCCCAGCGCCCTGCACCCTCAGTGACCGCTGTGTGAAGTGTGCTGACAACAATGGCGCACAGCTGCAGTGCTGTGCGCTACCTCATGAAGACTGAAAAGTCTTCTGCCGCCTGTTTCTGGACCTCTTCAATCTTCGGCATCTGCAAGGGGGGTCGGCGGCGCGGCTCCGGGACCGGACTCCATGGCTGGGCCTGTGTTCGATCCCTCTGGAGCTAATGGTGTCCAGTAGCCTAAGAAGCCAATCCATCCTGCACGCAGGTGAGTTCACTTCTCTCCCCTAAGTCCCTCGATGCAGTGAGCCTGTTGCCAGCAGGACTCACTGAAAATAAAAAACCTAAAAACTTTTTCTAAGTAGCTCTTTAGGAGAGCCACCTAGATTGCACCCTGCTCGGACGGGCACAAAAACCTAACTGAGGCTTGGAGGAGGGTCATAGGGGGAGGAGCCAGTGCACACCACCTGATCCTAAAGCTTTATTTTTGTGCCCTGTCTCCTGCGGAGCCGCTAATCCCCATGGTCCTGACGGAGGCCCAGCATCCACTAGGACGTCAGAGAAAAGGGGGACGCTGTCTGCCGTAATGTGTAACAAGGGCACGCTGTCTGCCGTAATGTGTAAAAAGGGGACGCTGTCTGCCGTAATGTGTAAAAAGGGGGACGCTGTCTGCCGTTATGTGTACAAAGTGTACGCTGTCTGCCGCTACTGTATGTTTAACAAGGGCACGCTGTCTGCCGTTATGTGTAAAAAGTGTACGCTGTCTGCCGCTATGTGTAACAAGGGCACGCTGTCTGCCGTTATGTGTAAAAAGGGGACGCTGTCTGCCGTTATGTGTAAAAAGTGCACGCTGTCTGCCGTAATGTGTAAAAAGGGGGACGCTGTCTGCCGTAATGTGTAAAAAGGGGACGCTGCCTGCCGTAATGTGTAAAAAGAGGAATCTGTGCGCTGTAAGGTATGAAAGGGTCTCTACCTGGTGTAGTGGTGCTACTGTGCGGCGTAATTTGAATAATGGAGACTACTGTGCACCGTTTTAGGAATTGGTATTATTTTGTGGCCACACCCCTTCCCCACGAAGCCACGCCACTATGTATTTTTGCGCGCGCCTATGGCGCGCACTGCCCCTGTTTTGCATGCAGGGGTGGGGCTCCGATGCCGTTTCTTGCACACAGTGCTAAAATGTCTAGTTACGGAACTGTTGCTAGGTATCCATTTCTCTGGCCCTGAGCAGGTCCCCCTCACCAGACCCTCTCCAGGGGTGAGGGGGTGGACTTGGATGGGATGGGGGGGGGGGGGGGGCAAAGCATTTTGTCGCACCTGGGCCCACCGCTCGCTAGTTCCGCCACTGGTGCAAACGCATAGTCGCCACCCACGGGGGAGTGTATTTTCGCTTTGCAAGAGTGCGAACGCCTGTGCAGCCGAGCGGTACAAAAACATTTTGTGCAAAACAAGACCAGCCCTGTAGTTATTTATTCTGTGCAATGATTGCTGCGATGAAGGTCTCGGAATTGACGTCAGATAACCGCCCTGCAAATGCCTGGACACGCCTGCATTTTTCCAAACACACCCAGAAAACGGTCAGTTGACACCCATAAACTCCCACTTCCTGTCAATCTCCTTGCGGTCGACTGTGCGAATGGAATCTTCACTAGAAGCAGTGCAAAACAACGATGCTCTTTGTACCTGTACGCCACGTGTGCGCATTGCGGGCCATACGCATGCATAGTTTTGCCATTTATTTAAATGATCGCTACGCAACGAACAACGGCAGCTAGCGATCAACTCGGAATGAGGGCCATTATACATAGAAAAAACAGGACACATACCATACAAATGCTGACATAAAAATGGTTGCAAAAGGCCGATAATATAAACTATAGAAAAGGCATTCGAGACGTGCTACCAAGCAAATAGAAATATTAAGAAAACAATCCTCATGGTGCATGGTAAGTCCTTGCAAATATCAAGTAACAAAACATACAAATGACTCAATAAGAAGAAGAAAACAGCAAATAGAGAAAAAAACAAGTAAAAAGGAAAGCAGGGATAAGAGGGACCTGCGGAAAGGGGGAAAGGAAGGGAGGGGGTCGTCGTCATGGATTCAGGACCTAAAGGTTAAACCAGTGACATATGCGTTTTATATGTGGGGGATGACTTAAATCTGAGCCATTCTAACCAGATTGCAGTGAAGCCAGCAGTATTTGACTGTGGGGTAAGAGAAAGATCTTCCATAGCCATATAAAAATCAACTTTCTTAAACCAGCGTGATATTGGAGGTTGCTGAGCAGATCTCCAATAACACGGTATAGTAGCCCTGGCTGCGTTCACCAGATGTCGGAGTAGCGAGTTCTTATACTCAGAAAGGGGAATGTCTATCAGATTGAGAAGCCAAAATTCTGGAGTCTTGGGAATCGGAAACCCAGTTAGTTGGTGAGTTATCTTTTGGACCTGACACCAAAATTCGGACAAGGCCTGGCACTCCCACCATATGTGGTATGGGGTACCTAATGACTGCCCGCATCTCCAACAGAGAGCAGAGACTGACGGAAACATCTGGTGAACCCGTTCAAGGCAACGGTACCATCTGGACATAATTTTGTATTCTGTCTCCAAAACTTGAATTGAAGGTGAGCTGGCAAAAGTATAACTGTATATACGTGACCATTGATCATCTGTAAGCTCCTTCCGGAGATGCCAACCTGTTACAAAGGAGGGGGTCGGAAGAGAAAGACAAGTTATGCATTTTTGGTATAATTGTGATATCAAGTGTCTAGGTGTCAATTTAGATAAGCAAAGGGTCTCAAAAGAGGTAGGGCGCCATCCGCCTGGGCGAACTGGTAGAGAGTTAACATAGTATCGGAGCTGTAAATACACCCAAAAACTATTAGATGGCAAACTATAATTTTGTGACAACTCCGTAAAGGAACGAAAGCCGCTAGCAGTGACCAGATGAGACAGCCTAGACATGCCTGCCTGAGTCCATTTAGTTAATGCAGAATGAGATAGGGCATTAGGCGGCAGGTCTGGATGATTCGATAAAGGCATGAGTAAGGAAAGGCCCGGGCTAAATGTCAGTAGGCATTTACATTTCTTCCAGCAACGCAGTGTAGGATCTAATGTCGTATTTGGGGAATCTGACGCTGCCACGGAATAGTATGAGCAAGGGTACCTGTGGAAGATTCCACAATTAGCGGCCACTGTTTCGTAGCGGGGAATTGTGACATCTCAATAACCCTGGCTAAATAAACTGCGTTATAGTAGCTAATAAAGTGAGGAAGTTGAAGGCCCCCATCTGTATGGTTACGGATCAGAACCGTCTGTGCTAATCTATGACCTCTTTTACCCCAAACAAAGCGAACCACTGTGGCTTGGAGATCCTTAAAGAAGGTGTTAGGTATGGAAATGGGCAATGTCTGTAAAAGGTACAAGACTTTTGGTAGAATATTAATTTTTATTGTATTACGTCTACCCCACCAGGATAAATTAAGAGCCGACCATTTATTAAGATCAGTTTTAATTTTATGCAGTAAGGGTGGAAAATTATGTCTATACAAATCAGAGGTATCGCTCGAAAGTATAACACCTAAATACTTAAAATGGGAAGGGTTCCAGAGAACCGGGAAGTCACGGAGGCCCATAATCACTCGAGATGGTGTAGTAATGTTCAGGGCTATCGATTTAGTGTAGTTTATTTTAAAATTAGAGATAATGGGGGTAATTCTGAGTTGATTGCAGCAGGAATTTTGTTAGCAGTTGGGCAAAACCAGGTGCACTGCAGGGGAGGCAGATATAACATGTGCAGAGAGAGTTAGATTTGGGTGGGTTATTTTGTTTCTGTGCAGGGTAAATACTGGCTCCTTTATTTTACACTGCAAATTAGATTGCAGATTGAACACACCACACCCAAATCTAACTCTCTCTGCACATGTTAAATCTGCCTCCCCTGCAGTGCACATGGTTTTGCCAAACTGCTAACAAAATTCCTGCTGCGATCAACTTGGAATTACCCCCAATATGGATTCTAGTAAATTCAGTCATCAAAGCTGGGAGAGAAACAACTGGATTGGAAATCGAAGCCAGTAAATCTACAGTGTATAATGCCAGTTTATATTCATAATCACCAACTCTTATGCCATGAATATTCTGATTTGCTCTGATCACTCTAGCTAATGCCTCCATGCAGAGCACAAAGATGAGTGGGGAAAGGGGGCATCCCTGTCTCGTCTCATTTCTAATCAGAAAAGAGTTGGAAAGAGCACCGTTCACCCTGACCCTACCTATGGGTGAGCTATACGGGGCTAGTATATGTTGGAGGCAAATAGGGCCCAGACCCATATGGCTGAGGAGACCCTCCATAAAAGACCAATCAACCCTATCAGAAGTCTTCTCCGCATCGGTGGACAGAAGAATCACCGGAACCGAACCAGAGTGGGCATAATGAATAAGATCTATAATCTTGGACGTATTGTCCTTGGCTTCATGACCCGGGACAAAGCCCACCTTATCTCCATGCACCACCGATGGGAGAAAGGGGCTCAATCTGTTTGCAATCACAGTTCAGTAATGAGATAGACCTATAGCTCGAGCATTGCTGGTCCCCTCTTTTGAACAAGGAAAAAATTATTTATTGTGTGGTGATCAGTTTGATAAGTATAGGTTTAACCTGTGTGTGGACTATTTATGTAAATTCATATGACAATTATGTGGATGACAGTGAAATAATTAAAAATACCAATTTATCAATCTAAAGGTTATGTAATACAATTATAGTTGACATGATAGCAGAAATGATAAATATTGACAAAGAAACTGTTAGGCAAGTTTTGCATGACAAAATGTTGTGCTAAGGTGGTTCCAAGGCTTCTCACTGCCGAGCAGAAAGAAAATCGAAAGCAATTTTGTACAGACATTTTGGAACAAATCCAAGTGGATTCATATTTGTTAGGTAAAGCTATTACCTATGATGAAGCATGGATCTTCCAGTACGATCCTAAGACAAAGCGCCAGTCCATGCACTGGAAAACACCATCATCACCAAGAATGAAGAAAGCTGGTCAAAGCAAATCCAAATTCAAAGCCATGTTAATTATTTTCTTTGATATCAAGGGTGTTATTTTGGCAGACTGGGTGCCAGAAGACACAACAGTAAATCATCATTACTACAAAAATGTTCTAGCAACTTTGCAGGAAAGAATCAGAAGAAAGAGGCCAGTGTTGTGTTGTAATGGTTTCAGCCCACATCAGAACAATGCACCACCCCACACAGCTCTCTATGTGAAGCAGTTTTTGGCGGAGAAACAGATTGCATGCTAGAATACCCTCCATACTCGTAAATAAGATTTTTTACTTTTTACTGAAAAAATAGTTTTTTTCTCGTCCCTAGTGCAGAGCAACCTTCTGTGCACTGTTGTAACCAAATTTAAATATCAAATTAAATTGTAAAAAAAGTAACAGGAAATCAACAAAACAAACACACACTGATTTTCTATTTAAAAGAAACAGGATAAAGTATTATGTAAATTGCTGCTTTGAGAATAAAGACTGGTGATATGTTTAGATTGCATAGATATAACCATCACAGTTTTGCTCCTCTAACAAATTAAAGCACATGAACAAAAGGAGGTCCCTAGATAGAAAAAAATATAAGGGAAAATGGAATGATAATAAAAAAGATATGGTATATCTTGTTGCCCTAAATGGGCTCTTACTAAACCGTAGTATTCCTTCTCTGGGAGTGGGCTGCGCAGTCCCACTAAATCCCACTGAACCAAACGGACCGTTTCACCATAGAATAGGCTTGTTCACTGGTGAATACTACGGTTTAGTAAGAGCCCATTTAGGGCAACAAGATATACCATATCTTTTTTATTATCATTCCATTTTCCCTTATATTTTTTTCTATCTAGGGACCTCCTTTTGTTCATGTGCTTTAATTTGTTAGAGGAGCAAAACTGTGATGGTTATATCTATGCAATCTAAACATATCACCAGTCTTTATTCTCAAAGCAGCAATTTACATAATACTTTATCCTGTTTCTTTTAAATAGAAAATCAGTGTGTGTTTGTTTTGTTGATTTCCTGTTACTTTTTTTACAATTTAATTTGATATTTAAATTTGGTTACAACAGTGCACAGAAGGTTGCTCTGCACTAGGGACGAGAAAAAAACTATTTTTTCAGTAAAAAGTAAAAAATCTTATTTACAAGGTGGAGCAAGGATTTCTCCTTTTTTTGGTATCAAACCTGTATAGGCTAATATTATTGAAGATTGTCCTATGCTCTTTCTGATATATGTTCTTTCTGTTATACAGCCAATGTGCTCCTTCTGATACACAGCCTTTAAATTTCATGCTCTCTCATCCACTAAACTGGACAGCAGAAGCACTTTGGTAGTCATACTCTCTCATTCAGCAGATTACGGCCATACTCCACAGGATACGCCTGATCCCGGTCGATCTTGGAAGCAAATCTGTGGCAGGCCTGGTCAGTAACTGTGTGGGGGACCAGCAGTGAACACCAGGTGCAGTAAACAACCCAGCTGAACAGCAGAAGTAAGACACCCCCTTAAATTATTCCACCTTTTTCTTCACTCTGTCTTTTCTGTATCTTAAAAATTCAGTAGTGACAATCACATATATCATATACCCAATTAATTTCTTCTTTGTTTACCTTATTATACGATTTGCGTGATCAGTATAATTTCATACCAAATCAGTAACTATTCGGACTTTCAGACTTCTATTCATAGTAGAAAGCCGAATGACACTATACTTATTAAGCAAAAGCCTTCCCGGGTACACGTCTGCCTAAACATAGAGCAGAAGGTGTTCAAGAACCCACATAGGCAACATTCAAATCTGCCATATCACACATACTCTCCTTTTCATGGTAAGCATTCACAAACACGGAGGTAACTAAACCAAGGTATCCTTTTCTTTCTGGGATCAGAAAAATAATCTGTCATATATTATAGACAGACCTTTTCCCAGTTCAAATTAATTATTTATTGATTACTAATAATTTTCACCAAGGCGCTCACTATTTTTACATTTGTTAATTAATAATTTTTTAAGATAAGCATAATTGATATGTATCACTATTTGCAAACATATCTTTAATAATTGTGTCACTTTATTTTTAATATAATTATTAAAAGTTATGTTTTAAATGTCTAATATTTGACAAAGAGTGCCCCAACAAAGAGTCTTTCTCCTCTCCGTTCTTTTGCTTGAAATTCACTGACTCTGGGAGCACCACCGACTGGTAATTAATACACTTAGTGTACATTATTTGTTTAAAGTCGGTCACAGACCAAGAACCTATTTTGGTTATTGTCTGTATCAATAACCTGTTGCGGAACTATTTCTGTTAGTTTTACCCTCCATACTCGCCAGATCTAGCACCATGTGACTTCTTTCTTTCCCCTAAAGTCAAATCTGTACTCAAGGGAACCTGTTTTGCATCAGTGAAGTAAAGAAGAAAATGAGGGAGCTGTTGAGATACAGCTGACAGAAAATGAGCTACAGCACGTCTTAGACCACTGGAAAATAAGAATGCAGTGGTGTGTGGATGAAGAAGGGGAACAAAAAGTACATAGAAGGGGAACAAAGTTAAAATGTACTTAATATAATTAAACATAAAGTATAGCTTTGGTCTCTTTATTTAATAGCCACACCTAGAATTTTTATTAAAACTACCACACATTGCACGGGGTTAAGGTGGGAATAAGTTAATCAAAAAAATCAAATCAAGTCAAAATAGGATTTTGGTTACCTACCGGTAAATCCTTTTCTTGTAGTCTGTAGAAGATGCTGGGGTCCACATTAGTACCATGGTGTATAGACGGGTCCACTAGGAGCCATTGACACTTTAAGAGTTTGAGAGTGTGGGCTGGCTCCTCCCTCTATCCCCCTCCTACCAGACTCAGTCTAGAAATTGTGCCCGAGGAGACGGACAACTTCGAGAGAAGGATTTAACACAGATAGTGGCGAGATTCATACCAGCTAACACATACAAGGCACATCAAGCTAACTAGCTTGAAAAACTCAGCAACTGCTGAAACATTACTTACCAAGTAACAATGCAGTACATAACTAAACAAAGTTGTACTGAACCAGATAACGGTTGCAGGAAAACAAAGCGCTAGGCGGGCGCCTAGCATCGTCTACGGACTACGAGAAAAGGATTTACCGGTAGGTAACCAAAATCCTATTTTCTCTTACGTCCTAGAGGATGCTGGGGTCCACATTAGTACCATGGGGATGTACCAAAGCTCCCAGAACAGGAGGAAGAGCGCGGAGGCTCCTGCAGAACTGATTGACTGAACTTCAGATCATCAGAGGCCAAAGTATTGAACTTGTAGAACTTATCAAATGTGTTCGACCCAGACCAAGTTGCGGCAAAGTTGTAACGCCGAGACACCCCGGGCAGCCACCCAGGAAGACCCCACCTTACGAGTAGAGTGGGCCTTAACAGATTTTGGACACGGTAATCCTGCCGTAGAATAAGCATGCTGGATAGTGAACCTAATCCAGCGAGATATAGTCTGCTTTGAAGCAGGACACCCAATTTTCTTTGGATTATACAGGACAAACAAAGAGTCCGATTTCCTGTGACGAGCCGTCCTCTTCACATAGATTTTCAAAGCCCTCACAACATCCAAGGACTTTGACGAAATTGAGGAGTCAGTAGCCACCGGCACCACAGTATGTTGGTTGATATGAAATGCCGACACAACCTTTGGAAGAAACTGCTGACGTGTCTGGAGCTCAGCTCTATCTTCATGGAAGATCAAGTAAGGGCTTTTACAAGACAAAGCCCCCAATTCTGACACATGTCTAGCAGAAGCTAAGGCCAACAACGTGACAGCATTCCATGTAAGAAAATTTGACCTCAACCTCCTGTAGAGGCTCAAACCAGTCCGACTGGAGGAACTGCAACACCATGTTAAGTTGTCACCTCTGACATCGCAGCTCTGCTCTTCGTTCCGCCCTGTCGGTTTATGTAAGCCACCATCGTTACATTGTCCGACTGTACTTTTATGGCCAGATTTCTTAGAAGATGGGCCGCCTGAAGAAGACCGTTGTAGACGGCTCTTAGTTCCAGGATGTTGATCGGCAGGCCGGCTTCCAGACTTGACCACCTTCCTTGGAAGGTTTCCCCTTGAGTGACTGTGCCCCAGCCCCGGAGACTCGCATCCGTGGTTAGAAGGACCCAGTCCTGAATCCCAAACCTGCGGCCCTCCAGAAGGTGAGGCAATTGGAGCCAACAGAGGAGTGAAATCCTGGCCCTTGGCAACAGATGAATTCTCTGGTGCATGTGTAGATGAGATCCTGACCACTTGTCCAGGAGATCCAGTTGGAAGGCCCGAGCATGGAACCTCCCATACTGGATGTCAGCTGCGTCTCACCTACCAGCGCGCTGGTGTGCAGGCCTCCGGAGGTCATGGCCCCAGTCGCGACTGCATGGATGCGCTGACCGCGAGCGTCATCTCCCGTGTCGCTGAATACCCCTGAGTCTGGTCCTGCGTTTGTGTTCCGCTGTGTGCCGGCATCCGGTCTGTATGGATGCTGCTATGACAATTGCACTCAGCTAATCCCGGCATCTAATCCAGCCCTGTGTTTCCAGCCAGAACACTGCGACCAATCACTGCAGAGCAAGGGGTATAAGTTCCTGTCTGGGGCTCACTCTCATCGCCTCGGACAACGAGTCACATACCCTGTGTCTAGTTCTCCCAGTTCCTGCGTTCTTGTTTCCAGCGTTCCCCTGTGGTTAACTCATTTGTTCCAGCTTCCATTTCTACAGCTCTCCTGTTACTCCGGACATCAGCTACATCCAGCTTCAAACCCATCAGCAGTAATGTTCTTTCTCATTACTTACCTGTGCACTAATTGTCAGCATACCATCTGTGCAACTCAGCAGTATAACATCTACTTGCTTAGAGACTGTCTCCTGCTTTATCCTAAGTGTGGCTATATGGACTTGTGCTTTACAGAGACTGAGTTACTTATATATTCCGGAGTTCTGCTTTCCTAACCATTATCAGTTTGCCCTGTGTTATTCAGAGACTGTGTATTTCCAAATACTACTGGAGTTCTGTTATTTCACCTGCATTCATTATCAAGTTATTTTACGTTCTGCTGCAAGAGACTTTTATGTTGTTTGGATTCAGTTACCTGTCATAGTTTTCCACATTACCGATTTCCATTGTATTCAGTATTATACCATCTGCTTTGCATTAATAAATATCAGCGCTTATGCGCAGGACTTTCATATTGCCTCCCCGCTTTGTACATCGCACCAACACTGACCCACTAGCGCCCCCGCCGGGGACAGACAAAACCAGAGACCTGACAGTTTGTCCGAGGCCCATGGACCCGGACGGTGGTCAGAGTAAGGGGTCAGGGACACTCCAAGGCTTAGTGTTACGACTAGATGGTCAAGAGGCTGCGCAGCAACAGATTATACAATACCTGCAGGAAATGTCTTCTCGCTTAGATACTCTGCAACAGTCATTTCCAACTTCAGCTCCTCCAGTGTCCCCATCAGTTTCTGCTCCTGTTCCTAGTTCCATAGTTTCTAGCTCTCCAGTTGCTTCTATTCCAATGTCTCACATCCATCTTCCTACACCAAGTAAATTTGATGGTAATCCTAAAATGTGTCGTGGATTTTTGAATCAATGCGAAGTCCACTTTGAATTGCAACCACAGAACTTTCCAACACCTAGAGCAAAGGTTGCATATATTGTCTCTCTTTTAGCTGGTTCTGCTCTGAATTGGGTCTCTCCGCTGTGGGAGCGAGCAGATGCATTGCTGAATAATTATACAGAGTTTGTTGCCGCATTCCGACGCATCTTTGACGAGCCTGGGTGTACGACTTCTGCTTCCTCAGACCTCCTTCAGATCCGCCAGGGAACACGTACTGTGGGTCAGTACGTCATTCAGTTCCAGACATTGGCATCAGAGGTGAAGTGGGACAACCAGGCATTGGTTGCCGCCTTCTGGCATGGTCTGTCTGACCGCATAAAGGATGAATTGACTACCCGAGATCTACCAGAGCAACTGGAGGCCCTAATCTCCCTATGTGTCAAGTTGGATCTACGTTTACGTGAGCGAGCCTGTGAACGCTCTCGAGGTGATCTTCGCAAGCACCGAGTTATGCCTCCTGTACAGTCTCAACCTATTACTGCTGACGAACCTATGCAGGTAAACAAATTTCGTTTAACACCTGAGGAGCGGTCCAGAAGATTAAAGGGAAGACTGTGTCTCTATTGTGCTGCTGATGGTCATCTGATTGGTTCCTGCCCTGCTCAGTCGGGAAACGCCAGGTCCTAACTTGCAAAGGAGGAGTCAAGCTAGGGACCTTGAATAAAGCTCCTTCATCTCAAGACCTAATATTGCCTGTCACTTTGGAAATGCCAGATGGACTCCAGTCTTTGTCCGCTTTAGTGGATTGTGGTGCTGCTGGGAATTTTATCACACAAGCTGCAGTGGATAGACTTTCTCTCCCAGTGTCAAAGCTGTCTCATCCGGTTTATCTTTCTGCCGTAGACGGAAGCCTTATTGCTGAAGGATCCATCACTCAGCAGACCAAGTCGGTAGTTCTGGGAGTGGGCTTCCTGCATTCTGAGCTCATCAAATTCCAGGTCCTACCAAAAGCTATCTCTGAGTTTGTACTGGGTATGCCTTGGCTTCAATTGCACAATCCACAATTTGACTGGTCTACCTTACAGTTGACGGCGTGGAGTCCCTCCTGTCTCCATTCATGCTTAGCTCAAGTATGTCCAGTAAAATCCACAAGTGTAAAACCTCAGTCTGGTCTTCCAGAGGCCTATCAGGAATTCACTGACGTCTTCAGTGAGAAAGCTGTTGATGTCTTGCCGCCTCATCGAGAATGGGATTGTCCCATTGATTTGGTTCCAGGGAGCAAGCCACCTAAAGGGCGTACATACCCTCTTTCAGTTCCAGAGACTCAAGCAATGAGTGAATATATAAAGGAGAATTTACAGAAAGGGTTTATCCGTCCATCTTCTTCCCCGGCCGGTGCGGGATTCTTCTTTGTTAAGACTACACCCCTGTATTGATTATCGGGGTTTAAATGACATCACGATTAAAAACAGCTACCCGTTACCTCTCATCACAGAGCTGTTTGACAGAGTCAGAGGTGCCTCCATCTTCACGAAACTGGATCTTCGCAGGGCTTACAATCTTATCAGGATTCGAAGTGGTGATGAGTGGAAAACCGCCTTCAATACTCGTGATGGCCACTACGAATATCTAGTGATGCCCTTCGGTTTGAGTAATGCCCCGGTTGTGTTTCAAAACTTTGTCAACGAAGTATTTAGAGATCTCCTGTATAAGTGTGTGGTAGTTTACCTCGATGACATCCTGATATTTTCCCGTGATTTAGTTTCTCATCGCCAACAGGTAAAAGAGGTTCTTCGACGTCTTCGACAGAATCATCTGTATGGCAAACTATCTAAATGCACGTTTGAAGCTTCTTCAATATCTTTCCTGGGATACATCATTTCCGGAACAGACCTTCAAATGGACCCGGCTAAACTAGAAGCCATAGAGAACTGGTCTCTTCCAACAACACTCAAGTCAGTTCAACATTTTATTGGCTACGCTAACTACTACAGGAAGTTTATTGAGGGCTTTTCCACATTAATAGCCCCAATTACCTGCCTAACCCGAAAAGGGGGAAATCCTTCCCAATGGTCTGATAAAGCGCTGTCTGCTTTTCATAAAATAAAACAGGCTTTTATTTCAGCTCCCGTGTTACAACAGCCAGATGTCAATAAGGCCTTCATCTTGGAAGTAGACGCCTCAACGGTTGGCGTGGGCGCAGTCCTGTCCCAGGTGGGCGTTGATGGTAAGACTCACCCTTGCGGGTTTTTCTCTCGTAGATTCTTGCCTGCAGAAATGAACTATACCATCATTGACCAGGAGCTGTTGGCAATCAAATTGGCCCTTGAAGAATGGAGATATCTGCTGGAGGGTGCGAGATTCCCTATTACGATCTACACGGAGCACAAGAACCTTCTTTACTTGAAGGCAGCGCAGTGTCTGAATCCCCGACAAGCAAGGTGGGCCCTATTCTTTTCTCGTTTTGATTTTAAGTTGATGTTTAGACCTGGCTCACAAAATGTTAAGGCAGATGCATTATCTCGCTCTATGAGTTCAACTGAGGAATCATCAGAACAAGCTGCTCGACCCATATTAAATCCTGTGGTGTTCGCAGCTACAGGGGTATCCCAAGTTCCACCTCCAGGCAAGATGTTTGTCTCTCCTGAGCTTCATCCAAATCTCCTGTCCTGGGCTCATACATCTAAATTTACTGGTCACCCTGGAGTCCTAAAAACTTTCAAGTTTCTGTCCCAAACTTATTGGTGGCCTCATATGAAAGTAGATGTTCAAGAATTCATAGCTTCATGTCCCAAATGTGCTCAGCACAAAGTTCCTCATCAGGCTCCTGCTGGCCAATTGCTACCAAATTCCATTCCCAAGCGCCCCTGGTCTCATTTATCAATGGACTTTATTTCAGACCTTCCTCCCTCTAATGGATATGATACCATCTGGGTAGTGGTTGATAGGTTTTCAAAAATGGCACACTTCATCCCATTCATGGGGTTACCCTCTGCTCCAAAGCTTGCACAGTTATTTCTTCGTGAAATCTTTAGGTTACATGGACTTCCAACAGAAATAATATCTGACCGTGGTGTACAGTTTGTGGCAAAGTTTTGGAGGGCTCTGTGTTCTGCGTTACAAGTCAAACTTAAGTTCTCTACAGCCTATCACCCTCAAACAAATGGGCAGACCGAAAGGGTAAATCAAGAGCTTGAGACCTATCTAAGACTGTATATTTCCTCTTCACAGGATGACTGGGTAGATGCCTTGGGCGGAGTTTGCTCATAATTTCCGTTATCATACTTCTACAGATACTGTACAACTCCTTTTTTCGCAGTTTATGGTCAACATCCTAGAGTACCGGATTTCCAAGATTTACCCGTCATAGACGTGCCTGCAGCTGCTTCTGCTTTTCAGCGGTTCTCTCTCAAATTTGGAAGAAGATTCATCTATCTCTTAAAAAGGTTTCTCAACGGTATAAAATGTTTGCTGATCGAAAGAGACGAGCAGTTCCTAGTTTAAAGCCAGGCAACAAAGTCTGGTTATCTACTCGGAATCTCCGTCTCAGAGTTCCTTCGATGAAATTTGCTCCACGGTTTATTGGACCATTTCCAGTAGAAAGTGTTATTAATCCAGTGGCTTATAAGTTAAAACTGTCTTCCTATTTGAAAGTTCCCAACTCATTCCATATTTCTCTCCTCAGACCACTAATTCTCAATCGTTTCCAGAGAGCGCTTCCAGTAGCCCCACGGGGCGTGGAATACGAGGTAGAAAAGATCTTGGACTCTCGTCATCGCTACGGTCATTTGCAATACCTAATTGACTGGTCTGGATATGGTCCTGAAGAGAGGAGTTGGGTAAACGCTATGGATGTGAACGCTCCACGGTTGGTACAAGCCTTCCACAGACTCTTCCCTGCCAAGCCTCGTGGGTGTTCGGTGCCCACCCATAAAGGAGGGGGTACTGTCAAGAATCGGTGGTCAGCTGCGTCTCACCTAACAGCGCGCTGGTGTGCAGGTCTCCGGAGGTCATGGCCCCAGTCGCGACTGCATGGATGCGCTGACCGCGAGCGTCATCTCCCGTGTCGCTGAATACCCCTGAGTCTGGTCCTGTGTTTGTGTTCCGCTGTGTGACGGCATCCGGTCTGTATGGATGCTGCTATGACAATTGCACTCAGCTAATCCCGGCATCTAATCCAGCCCTGTGTTTCCAGCCAGAACACTGCGACCAATCACTGCAGAGCAAGGGGTATAAGTTCCTGTCCGGGGCTCACTCTCATCGCCTCAGACAACGAGTCAGATACCCTGTGTCTAGTTCTCCCAGTTCCTGCGTTCCTGTTTCCAGCGTTCCCCTGTGGTTACCTCATTTGTTCCAGCTTCCATTTCTACAGCTCTCCTGTTACTCCGGACTTCAGCTACATCCAGCTTCAAACCCATCAGCAGTAAGAGACTCTCCTCAGGTGTTCTTTCTCATTACTTACCTGTGCACTAATTGTCAGCATACCATCTGTGCAACTCAGCAGTATAACATCTACTGGCATAGAGACTGTCTCCTGCTTTAGCCTAAGTGTGGCTATATGGACTTGTGCTTTACAGAGACTGTGAGTTACTCATATATTCCGGAGTTCTTCTTTCCTAACCATTATTAGTTTCCCCTGTGTTATTCAGAGACTGTGTATTTCCAAATACTACTGGAGTTCTGTTATTTCACCTGCATTCATTATCAAGTTATTTTACGTTCTGCTGCAAGAAACTTTTATGTTGTTTGGATTCAGTTACCTGTCATAGTTTTCCACATTACCGGTTTCCATTGTATTCAGTATTATACCATCTGCTTTGCATTAATAAATATCAGCGCTTATGCGCAGGACTTTCATATTGCCTCCCCGCTTTGTACATCGCACCAACACTGACCCACTAGCGCCCCCGCCGGGGACAGACAAAACCAGATACCTGACACTGGAGAGCCTCGTAAGAGGCCACCATCTTTCCCAAAAGGCGAATGCATTGATGAACTGACACCCGGGCTGGCTTCAGGACATCCCGGACCATTGTTTGTATCACCAACGCCTTTTCCTGTTGAAGAAACACCCTCTGCACTTCCGTGTCGAGGATCATCCCCAGAAAAGACAACCTCTAGGTTGGTTCCAAATGAGAATTTTGGAAGGTTCAGAATCCAACCGTGGACTCTGAGTAGGCGGGTTGTGAGTACAATGGACTGCAACAGTTCCTCCTTGGATGATGCCTTTATCAGTAGATCATCCAGATACGGAACGATGTTTACCCCCTGTTTTCGGAGTAGAACCATCATCTCCACCATCACCTTGGTGAACACCTTTGGTGCTGTAAAGAGGCCGAATGGCAGGGCCTGGAACTGGAAATGACAGTCCAGTAATGCAAAACGGAGATAAGCCTGATCCGGTAGCCAAATCGGAATGTGGAGGTACGCATCCTTGATATCCAGGGATACTAGAAATTCCCCCTCTTCCAGACCTGATATCCCTGCCCTGAGAGACTCCATTTTGAACTCGAACTCCTTCAGAAAAGGGTTCAGTGATTTTAGGTTCAGAATGAGCCTGACCGAACCATCCGGTTTCGGTACCACGAAAAGGTTCGAATAGTAACCCGTGGCTTGCAAATGAGGAGGTACTGGCACAATGACCTGTGCCTCCACCAACTTCTGGACCGCTGCTTGTAGGACAGTCCTGTCTGCCAGTAGAACTGGCAAGCCTGATTTGAAAAATTGGTGAGGCGGGGGATTTTGAAATTCCAACCTGTATCCCTGGGACACAACATCTATCACCCAGGGATCCAGGCCGGACAATACCCAGACGTGACTGAACTGTATGAGCCTCGCTCCCACTGGCCCCACCTCCAGGCCGCGTGGTCCACCGTCATGCGGAGGACTTCGGCGTACTGGATGCCAACTTAGTTTCCTGGGAACCTGCCGCAGCAGGTTTCTTGGATTTAGCTCGACCTCCCATAAAGAAGGTATTGGACGGCTTGGCCTTTCTAGGCTTGTTAGACCGAAAGGTCTGTGATGGTGATGAAGAGAAGTATTTCTTTGGAGCAGGTGCAGCTGAGGGAAGGAACGGAGACTTACCCACTGTAACCGTGGATATCCACGCATCCAAAGCTTCCCCAAAGAGAGCCTGACCTGTGTAGGGTAGGGACTCCACACTTTTCCTGGAATCCGCGTTGGCCGACCACTGGCGCAGCCACAGTCCCCGACGAGCTAAAACAGACATGGAAGAGATCCCCGCAGCCATGGAACCCAGGTCTTTCATGGATTCTACCATAAAACCTGCTGAATCGTGAATGTTACGCAAAAACAATTCAACATCACCCTTATCCATTGTATCCAATCCTATTTTACTATAGCTTTTGCAATCCATGCACTAGCAATAGTGGGACGTAATATGGCACCCGAAGCGGTATACATTGATTTAAGTGTATTATCAATTTTTCGATTAGCCGGCTCCTTTAAGGCGGTAGATCCCGGAACAGGTAAAACCACCTTTTTTGAGAGTCTGGACACAGATGCGTCAACAATTGGCGGGGTTTCCCATTTTTTCCTATCCTCCTCAGGGAAAGGAAATGCCACCTGGACCCTTTTAGGGATCTGGAATTTTTTCTCAGGGTTTTCCCATGCTTTCTCAAATATAGCATTTAATTCCTTTGACGCAGAAAAGGTTAGCGAGGCTTTCTTATTTTCAGTGAAAAAAGCCTCCTCAACCTGCTCAGGTGTGGTATCATTAATATTCAACACATCCCTGATAGCCTCTATTATCAATTGCACTCCCTTTGTAAGAGAGGCAGACCCCCGCAACATATCCCCTGTACCGTTTGTGGTGTCAGAATCAGTATCCGTGTCATCTTGCATGACATGAACAAGCGAACGTTTGTGGGGTATATAGCGGAGCATCCTGAGGAACCAGAATCGGGTCATACTGCCATAGAGGGGGTCATTCCGAGTTGTTCGCTCGCTAGCTGATTTTAGCAGCATTGCACACGCTAGCCGGCCGCCATCTGGGAGTGTATCTTAGCATAGCAGAATTGCGAACGAAAAATTAGCAGAATTGCGAATAGAAATTTCTTAGCAGTTTCTGAGTAGCTCCAGACCTACTCACAGATTGCGATCAGCTCAGGCCGTTTCGTTCCTGGTTTGACGTCACACACACGCCCAGCGTTCGTCCAGCCACTCCCCCGTTTCTTTAGACACTCCCGCGTTTTTGCCTGACTCGCCTGCGTTTTTCCGCACACTCCCTGAAAACGGCCAGTTTCCGCCCAGAAACACCCACTTCCTGTCAATCACACTCCGATCACTTCAACGATGAAAAGTCTTCGTTCGGACGTGAGTAAATCTACTAAGTTTTGTGATAAAATACTTAGCGCATGCGCACTGCGTATCATGCGCATGCGCATTTTTGCCGTAATCGCTCCGATGCAAAAATCAGCAACGAGCGATTAACTCGGAATGACCCCCAGAGTTCTATAATACCTGGGTTGCGGATTCATTACTTGCAATCCTATCTGAAATCTGAGAAATCCAAGATTTGATAGAGGAAAACCACTCAGGTTCCCTTCCTGGAATCTGTGCTAAACCAGTGCTATCCTGATTACATGGAATGGGATCATCCTGGGAGGACATATCCTCCGCAGCATATGACACAGTGTCCCTGGACATAGCTTAAGGAGACCACAAAACACTCCACACACATACACACACACACACACACACACACACACACACACACACGAGGGCAGACAGAGTTTCACCCCCAAGAATGGCAAGAGAGACACAGAGATTGGAACCAACCCACACACAGCACCTTTAGCCAAAGGGAGATCCCTTGTCAGCACTGACTGCGCACCTTAATAGGATACACAGTCGTATTGCAGCCTCCCCCCCTTCCTCAACCCTCTGGTACCGTGAGAGATAGCTGGAGTTGCTGTGGAGGGTCCTTCTTTCTCCTGATCAGCTCTGTGCAGGCAGGAAAATGGCGCTGAACGCTGCTGGGTCCGCTCTGAGGAGAAGCTCCGCCCCCAAAATGGCGCTGTCTTCCCGCTCTTCATCTGATTATACTGGCTGGAGGATTGATGCTGGCTGAGATCCTGGGACCCTGACAGGCTTTGTGACCAGTGTAGGGTGTAAGCGCTGGCCCAGGGCGCCCCTCACCGCGCCGCACTATATACCGCTGAGCCATCCTGGAGCGCAGTTAATACTGCGCTCCTACCCTGCTGCTGCCATCTTCACACCGGCCCCCCGTTTGCTAAGGGGTTCGGTGTCTTACTCACCACAATCTTTAGCTCTGTAAGGGGACAGCGGCATGCTGCTGGAGTGATCCCCTGTGGCGGGGAGCGATCTATCCCTTCAGGAGCTAAGTGTCCTGTCAGCGGAGTAAGTGGCTCAGACCCCACAGGGCGGACACTACTCCCCCCCTTAGTCCCACGCTGCAGAGAGGCTGTTGCCAGCAGCCTCCCTGTAAAATAAAAAACTCTAAAATAACTTTTTACTAGTAAAGCTCTGGAGAGCTCCCCTAGCTGTGACCGGCTCCTCCGGGAACATTTTCTAAACTGAGTCTGGTAGGAGGGGTATAGAGGGAGGAGTCAGCTCACACTCTAAAACTCTTAAAGTGCCAATGGCTCCTGGTGGACCCGTCTATCCCCCATGGTACTAATGTGGACCCCAGCATCCTCTAGGACGTAAGAGAAAATGCATTATCAAGTGCAGATTTTATTTTGTAAACCTGTGTATGGAGTCCCTCTTTTTGCTTTGTAAATATTGTATTAATGCAGACAAAGAGCCACAAATTATTTATTTGTGGTATACCCTTACAGACTGGTTACATCAGAAAACACTGGTGCCATGATCATCAGTGCTTTTTGTATGACAAGATGATCTAGGTCTAGCAGACAGAGAACACATTGATGCGCATCCAAGGTACAGGGCCGGCAACAGAAATCTTGGGGCCCGGTACACTGATATCTCTGCGGGCCCTCAACCCTCCCCCTCCCCAACCTACTCCCCCTTCCCCCTTGACCTCAGACCCACACATCCCTGCCTGCAAACCTAACCCTTCCCCCCTAGCCTAACCCTAACCCTCCTTGGCATACTTACGTTCGGGATGCCGGCGTCACCATTCTGACTGCCGGGATCCCAACTACATTCCGTGGGAAACAGTCCTTTAAGAAGCTAAAATGGTAAATAAATACAACCCAGGCGCTTGAAATGGTGTGCTTTGCTGCAAGCTGCCACCATAAAAAGGGGATAGTCAGACCCACAATAAACAATATATAAAAAGAAAGAGATGGTGGCGCTGATAAATGATTTCTTGACTGGATAGAACAATATTAAAATAATTATACATTGTATAACAACAATGGCATTAATCAATAAAATAAATCTCACATAACATAAACACCCTGGATAAGCATATTTAACATATAATTCTATTAATATTGTTTTATCCAGTGCATCAAGAAAACATTTATCAGCTACTTTCAGAAGCCTAGTTCCAAATCCCCAAACTCCTGGAGAGCCAAGAGCGCACACTTACCAATATACACAGCTGCCTGCCGCTATCCAGACAAGGCTCCGAGTCTCCAGACAGCCTGAGGCTGTTGTATTCCTCAAGTCTGTCAGTGAGCTGCGCCGGCCGTGCGGTCTCTATAGCCGATTGCAGTCCCGCTCCTGCTCGGCTGCTCCTCACAGCAGAGACACAGGGCGGTCGGGGAGGAGAGAAGTGGAGGACGCAGCGGTGTCGCGCATAGCCCGGCGCGACGTCGCTGTACACGGGGACTTCAGGAGATCCGGACAGCTGACCTGGGGAGATGGGAGCTACACACAGCGGGCGGCCGGCGAGATGCCGCGATATCAAAACTTATACCTTAAAAACGTGAATCCATGCTGCACTGCTGCAGGTGGACCTTGGGGCCCCTCACAACGTCGGGGCCCGGGATGGATGTCCCCTTTGACCCCCCCTGTCGCCGGGCCTGCCAAGGTATGACCTGCAAACTATCTTTGTTGTTGAGAACATGATTTCTACCTAACAACAGTTGGTGAGGAGGTGTGCAGGCATCCAGACATTTTTGCAAAAGGAAAAATGAAAGAAACTTTCACTAACCGTCTCCCATTGTTGGGGAAGAGGGCCAGCAAAGCTGTAACTGTTCGCCCATGTGCATCACGGATGGACGCACACCACACAGATGCACCCGCACACCATGGACACACGTGCTCACGTCACAGACTCATACATGCATGCTGGTCACATGCATGCGTAGTTCATACCTCCCAACTGTCCCGATTTTCGCGGGACAGTCACGTTTTTTGGGGACTGTCCCACGGGCCGCAGTGGTGGGGGGCAGCTGGGAGGCTCTGTCTCTCGCTGCCCTGCTTAGCGCACAGCGTCTATTCACTGGAGACAGAGGGAGAGGGGGCTTGCCAGCAGCTCACAGAGCGCTGGGCATGCCCCCTCAGTGATGAACATGGGGGCGTGGCTCGTGATCGTGGGGTCCTCCCACGAAGCCACACCCCTTTTCTGTAGGTCACGCCCCCTTTGGGAGCGTGTGCGGCTAAGCCGCGCGTGTGTCCCTTTTACTGCAAGGGCAAAGTTGGGAGGTATGGTAGTTACATATGTGCCAAGCCCACACCCTGCTCAGGTCTTACAGAATCTTACAGATGGCAATACTAAACAGAAGGAGAGTGAAGAGGTATAGTTAGTAAACATACCTCTTAGTGTAAGTAAAGAAAGCACCAGAGACAATTGGATGCAGAGTGAACAGGTTTACTAGCAGTATTCATAAATATAACACAACAAAATAGTGGGAAGAAACTTAGAAATGGTTGATAGTTTGGGAGCTAAAATTATTGTCTGGGAAGGCAGAACATGAAGTCAAAGTCAGGTAAAGACACTGCAGCAGAGGGAAAACGAACTGAAGTAATTTCTGTTATTTAGGTCAGAAAAAAACAGAACCTAGAGAACAGAAATGACTTCAGTCTCGTTTCCCCCTACTGCAGCATCCTTGTCTGACTCTGACTTAACTTTCTGCCTTCCCAGACCAGCAGGTATTAGCAATAACTGAAGTCAAGACAGTAAAACCAACAGACCTAGCAAGGTATAAGGTTGGTAGGGTGGGTGCTGTTGCTAGGTGGAAATTGTATTCCCCAGAACAATGAGAGTTTGCAAGTCATAGATTACTGTAAACTAATGTGTGTTTGCAACCAAGCAACAGCTGGTGGGCAGACTATCACATACCTGGTGTCTGCTCTAATGAACTTGATCCTTTGGCTCTGTGGGTCTCCAATGGTACTTTCCAAAAGTATGCATGGAAGACCATGAGTGACCTGCATTATGGATTGTAAAGGCAACCCTTTAAAAGCTGCAGAAGCATACCTCCCAACTGTCCCGATTTTCGCGGGACAGTCCCGTTTTTTGGGGACTGTCCCGCTGTCCCACCCGCGGGCCACAGTGTCCCGCGGTGGGGGGGGGCTGTTGGGAGTCTCTGTCTCTCGCTGCCCTGCTTAGCAGAGCAGCGGTGAATAGACGCTGTGCGCATGCGCACAGCGTCTATTCAGGGGAGACAGGAGGAGAGGGGCCATGCCAGCAGCTCACAGAGCGCTGGGCATGCCCCCCTCAGTGATGAAACAGGGGCGTGGCTAGCATTCGTGGGTCCTCCCACGAAGCCATGCCCCCTTTTCACAGACCACGCCCCTTTTCGGGAGCGCGCGCGGCGAAGTCGCGCGTGTGTCCCTCCTTAGACCATAGGAAAGTTGGGAGGTATGCAGAAGTAACAGCAGCCCCACGCAGGGAAAGTGTATATCCCTGCATTCCATACAGCAGAAACTATCCCACCTCAGATCAGCATTTGGAAAATGAGGGCGTGTTGCCCCTGTTTCTGGGCGTTGTGAGGCCAAGGGCTGCGTCGCGTATGCAGCTTCCTTGGTCTCGCAGTCCCTTCAGCGATGGCAAGGATAAGTAAACTGAAGCTTACGCAGTCTGCCGTCACAGATTAATATCACGACCATATGCATCTCCTCCTGTATTTGCATTGCTAAAGACTGCAAATGCAAAGCTGCTGCGAGCAGCTTTGCATTTGCAATCCTTAATGAATCAGCCTCCCTGTCCACTTTGATTTTCTGGAGAACTCTCATTAGCATGGCAGGATGGAGAAAGGCATATGGAAGGAGAAGATCAGTCCATGGAATAGCCTTAAATACAGAAGGCCCTTTGGGTCCAAATTCTGGAAACAAAAATCGAATACTGTGCATTGAATCAGGTTGCTGACAGGTCTACTTGCGGCTAACCGAAGGTCGTCACAATGCTGAGAAACATGTCTGGTTTCAGACTTAGTCTAATGTGAGGCTCTTCCTGAACCGGGAATCTACAAGCTCATTCAGCTCTCGTATGTGGTGGATAGCAGTATGGCTCATTCTCCTACCCAGTTCCAGATACTGACCATTATATTGAGGTAGGAAAGTATAGTTCTGTTGCCTAGGCAGAGTTGAAATGAAATCTCTTAAACATGCATAGGAACTAAGGAAAGCAGGGCTAACTTGGCTGCACTTAGATTTAGAAGGTAGATGGGCTGCCATTCCCGAGCAGACCATTTTTATCTAACCACCCTCTTTTGTGAATGCCCCACTAGGCTGTGAGGAGAAAATCTGAGGTTCTGAAAATGTTTGGAGTAGGGGCTAGAAGACTCCAAAGCTCTTATTTTGCCTATGACTTTGGCTAAATCTCTCATAGAAAGTTGGCGGTTAAGAACATGAGATATAAACTTTGAATATTAGTAACTTTTCTGGAGTGGCCGCTATTGAGAAAGAACAGGAATATATTAAGATCACCATGAAAAAAATAGAATGGTAAGGTGTCAATATTGATTTATCAAGGTTTACATAGAAACCTATATTCTGAAGGAGCGTAGTCATAAGCTCTCAATGACAATGGAGCTTCTTCAAGTCTGAGCGGACTACTAGAAGATCATCCAAATAAATGATACAATAAACTCCTTTCTGGTGGAGATGAATCACTACAACTTTCATTAGCAGAGTGAATGTGTAAGGTCCATTGGACAATTCAGAAACCATGACGGTCCATTGGTAGAGACTGTTTATTTCAGAGATACCTTAGAAGACTGTAAGTTGGGTGGACCTGAATTCTATGAAAGTTCTCTTTGAGGTCTATCTTGGTTTAATAATTCTTATTGAAAACAACACTTAAGAACAATTAACAGCAGAATCACGCAGCCTGTGTTTAGAGGGTTGTCTGTTATACCTCTTGTGTTATGCCTCTTGTTGTTAGATGTGGGCATTACTAAAGTTAACAGCAACAGACACTGGGGTATATTTACTAAAATTCGTATTTTTCTGAATGAGGTTAAAGTTCAAACACGAATGACATCGAATGTGTGAATTTGCAACTTTTTGAATTTTGTACGCCTCATTTACTATGCTGTCGTATTCTGCATTTTCGTTTTTTCCGATGTCGATGTCATTCGTAATTTCGGCCAGTGTTTTACGGGAGTGATTAGTAAAACACTGCCGAACTTAACACAATAAATCCCGGCCGGATCTGTGAGATCCGTGCAGGGCTTCATTGTGTACCTTAAAAAAGTGTTTAAAGAGTTAAAATTCACACAAAAAAATGCGTGGGGTCCCCCCTCCTAAGCATAACCAGCCTCGGGCTCTTTGAGCCGGTCCTGGTTGAAAAAATATGGGGGGGAAATTGACTGGGGATCTCCCATATTTAAACAACCAGCACCGGGCTCTGCGTCTGGTCCTGGTGCCAAAAATACGGGGGACAAAAAGCGTAGGGGTCCCCCGTATTTTTAACACCAGCACCGGGCTCCACTAGTCAGAGAGATAATGCCACAGCCGGGGGACACTTTTATATAGGTCCCTGCGGCCCTGGCATTAAATCACTAACTAGTCACCCCTGACCGGGGTACCCTGGAGGAGTGGGGACCCCTTAAATCAAGGGGTCCCCCCCTCCAGCCACCCAAGGGCCAGGGGTGAAGCCCGAGGCTGTCCCCCCCATCCAAGGGCGGCGGATGGGGGCTGATAGTCAAGTGTAAAAAGAAGAATATTGTTTTTGTAGCAGTACTACAAGTCCCAGCAAGCCTCCCCCGCAAGCTGGTACTTGGAGAACCACAAGTACCAGCATGCGGTGGAAAAATGGGCCCGCTGGTACCTGTAGTACTACTACAAAAAAAATACCCAACAAAAAACAGAACACACACACCGTGATAGTAAAACTTTATTACATACATGCATACCGGCACACACATACTTACCTATGTTGACACGAAGCAGTCGGTCCACTTCTCCATGTAGAATCAATGGGGTACCTGTGAATAAAATTATACTCACACAATCCAGTGTAGCTTGTGTCCTCTTTGTAATCCACGTACTTGGCAAAAAAACAAACCGGAAAACCCCGAACCACGCACTGAAAGGGGTCCCACGTTTACACATGGGACCCCTTTCCCCGACTGCCGGGACCCCCCGTGACTCCTGTCAAAGAGGGTCCCTTCAGCCAATCAGGGAGCACCACGTATTTTTTTTGTAGTAGTACTACAGGTACCAGCGGGCCCATTTTCCACCGCATGCTGGTACTTGTGGTTCTCCAAGTACCAGCTTGCGGGGGAGGCTTGCTGGGACTTGTAGTACTGCTACAAAAAACAATATTCTTCTTTTTACACTTGGTTATCAGCCCCCATCCGCCGCCCTTGGATGGGGAGGACAGCCTCGGGCTTCACCCCTGGCCCTTGGGTGGCTGGAGCGGGGGACCCCTTGATTTAAGGGGTCTCCACTCCTCCAGGGTACCCCGGCCAGGGGTGACTAGTTAGTGATTTAATGCCAGGGCCGCAGGGACCTATATAAAAGTGTCCCCCGGCTGTGGCATTATCTCTCTGACTAGTGGAGCCCGGTGCTGGTGTTAAAAATACGGGGGACCCCTACGTTTTTTGTCCCCCGTATTTTTGGCACCAGGACCAGGCGCAGAGCCCGGTACTGGTTGTTTAAATATGGGAGATCCCCAGTCAATTTTCCCCCCATATTTTTTCAACCAGGACCGGTTCAAAGAGCCCGAGGCTGGTTATGCTTAGGAGGGGGGACCCCACACAATTTTTTCTTCTGATTTTTAACCCTTTCATACCCCTTCCCACTGATAAACATGCGCGAATCTCACGGATCCGTGCATGCCTATCAGAACATGGTAAAAAAAGCAGGTCTATTTTAAAACTGCTTTTTTTTACGGTTTGTATTTTTTCACGGCAGTGTTTGGCTATTGCCGGCAGTGTTTGTGAATTACAATTTTTAGTAAATTATCGAGTTGCACATTTGACCGATGGTGTATTCATTCGTATTTTTTTTCTTTGACTTCCAAAAAATACGAATGCCCGCATTACTGCCGAGATTTTGGTTTAGTAAATTCCCGAGATGACACTTTGAAGAAAAAACACCAAATCGGTCAAAATCGGGAGCTTAGTAAATAATATACCCCACTGTGTTCACCATCTCCAGATCTGAGCAGGGGGCAGGCTTGGCACACATGTAACTAACTATGCATGCATTTGACCACTGCAGCGACTGTGTCAGTGTTATATGAGTATACGGGAATGCATTTGTTTGGACAATACATGCTAACATGCCAGTCCAATAAGAAAAGCAAGTCCAATTATTCAGAATCTTAACATGGTTCACTTTAAAATCAGCAACTTCATCAGAGAAATATTGCATCCAATCCGACCTGATTAAGGGCCTAATTCAGCATGAGATGTAGTTTTGCGAATATCCGCAAAGCTACAACTCATTCCACTAACATGCGGGGGGCCGCCTAGCACAGGGCAAGGCCGCCTGCTTGCCGGGTTCTCCCTCCCCCCCCCCCCCCTCCACTGGAAAGTTGGGGGGGGAGCAATGCTCTCGCATCTTTATAGTAGCCCCCTACCTTCACAGCCAAGCTGTGAAGGCAGGCGCAGGGCTGCCATGTTTTAGGTTGCAGCAGCTGCATGTGACATCACGCAGCCGCTGCGGCCCGCCCTGCAAATTGTCCAGACACGCCTCCATTGTTCAGACCATGCCTCCCCCACACCGCCACATCTCCCCCTAAATGCCTTTCGGAACTTAGATTGTTATGGCATGCGACTGCTATCTAAGTCCTCGCACATGCTCGCATGCACAGAAGTGTGGAAATCGCCGATCAACAATTTTCGCACTTCTACAAATAAAGCTGAATCGGGCTCTAAATCTGATGCAACTTGATTTTAACCGGATGTGGCAAACACACACCTGGGTGGTCATTCCGAGTTGTTCGCTAGCTGTTTTCGTTCACAGCGCAGCGATCAGGCAAAAAAACGATAGTTCTGCGCATGCGTATGTGGCGCAATGCACATGCACGTCATACTATTACAACGGCCGATGTAGTTTCACACAAGGTCTAGCGAAGCTTTTCAGTCGCACTGCTGGGCGCAGAGTGATTGACAGGAATGGGCGTTTCTGGGTGTCAACTGACCGTTTTCAGGGAGTGAGCGAAAAAACACAGGCGTGCCAGATAAAAACACAGGCGTGGCTGGGGAAACGTAGGTGTGGCTGTCCGAACGCAGGGCATGTTCGTGACGTCAAAACAGGAACTGAATAGTCTGAAGTGATCGCAAGCGCTGAGTAGCTCTGGAGCTACTCTGAAACTGTTCAATCTTTTTTTGTAGCTGCTCTGCGATCCTTTCGTTCGCACTTCTGCTAAGCTAAAATACACTCCCAGATGGCGACGGCTTAGTGTTTGCACGGCTGCTAAAAGCAGCTAGCGAGCGAACAATTTGGAATGAGGGCCTTGGTACATTGCTGCTGCAAAGTATAGCCAGCTATACTGTTAGCAAAATAGATTTCTTTTTAAACTCTCTTACAATGTTCAGTACAAATAACATAGTAAGCTAATAAACACAAATTTATTCAGTTTCCCCACATCATAGACAGTTGAGTTAATCCCAATGCAACCACACAATGCCCAAGGCAAGCAGTGAAACCACAAAGTGCGCTAACTAGTTTTCTTTATACTGTATGCAATGAAGTTATCACAGTGTACAACAATTTTGCAGGGATATGATATTGGAATGGTATTGACACTTCGTGAGCCTGCTTGTGGCCATTTCAGTCATTCTGTATTATTTCCTTCAAGCTATTCTTTATTATAGTACTCACTGTGGATAGATCTACTAATACATCAATGCAAATATAAATTCAAAGGAGGGACTTTAATTATTTTTGACGCTACTATAATTGATGGGTGCCAAACGGAGCAATTCAATTGTTCTGGTTTCCCATTAATTATCACACTTGTCGTGACCAAATAGACAGGGTTTAGATGCAGATAGTGGTTAACACAATCCTGTTTGGAGAACTCAAACCCCTGTTTGGGTGCCCAAACCACAGACTTTTGCACATTGCTTCTCACCACCTCAGGAAGCTGCAACAAGAATTGTGGTTCCCCGTGGCACTCACACCCGATTGGAGAAACAATTAAATTGCTCCGTCGAGTGCCAACTAGTGGCAGCTACAGGGATTTTTTTAAAAATTTCCCCTAAAATGTCTACTTTAAATAAAGACAATATTTGAACACCACTTTTAGTATTTAAAAACTATCTGCTAATAATTCAAAGAGTAATACAGCAATTAGAGAAAAGAATCACTCATTATCATAATTAACAGAAAGTTTACTTTTTCTTCTCTACTGTAGTAATATTGGGGTTAATTCAGACCTGATCACTGGGCTGCTAACTTTGCTGTCCTGCATTCAGATAGTCGCCACCTAAGGGGGAGTGCAAATGTGCAGTACAAGTGTGCGATCGCATGTGTACGCTGAGCTGCAAAAATTCAGTGCGTGCGGTCTCTGCGCAGCCCAGGACAAACTCCCACAGTACAATGAGAACAGGCTGATCGGGGCTGGAGCTGACGTCAGACACCCTACCTGAAAACGCTTGCACACACCTGCGTTTTACCTGACACACCCAGAAAACGGTCAGTTTCCACCCACAAATGGTCTCTTCCTGTCAATCACCTTGCAAACGCTCGTGCAAATGAAATTTTCACACCATCTTGTCACTGACTGGCGATGCACGTTGTAGTTGGCCAACGCGCGTGTGATTTGCAGTGCCTATGCATGCGCAGTCTATTGCTGATCTCCCATAGTGCAAAAATGCACAGCAGCGATCAGGTCTGAATCATTCCCATTACATGGATAATCCTGATTAATGGCTTAAAGTAATATTATTATTATTATTATTATTATTATTATTACTATCCTTTATTTATATGGTACCACTAGGGATCTGCAGCGCCCATTGCAGAGTACATAAACAAATGAGCAAAACAGCACTTACAGTTCAAGACAATATACAGTAGGACAAGTACGGAAAACCGGGGTTAGGTGCCATCAAAGGGAATATGGAGTATAAGATAGTGTAAGTAAGAGAAAGAAAGGCACATGAGGAGAGAAGGCCCTCTCCTCATGTGCCTTTCTTGAGTCTTTGTTTACATTTGTGCCAGAGGCGTAACCAGGGTCAATGCCGCCCAGGGCAATTAAAAAAAAGGTCCCCCTTGAATTTTATGTATAGTGCCCCCTTTGTCTGTATTTTCATTACAGTGACCCCAGAGGTGCCACTAAGGGTGGTGACACCCGATGCGGGGATACACACAGTGTGCAAAGTTGTGCCCAGGAAAAAGGGGTCATGGTCACGCAGGTAGGGGGTGTGGACTCTTGGCCCGTCTCGTTACTTTTGGGGTCCTGGAGAAGCGGGCTGCCCCCAGGGACCAATGTGGCACCTACACAGTGACAGGAGCCGGGTGCTGCACGTAATGTCACAGTACAGCACACGACTTCTGTCACTGAAGAGTCTGTCATTGTGCAGTTGCTGCAGTCAAGTCACATGACCACTCTACTGCTGAATGCCGGGCACTGTATAGTCACCTTTGGGTAAATGTATTACCCGTTGTTATGGGGTAAAAGCGGTAACAGTGCACTTTATGTGCGCTATACCGCTTCTCCCCCATGTATGAAGGCAGCGGTGTCTGCAGGGTGACAGGGGGGATAAGCGTGGGCAATGCTGACCGTTCCGACAACTGCAGCTGACGATTTCGACACCTGCAGGTGGCGATGCCCATTCAACACAGCAGAGCTGTCCCTGGCTGTGGCGGGTGCCGGCTCCAGAGTGCGCAGGAGATCTCGCGTGAGTAGCAAGATCCGGGACAGGGAGACACAACGCTTCAGCACAAGAGTGACCCCAATTAACTTCGCCGTTAACCGCAGACCGCAAAGTTCCCAACATTGGTTATAATGGAGCTGCGCTAAGCTACATTGTAACCAGTGCGCTCCTCCTGATTGACAGGGCAGGAGCACACAGCCAATCAGGAAAATGCCATGACGTGGCGCTCCCTGATTGGCTGGCGGGACCTTCACTGACAGAAGTCACGGGGGGGTCCTGCCAGTCGGGGAAAGGGGTTCCTTGTGTAAACATGGAACCCCTTCAGTAGCGTGGTTTTTCGTTTTTTTTATTTTAAGCAAGTACGTGGATTACAAAGTTAAAGAAGAGGACAGAACGACGCCGGATTGTTTGTAAGTATAATTTTTATTTACAGGTACCCTGTGGATTCTACATGGACAAAGGGACCGAGGTGCTCCGTGTCAACATAGGTAAGTATGTGTGTGTGTAAGTGTGCATGTATGTCAATTAAAGTTGTACTATCACGGTGTGTGTGTTGTGTATTTTTGGGGATATTTTTTTGTAGTAGAACTACAGGTACCAGCGGGCCCGTTATTCTCCCGCATGCTGGTACTTGTGGTTCTCCAAGTACCAGATTGCGGGGGAGGCTTGCTGGGACTTGTAGTTCTTCTACAAAAAAAACAATATTCTTTAATTTTACACAATGGCTATCAGCTTCCCATCCACCGCCCACGGATAGGGGGGACAGCCTCCGGCTTCACCCCTGGCCCTTGGGTGGCTGGAGGGGGGGACCCCTTGATTTAAGGGGTCCCCACTCCTCCAGGGTACCCCAGCCAGGGGTGACTAGTTGGGAGGGTAATGCCACGGCCGCTGGGATCAGTATAAAAGTGTCCCCCGGCTGTGGCATTATTATAGAATGCAATATAATTTTAATGCATAGTTGGATGTAAGTGAATGTTATGATGAAGCAGTATACGTCCTCTTCAGCATCACACTCTAGGTGTTGCTTACAAAATCTCCCTAAAATGCTTTTTCAAAAGTTGTCAAGTATGCACTAAACACTAGAGATGAGCGGGTTCGGTTTCTCTGAATCCGAACCCGCACGAACTTCATGTTTTTTTCACGGGTCCGAGCAGACTCGGATCCTCCCGCCTTGCTCGGTTAACCCGAGCGCGCCCGAACGTCATCATGACGCTGTCGGATTCTCGCGAGACTCGGATTCTATATAAGGAGCCGCGCGTCGCCGCCATTTTCACACGTGCATTGAGATTGATAGGGAGAGGACGTGGCTGGCGTCCTCTCCATTTAGATTAGGGTTGAGAGAGAGAGAGAGAGATTGACCTGAGGCTGTGATACTGTAGAAGAGAGTGCAGAGTTTAGTGACTGACGACCACAGTGACCACCAGACAGTGCAGTTGTTTGTTTTATTTAATATATCCGTTCTCTGCCTGAAAAAAACGATACACACAGTGACTCAGTCACATACCATATCTGTGTGCACTGCTCAGCCCAGTGTGCTGCATCAATGTATATATATATCTGACTGTGCTCAGCTCACACAGCTTATAATTGTGGGGGAGACTGGGGAGCACTGCAGTGCCAGTTATAGGTTATAGCAGGAGCCAGGAGTACATAATATTATATTAAAATTAAACAGTGCACACTTTTGCTGCAGGAGTGCCACTGCCAGTGTGACTAGTGACCAGTGACCTGACCACCAGTATATATAATATTAGTAGTATACTATCTCTTTATCAACCAGTCTATATTAGCAGCAGACACAGTACAGTGCGGTAGTTCACGGCTGTGGCTACCTCTGTGTCGGCACTCGGCAGCCCGTCCATAATTGTATATACCACCTAACCGTGGTTTTTTTTTCTTTCTTTATACATACATACTAGTTACGAGTATACTATCTCTTTATCAACCAGTCTATATATTAGCAGCAGACACAGTACAGTGCGGTAGTTCACGGCTGTGGCTACCTCTGTGTCGGCACTCGGCAGCCCGTCCATAATTGTATATACCACCTAACCGTGGTTTTTTTTTCTTTCTTTATACATACATACTAGTTACGAGTATACTATCTCTTTATCAACCAGTCTATATATTAGCAGCAGACACAGTACAGTGCGGTAGTTCACGGCTGTGGCTACCTCTGTGTCGGCACTCGGCAGCCCGTCCATAATTGTATATACCACCTAACCGTGGTTTTTTTTTCTTTCTTTATACATACATACTAGTTACGAGTATACTATCTCTTTATCAACCAGTCTATATATTAGCAGCAGACACAGTACAGTGCGGTAGTTCACGGCTGTGGCTACCTCTGTGTCGGCACTCGGCAGCCCGTCCATAATTGTATATACCACCTAACCGTGGTTTTTTTTTCTTTCTTTATACATACATACTAGTTACGAGTATACTATCTCTTTATCAACCAGTCTATATATTAGCAGCAGACACAGTACAGTGCGGTAGTTCACGGCTGTGGCTACCTCTGTGTCGGCACTCGGCAGCCCGTCCATAATTGTATACTAGTATCCAATCCATCCATCTCCATTGTTTACCTGAGGTGCCTTTTAGTTGTGCCTATTAAAATATGGAGAACAAAAATGTTGAGGTTCCAAAATTAGGGAAAGATCAAGATCCACTTCCACCTCGTGCTGAAGCTGCTGCCACTAGTCATGGCCGAGACGATGAAATGCCAGCAACGTCGTCTGCCAAGGCCGATGCCCAATGTCATAGTACAGAGCATGTCAAATCCAAAACACCAAATATCAGTAAAAAAAGGACTCCAAAACCTAAAATAAAATTGTCGGAGGAGAAGCGTAAACTTGCCAATATGCCATTTACCACACGGAGTGGCAAGGAACGGCTGAGGCCCTGGCCTATGTTCATGGCTAGTGGTTCAGCTTCACATGAGGATGGAAGCACTCAGCCTCTCGCTAGAAAAATGAAAAGACTAAAGCTGGCAAAAGCAGTAGCACCGCAAAGAACTGTGCGTTCTTCGAAATCCCAAATCCACAAGGAGAGTCCGACTCCAATTGTGTCGGTTGCGATGCCTGACCTTCCCAACACTGGACGTGAAGAGCATGCGCCTTCCACCATTTGCACGCCCCCTGCAAGTGATGGAAGGAGCACCCGCAGTCCAGTTCCTGATAGTCAGATTGAAGATGTCAGTGTTGAAGTACACCAGGATGAGGAGGATATGGGTGTTGCTGGCGCTGGGGAGGAAATTGACCAGGAGGATTCTGATGGTGAGGTGGTTTGTTTAAGTCAGGCACCCGGGGAGACACCTGTTGTCCGTGGTAGGAATATGGCCGTTGACATGCCTGGTGAAAATACCAAAAAAATCAGCTCTTCGGTGTGGAAGTATTTCACCAGAAATGCGGACAACAGGTGTCAAGCCGTGTGTTCCCTTTGTCAAGCTGTAATAAGTAGGGGTAAGGACGTTAACCACCTCAGAACATCCTCCCTTATACGTCACCTGCAGCGCATTCATAATAAGTCAGTGACAAGTTCAAAAACTTTGGGTGACAGCGGAAGCAGTCCACTGACCAGTAAATCCCTTCCTCTTGTAACCAAGCTCACGCAAACCACCCCACCAACTCCCTCAGTGTCAATTTCCTCCTTCCCCAGGAATGCCAATAGTCCTGCAGGCAATGTCACTGGCAATTCTGACGAGTCCTCTCCTGCCTGGGATTCCTCCGATGCATCCTTGCGTGTAACGCCTACTGCTGCTGGCGCTGCTGTTGTTGCTGCTGGGAGTCGATGGTCATCCCAGAAGGGAAGTCGTAAGCACACTTTTACTACTTCCACCAAGCAATTGACTGTCCAACAGTCCTTTGCGAGGAAGATGAAATATCACAGCAGTCATCCTGTTGCAAAGCGGATAACTGAGGCCTTGACAACTATGTTGGTGTTAGACGTGCGTCCGGTATCCGCCGTTAGTTCACAGGGAACTAGACAATTTCTTGAGGTAGTGTGCCCCCGTTACCAAATACCATCTAGGTTCCACTTCTCTAGGCAGGCGATACCGAGAATGTACACGGACGTCAGAAAAAGACTCACCAGTGTCCTAAAAAATGCAGTTGTACCCAATGTCCACTTAACCACGGACATGTGGACAAGTGGAGCAGGGCAGGGTCAGGACTATATGACTGTGACAGCCCACTGGGTAGATGTATGGACTCCCGCCGCAAGAACAGCAGCGGCGGCACCAGTAGCAGCATCTCGCAAACGCCAACTCTTTCCTAGGCAGGCTACGCTTTGTATCACCGGTTTCCAGAATACGCACACAGCTGAAAACCTCTTACGGCAACTGAGGAAGATCATCGCGGAATGGCTTACCCCAATTGGACTCTCCTGTGGATTTGTGGCATCGGACAACGCCAGCAATATTGTGTGTGCATTAAATCTGGGCCAATTCCAGCACGTCCCATGTTTTGCACATACCTTGAATTTGGTGGTGCAGAATTTTTTAAAAAACGACAGGGGCGTGCAAGAGATGCTGTCGGTGGCCAGAAGAATTGCGGGACACTTTCGGCGTACAGGCACCACGTACAGAAAACTGGAGCACCACCAAAAACTACTGAACCTGCCCTGCCATCATCTGAAGCAAGAAGTGGTAACGAGGTGGAATTCAACCCTCTATATGCTTCAGAGGTTGGAGGAGCAGCAAAAGGCCATTCAAGCCTATACAATTGAGCACGATATAGGAGGTGGGATGCACCTGTCTCAAGCGCAGTGGAGAATGATTTCAACGTTGTGCAAGGTTCTGATGCCCTTTGAACTTGCCACACGTGAAGTCAGTTCAGACACTGCCAGCCTGAGTCAGGTCATTCCCCTCATCAGGCTTTTGCAGAAGAAGCTGGAGACATTGAAGGAGGAGCTAACACGGAGCGATTCCGCTAGGCATGTGGGACTTGTGGATGGAGCCCTTAATTCGCTTAGCAAGGATTCACGGGTGGTCAATCTGTTGAAATCAGAGCACTACATTTTGGCCACCGTGCTCGATCCTAGATTTAAAGCCTACCTTGGATCTCTCTTTCCGGCAGACACAAGTCTGCTGGGGTTCAAACACCTGCTGGTGAGTAAATTGTCAAGTCAAGCGGAACGCGACCTGTCAACAACATCTCCTCCTTCACATTCTCCCGCAACTGGGGGTGCGAGGAAAAGGCTCAGAATTCCGAGCCCACCCGCTGGCGGTGATGCAGGGCAGTCTGGAGCGACTGCTGATGCTGACATCTGGTCCGGACTGAAGGACCTGACAACGATTACGGACATGTCGTCTACTGTCACTGCATATGATTCTCTCCCCATTGAAAGAATGGTGGAGGATTATATGAGTGACCGCATCCAAGTAGGCACGTCACACAGTCCGTACTTATACTGGCAGGAAAAAGAGGCAATTTGGAGGCCCTTGCACAAACTGGCTTTATTCTACCTAAGTTGCCCTCCCACAAGTGTGTACTCCGAAAGAGTGTTTAGTGCCGCCGCTCACCTTGTCAGCAATCGGCGTACGAGGTTACATCCAGAAAATGTGGAGAAGATGATGTTCATTAAAATGAATTATAATCAATTCCTCCGTGGAGACATTGACCAGCAGCAATTGCCTCCACAAAGTACACAGGGAGCTGAGATGGTGGATTCCAGTGGGGACGAATAGATAATCTGTGAGGAGAGGGATGTACACGGTGATATATCGGAGGATGATGATGAGGTGGACATCTTGCCTCTGTAGAGCCAGTTTGTGCAAGGAGAGATTAATTGCTTCTTTTTTGGTGGGGGTCCAAACCAACCCGTCATATCAGTCACAGTCGTGTGGCAGACCCTGTCACTGAAATGATGGGTTGGTTAAAGTGTGCATGTCCTGTTTATACAACATAAGGGTGGGTGGGAGGGCCCAAGGACAATTCCATCTTGCACCTCTTTTTTCTTTTCTTTTTCTTTGCGTCATGTGCTGTTTGGGGAGGGTTTTTTGGAAGGGACATCCTGCGTGACACTGCAGTGCCACTCCTAGATGGGCCCGGTGTTTGTGTCGGCCACTAGGGTCGCTTATCTTACTCACACAGCTACCTCATTGCGCCTCTTTTTTTCTTTGCGTCATGTGCTGTTTGGGGAGGGTTTTTTGGAAGAGACATCCTGCGTGACACTGCAGTGACACTCCTAGATGGGCCCGGTGTTTGTGTCGGCCACTAGGGTCGCTTATCTTACTCACACAGCTACCTCATTGCGCCTCTTTTTTTCTTTGCGTCATGTGCTGTTTGGGGAGGGTTTTTTGGAAGGGACATCCTGCGTGACACTGCAGTGCCACTCCTAGATGGGCCCGGTGTTTGTGTCGGCCACTAGGGTCGCTAATCTTACTCACACAGCTACCTCATTGCGCCTCTTTTTTTCTTTGCGTCATGTGCTGTTTGGGGAGGGTTTTTTGGAAGGGCCATCCTGCGTGACACTGCAGTGCCACTCCTAGATGGGCCCGGTGTTTGTGTCGGCCACTAGGGTCGCTTATCTTACTCACACAGCGACCTCGGTGCAAATTTTAGGACTAAAAATAATATTGTGAGGTGTGAGGTATTCAGAATAGACTGAAAATGAGTGGAAATTATGGTTTTTGAGGTTAATAATACTTTGGGATCAAAATGACCGCCAAATTCTATGATTTAAGCTGTTTTTTAGGTTTTTTGGAAAAAAACACCCGAATCCAAAACACACCCGAATCCGACAAAAAAAATTCGGTGAGGTTTTGCCAAAACGCGGTCGAACCCAAAACACGGCCGCGGAACCGAACCCAAAACCAAAACACAAAACCCGAAAAATTTCCGGCGCTCATCTCTACTAAACACATACTGTATATGAATAGACAACATATTACTTACATAGGGAGTCGGAAAGGTATGTGTCCCTTATATTCCATCCCTAGTAAGTGCAATATAGACTGCACCTAATTGTAACAATTAGCATACTAGCAAAAAAAAAATAAAAAATGTCTGGTCTGGTTAAATGTAAAATGGCAGCAAGGTTTTTATTCCAGAATAATACTTAGTGCTTGTTGCCCAAGTATGCAATGAAAAGGAGCCCTGCCCCACCCAGACAGGAGTGTGCCATCTCCCAGCAGTGTCACAATAGCTCTGCCCTCTGACCTTCCCTAAACAGCTGCACAAGCTGACTCTTTCAGCAGTAATAGTTTATGTTGTACCTTGGCAAACTGCCTTCCAGCCATAATTAGAGGCTTAAATGATGTGCAAGGTACAGATAACACAATAAGAAGGACAGTGAGAATCTGAAACTGGTAACTTTTGTTATCTGATGTTTTACAAGATTTTTTGTTGTTTGTTTTGGTTTATACAATAGCAGCACAGTTACACAGGCAATAAGCTCAACAATCGTCCAGCATTTAGAAGGAAGGATTGAAAACTTATCCACAGTAAGGGTATATAAAGCCAGAGAAGATATATAAGATGCAATCACATTAGACTATTCTTGCAAAATTTCACTTCAAAGAACTTCACTTGACCACTTCAGATTAATATTTCCACCACTCCATCATGTTAACGAGTAACTGAGACATCTACTTCTGGGGGTAATTCTGAGTTGATCGCAGCAGCAAGTTTGTTAGCAATTGGGCAAAACCATGGCCCTCATTCCGAGTCGTTCGCTCGGTATATTTCATCGCATCGCAGTGAAATTCCGCTTAGTACGCATGCGCAATATTCGCACTGCGACTGCGCCAAGTAATTTAACAATGAAGATAGTATTTTTACTCACGGCTTTTTCTTCGCTCCGGCGATCGTAATGTGATTGACAGGAAATGGGTGTTACTGGGCGGAAACACGGCGTTTCAGGGGCGTGTGGTTAAAAACGCTACCGTTTCCGGAAAAAACGCAGGAGTGGCCGGAGAAACGGAGGAGTGTCTGGGCGAACGCTGGGTGTGTTTATGACGTCAAACCAGGAACGACAAGCACTGAACTGATCGCAGATGCCGAGTAAGTCTGAAGCTACTCTGAAACTGCTAAGTAGTTTGTAATCGCAATATTGCGAATACATCGGTCGCAATTTTAAGAAGCTAAGATTCACTCCCAGTAGGCGGCGGCTTAGCGTGTGTAACTCTGCTAAAATCGCCTTGCGAGCGATCAACTCGGAATGAGGGCCCATGTGCACTGCAGGGGGGGCAGATATAACGTGCAGAGAGAGTTAGGTTTGGGTGGGTTATTTTGTTTATGTGCAGGATAAATACTGGCTGCTTTATTTTTACACTGCAATTTAGATTTCAGTTTGAATACACACCTCCCAAATCTAACTCTCTCTGCACATGTTACATCTGCCCCCCCCTGCAGTGCACATGGTTTTGCCCAACTGCTAACAAATTTGGTGCTGCGATCAACTCAGAATTAGGCCCTCTGACCATATATCATTTATTGTCACAAACAAATGTTTTAAATGTCATAAAAATGTAAACGTGTATTGTGAGTTGAATTTCGCCCAAAGTTTGGAAGAGGTCTGTTATCAAATATTACAGTAAATTGTAGATAAATTACAATGTCATATTGAAATACAAATTGCCATTATTACTATAATGGGTCACGGGAGGCTTTAGCCAGCGTTGCATGCACAGTCACAATCTCTGGGTATAAAGTGTAGCATCAGAAATGTTACTACATCTTGTCGCTGCCTCTTCCTGCTTCACCTTGGTAAAGAGAAGCAGGAAGCATTATATCAGCACTATATGTGCGTGTATAAGACATCTACGTACCTGTTAGACTGTAGCCCTCACTAGCAAGGCCCCCCACCTCCTTGTGTTAGCCCTACACTATCCTTGTCTCCAGTGCACTCCTACTCACAGTCAGTAACCCTTTATATCTGTCCTTCCTGGGGCACAGGGTTATTGAGTGCTAATAACAAATTAACAACTGTCTCTCGTTTTGTTTTATCTTTATCCATATTTCCCAACTGTCCCGATTTTCGCAGGTCAGTCCCGTTTTTTTGGGGTCTGTCCTGCTGTCCCTCCCGCGGGCCACAGTGTCCCACGGTGGGGCAGTTGGGAGGCTCCCTATCACTCGCTGCTCTGCTCAGTTCAGAGCAGAGCAGCGGTGAATAGATGCTATGCGCATGCGCACAGCGTCTATTCCAGTTAGGCAGAGGGACTGGGGGCATGGCCAGCAGCTCACAGAGCGCTGGCCACGCCCCCACTGTGACGTAAATTGGGGCGTGGGGCGCGAATGTGTCACCCGTGCGCCCCCTTTTCAGCAGGGCACGCCCCTTTTACGGCAGCACGCGGCGGCGCCGCGCGAGAAGTTGGGAGGTATGCTTTATCTCACTGCTTGATTTTTATCTCTCTACTGTTAGTTGTAGTTTCACCACTGATGAATATATTGATTTTAAAAAAAAAGTTTTATGCATCCCATGCTTGCCTACATTAAAAATCTCCTCTCTGGCAGAAGCCTTCAGAGTAGATCAGACCTGGGCAAAGTACGGCCCGCGTGCCACATGCGGCCCTTTGACCATCCCTGTCCGGCCCCTCTCCGTCCACAGGCTCCCTGCACCATGGATGCTCAGGTCCTGCAGGATGCGCTGTGAATCGCAGTTCTGTGTGTGCCTCAGCCAATACTGAAATGCTATTGGCTGAGGCGCACACATGACGAGTGACTCACAGCGCATCCTGCAGGACACAGTCGTTCCCCATTGTCCGCCTCCCCTGTCAGTCACCACCAGCATGTTCCGAAGGCGCCTCCTGATATGTTCGTTGTCCATCCTTGCCTGACAGCGCTCCGCTCAGTCAGCACCACAAGTACTGCTTGTGGAACTACAAGTCCCAGGTTCGATTGTCTCTTAATTTTCTCCTATAAATACCCAGCGCTGGATCTGGTGCACTTAAGACCTTCTTAATTAGGTTGGCGTCTTCCCCTTATTCCCGTATCCACCGTCAGGTAATGTGTGCAACTCAATTAAAAAGAAGGGGTGTGCACCACAGTGCATAAAACCACAAATTTATTAGGACAATCACATACAATTAAGTATAGAATCACGTACTAACAGTGGCGGTATAAACCACTGCAAGTAACATCAGCATCTTTGGTTCGGCCCTCCAACACAGTTCAGATTTTTCATGTGGCCCCCTAT
This sequence comes from Pseudophryne corroboree, assembly GCF_028390025.1. NCBI lineage: Eukaryota > Metazoa > Chordata > Amphibia > Anura > Myobatrachidae > Pseudophryne > Pseudophryne corroboree. Next base: position 347,414,538 of record NC_086447.1, read on the forward strand.
AGAAATTAATTGCCCACCCCTGGAGTCAGGGCCGTCTTTTCGTATGGGCTCAATGGGCTCTTGCCCAAGGGCCCCAGGAGTATAAGGGCCCTAGTCTGATAGCTGAGGGTCCCCTCTTTCCAGAGGTACCAGATTTTTGAGAATCGGCCCTAGGGAACCAGAGATATCCGACTTCAAAGCAGTAGTCCCCATCCAAGCCTGTTAATTGCTCTTCCCAGCCAGATATCTCGGGCTCTGTATGACTTATAGTTTTTCTGAGGGTATATATCAAAATCTGGGACTCTCCACTTTCTGTGGACACTGGGGGTCATTCCGAGTTGTCCGCTCGCAAGCTGCTTTTAGCAGCTTTGCACACGCTAAGCCGCCGCCTACTGGGAGTGAATCTTAGCTTATCAAAATTGCGAACGAAAGATTAGCAGAATTGCGAATAGACACTTCTTAGCAGTTTCTGAGTAGCTCCAGACTTACTCGGCATCTGCGATCAGTTTAGTCAGTTTCGTTCCTGGTTTGACATCACAAACACACCCAGCGTTCGCCCAGACACTCCTCCGTTTCTCCAGCCACTCCCGCGTTTTTCCCAGAAACGGTAGCGTTTTTTCACACACACACCCATAAAACGGCCAGTTTCCGCCCAGAAACACCCACTTCCTGTCAATCACATTACGATCACCAGAACGAAGAAAAAACCTCGTAATGCCGTGAGTAAAAAACCTAACTGCATAGCAAATTTACTTGGCGCAGTCGCACTGCGGACATTGCGCATGCGCATTAGCGACTAATCGATCCGTTGCGAGAAAAAAATACCGAGCGAACAACTCGGAATGACCCCCCACTGGCAGCTTGTCTATACTATGCCCAGAACCAGAGATATCAGCCTTCAAGCAGCTGGTCCCTGCTCAAGCTCCACACACCTAATATGCAGTTTTATATATTCGTTGGTGGATTGCTCTGGCTCCTGAACTCTGAATCCCAAGTCCCCTGTACCTCCTGACAGGTGAGACACTCTAATTTTTTATCCCATTCAAAGCTAAAAAATCTTTTTCCAGGAACTGGAGATATCTGCAGTCAAGCAAGCTGCTCTCTCACCAGAAAATGATGAATATTAAGCCCACTCCACTATCGACCCCTCCCTTACATATTAAACACCCCATACCACCCTGAAAGTCATGTACCGGGGCCCCTTCAGTCAGCCCAATGCTACCTTCTACAGTTTAGTGTTCTCCCTCCCACCCCATCTGTGCAGTAAAGGAGTAATTAGCAGAAATTACTGCTCCAGGTCCTATATGCTGAGCGGAAGTTAGTATACCCTCTACCGCCCGCGGGACATCTAAGCTGCCGCTGATAGCACCCCCCTGGAGGATGGGTAGGGGCCCCAGTGCATTGCTGTGCCCAGGGGCCCACACTGCTGTTAAGACGGTCCTGCCTGGAGTAGATGCTGCCTACCACTGAGGGGGCAGGGCCGGGCTGCACAGCAGCAGGCCATCCTCTCAAAATGCCACGATTCTCGGGTCCATAGGTAGGGGGCGAGGATATATGATGCCAGTTCATGTCATTTAGCTCTGTCCCCTCTGTACGGCACCAAAAATTCCCTTTATGATCTTCTCATCCTTCCCGCTTCACTAGGAAGCGGGCGGGATGTAGGAGATCTGGCCTCTCTTCCGTGGGTGCGGGGGAATGCTCAAAAATCGTGAGTCTCCCCCAACTTGCAGGAGAGTAAGCAAGTATGGTACATCCCAAATGTAAACCACAATGGAATATGCTGGCACTGTATAAATAATAAATATAAAACATCACATTAAAAAGAAATAGAGTTTTTACCTTAGCAACTCCAGGTATTAATAAACTATGATTTCAAGTCATCATTGCAAGTCATATAAAGATAATAATACTGTAGATATCAAGCAGTTTAGAGGAAATGAAGATCAATTATTTGTCTACGTGGTGATACTTTTTGCGCTAGGTATCTGGAAGCCTGCTAGAAGATATAAAGCTTAGTTGTCATGAAAGGAAAGGTAGGCTTTAATTGAATACACTACACATTTAATGGCTCATTGGGAGCATGATGGCCTGAGGCTGGTGCAGGGATTACTACTAAAGGGCTCTAACCAGACACATGTTAAAAAAGAAAAAGAAAAGGAGAGAAATGTTTACAGACAGAAGAGAGAAGGTAGATAAGACAGAGCAAGAAGATAAGGCAGACCTAAGGCCTTGTTAGCATAAGAGTGTTATAGAAAGGGCAGGGAGGAGTGATGTGTTCTTCAACAACCTAGCTTTGCCTCAAACTCCAAGTGAATTTCATTTAAGCAAATATTTACTTTCTTTTTGTCAGTCTGGCAGCACCAACTATAACTAATTAGATCTTGCTAAACGAAAACCACTAAACAACTGTTGTGAACAAAAGTCCAAATCCTAAATAGAAGGAAGTCAAGTTTAGATGCTGTATGGTGTGGTATTACCATACATTTGTTTATATGACCGATGGGATACATACAACATTTCACTATTAATTAGAAAAAAGTACAATGCCTAAAAAAAATTCTAAATGATTTCCTACATAGGTAAATACTAGTGATGTGCACCGGAAATTTTTTGGGTTTTGTGTTTTGGTTTTGGATTCGGTTCCGCGGCCGTGTTTTGGATTCGGACGCGTTTTGGCAAAACCTCCCTGAAATTTTTTTGTCGGATTCGGGTGTGTTTTGGATTCGGGTGTTTTTTTACAAAAAACCCTCAAAAACAGCTTAAATCATAGAATTTGGGGGTCATTTTGATCCCATAGTATTATTAACCTCAATAACCATAATTTCCACTCATTTTCAGTCTATTCTGAACACCTTACACCTCACAATATTATTTTTAGTCCTAAAATTTGCACCGAGGTCGCTGGATGGCTAAGCTAAGCGACACAAGTGGCTGACACAAACACCTGGCCCATCTAGGAGTGGCACTGCAGTGTCAGGCAGGATGGCACTTCAAAAAAATTGTCCCCAAACAGCACATGATGCAAAGAAAAAAAGAGGCGCACCAAGGTTGCTGTGTGACTAAGCTAAGCGACACAAGTGGCCGACACAAACACCTGGCCCATCTAGGAGTGGCACTGCAGAGTCAGACAGGATGGCACTTCAAAAAAATAGTCCCCAAACAGCACATGATGCAAAGAAAAAAAGAGGCGCAATGAGGTAGCTGTGTGACTAAGCTAAACGACCCAAGTGGCCGACACAAACACCTGGCCCATCTAGGAGTGGCACTGCAGTGTCAGACAGGATGGCACTTCAAAAAAATTGTCCCCAAACAGCACATGATGCAAAGAAAAAAAGAGGCGCACTAAGGTCGCTGGTGTAAGCTAAATGACACAAGTGGCCGGCACAAACACCTGGCCCATCTAGGAGTGGCACTGCAGTGTCAGACAGGATGGCACTTCAAAAAAATAGTCCCCAAACAACACATGATGCAAAGAAAAATGAAAGAAAAAAGAGGTGCAAGATGGAATTGTCCTTGGGCCCTCCCACCCACCCTTATGTTGTATAAACAGGACATGCACACTTTAACGAACCCATCATTTCAGCGACAGGGTCTGCCACACGACTGTGACTGAAATGACTGGTTGGTTTGGGCCCCCACCAAAAAAGAAGCAATCAATCTCTCCTTGCACAAACTGGCTCTACAGAGGCAAGATGTCCACCTCATCATCATCCTCCGATTCCTCACCCCTTTCACTGTGTACATCCCCCTCCTCACAGATTATTAATTCGTCCCCACTGGAATCCACCATCTCAGATCCCTGTGTACTTTCTGGAGGCAATTGCTGCTGGTGAATGTCTCCACGGAGGAATTGATTATAATTCATTTTGATGAACATCATCTTCTCCACATTTTCTGGAAGTAACCTCGTACGCCGATTGCTGACAAGGTGAGCGGCTGCACTAAACACTCTTTCGGAGTACACACTGGAGGGAGGGCAACTTAGGTAGAATAAAGCCAGTTTGTGCAAGGGCCTCCAAATTGCCTCTTTTTCCTGCCAGTATACGTACGGACTGTCTGACGTGCCTACTTGGATGCGGTCACTCATATAATCCTCCACCATTCTTTCAATGGTGACAGAATCATATGCAGTGACAGTAGACGACATGTCAGTAATTCTTGGCAGGTTCTTCAGTCCGGACCAGATGTCAGCACTCGCTCCAGACTGCCCTGCATCACCGCCAGCAGGTGGGCTCGGAATTCTTAGCCTTTTCTTCGCACCCCCAGTTGCGGGAGAATGTGAAGGAGGAGCTGTTGACGGGTCACGTTCCGCTTGACTTGACAATTTTCTCACCAGCAGGTCTTTGAACCTCTGCAGACTTGTGTCTGCCGGAAAGAGAGATACAACGTAGGTTTTAAATCTAGGATCGAGCACAGTGGCCAAAATGTAGTGCTCTGATTTCAACAGATTGACCACCCGTGAATCCTGGTTAAGCGAATTAAGGGCTCCATCCACAAGTCCCACATGCCTAGCGGAATCGCTCTGTTTTAGCTCCTCCTTCAATGTCTCCAGCTTCTTCTGCAAAAGCCTGATGAGGGGAATGACCTGACTCAGGCTGGCAGTGTCTGAACTGACTTCACGTGTGGCAAGTTCAAAGGGTTGCAGAACCTTGCACAACGTTGAAATCATTCTCCACTGCGTTTGAGTCAGGTGCATTCCCCCTCCTTTGCCTATATCGTGGGCAGATGTATAGGCTTGAATGGCCTTTTGCTGCTCCTCCATCCTCTGAAGCATATAGAGGGTTGAATTTCACCTCGTTACCACCTCTTGCTTCAGATGATGGCAGGGCAGGTTCAGGACTGTTTGCTGGTGCTCCAGTCTTCGGCACACGGTGGCAGAATGCCGAAAGTGGCCCGCAATTCTTCGGGCCACCGACAGCATCTCTTGCACGCCCCTGTCGTTTTTTAAATAATTCTGCACCACCAAATTCAATGTATGTGCAAAACATGGGACGTGCTGGAATTTGCCCAGATGTAATGCACGCACAATATTGGTGGCATTGTCCGATGTCACAAATCCCCAGGAGAGTCCAATTGGTGTAAGCCATTCTGCGATGATGTTCCTCAGTTTCCGTAAGAGGTTGTCAGCTGTGTGCCTCTTATGGAAAGCGGTGATACAAAGCGTAGCCTGCCTAGGAACGAGTTGGCGTTTGCGAGATGCTGCTACTGGTGCCGCCGCTGCTGTTCTTGCAGCGGGAGGCAATACATCTACCCAGTGGGCTGTCACAGTCATATAGTCCTGAGTCTGCCCTGCTCCACTTGTCCACATGTCCATGTTTAAGTGGATATTGGGTACAACTGCATTTTTTAGGACACTGGTGACTCTTTTTCTGACGTCTGTGTACATTTTCGGTATCGCCTGCCTAGAGAAATGGAAACTAGATGGTATTTGGTACCGGGGACACAGTACCTCAAGCAAGTCTCTAGTTGCCTGTGAATTAACGGTGGATACCGGAACCACGTTTCTCACCACCCAGGCTGACAAGACCTGAGTTATCCGCTTTGCAGCAGGATGACTGCTGTGATATTTCATCTTCCTCGCAAAGGACTGTTGGACAGTCAATTGCTTACTGGAAGTAGTACAAGTGGTCTTCCGACTTCCCCTCTGGGATGCCGATCGACTCCCAGCAGCAACAACAGCAGCGCCAGCAGCAGTAGGCGTTACACTCAAGGATGCATCGGAGGAATCCCAGGCATGAGAGGACCCGTCAGACTTGCCAGTGACATGGCCTGCAGGACTATTGGCTTTCCTGTGTAAGGTGGAAATTGACACTGAGGGAGTTGGTGGTGTGGTTTGCAGGAGCTTGGTTACAAGAGGAAGGGATTTAGTGGTCAGTGGACTGCTTCCGCTGTCATCCAAAGTTTTTGAACTTGTCACTGACTTCTGATGAATGCGGACCAGGTGACGTATAAGGGAGGATGTTCCTAGGTGGTTAACGTCCTTACCCCTACTTATTACAGCTTGACAAAGGCAACACACGGCTTGACACCTGTTGTCCGCATTTGTGTTGAAATAATTCCACACCGAAGAGCTGATTTTTTTTGTATTTTGACCAGGCATGACAACAGGTGTCTCCCCGGGTGCCTGACTTAAACAAACCACCTCACCATCAGAATCCTCCTTGTCAATTTCCTCCCCAGCGCCAGCAACACCCATATCCTCATCCTGGTGTACTTCAACAGTGACATCTTCAATTTGACTATAAGGAACTGGACTGCGGGTGCTCCTTCCAGCACTTGCAGGGGGCGTGCAAATGGCGGAAGGCGCAAGCTCTTCCCGTCCAGTGTTGGGAAGGTCAGGCATCACAACCGACACAATTGGACTCTCCTTGGGGATTTGTGATTTAGAAGAACGCACAGTTCTTTGCTGTGCTTTTGCCAGCTTAAGTCTTTTTATTTTTCTAGCGAGAGGATGAGTGCTTCCATCCTCATGTGAATCTGAACCACTAGCCATGAACATAGGCCAGGGCCTCAGCCATTCCTTGCCACTCCGTGTCGTAAATGGCATATTGGCAAGTTTACGTTTCTCATCAGACGCTTTCAATTTTGATTTTTGGCTCATTTTACTGAACTTTTGTTTTTTAGATTTTACATGCTCTCTACTATGACATTGGGCATCGGCCTTGGCAGATGACGTTGATGGCATTTCATCGTCTCGGCCATGACTAGTGGCAGCAGCTTCAGCACGAGGTGGAAGTGGATCTTGATCTTTCCCTATTTTACCCTCCACATTTTTGTTCTCCATTTTTTAATGTGTGGAATTATATGCCAGTATCAATAGCAATGGCCTACTACTATATATACTGCGCACAACTGAAATGCACCACAGGTATGGATGGATAGTATACTTGACGATACAGAGGTAGGTAGAGCAGTGGCCTTCCGTACCGTACTGCTATATATACTGGTGTTCACTGTCAGCAAACTGCAAAACTAAAATGCACCACAGGTATAGAATCTAGATGGATAGTATACTTGACGACACAGAGGTAGGTAGAGCAGTGGCCTTCCGTACCGTACTGCTATATATACTGGTGGTCACTGTCAGCAAAACTCTGCACTGTACTCCTCCTATGCTAAGCAGGGCAGCGAGACACAGAGACTCCCAACTGCCCCCCCCCCCCACCACCACGGGACACTGCGGCCCGCGGGTGGGACAGCGGGACAGTCCCCAAAAAACGGGACTGTCCCGCGAAAATCGGGACAGTTGGGAGGTATGGTGTGAGCACAGATATATGCAGCACACTGAGCACAGATATGGAGTGTTTTTCAGGCAGACAACGTATACTGGTGGTCACTGTCAGCAAAACTCTGCACTGTACTCCTCCTATATAATATACTGGTGGTCCCCAGTCCCCACAATAAAGCAGTGTGAGCACAGATATATGCAGCACACTGAGCACAGATATGGAGTGTTTTTCAGGCAGAAAACGTATACTGGTGGTCACTGTCAGCAAAACTCTGCACTGTACTCCTCCTATATAATTCTTCTGGTCCTCAGTCCCCACAATAAAGCAGTGTGACATACCTCCCAACTTTACAGTTACCTAAAGAGTGATACACGCGCGGCGAAGCCACGCGCGCTCTCCCGAAAAAGGGCGTGGCCTTAGAAAAGGGGCGTGGCTTCACGGGGGACCCGCGATCGCGAGCCACGCCCCGTTTTCATCACTGAGGGGGCATGCCCAGCCCTCTGTGAGCCGCTGGCATTCCCCCTCTCCCTCTGAATCCAGTGAATAGACGCTGTGCGCATGCGCACAGCGTCTTTTCACTGTAGCGAGACAGAGAGACTCCGAACTGCCCCCCCCCCCCCACCGCGGGACACTGCGGCCCGCGGATGGGACAGCGGGACAGTCCCCAAAAAACGGGACTGTCCCGCGAAAATCGGGACAGTTGGGAGGTATGGTGTGAGCACAGATATATGCAGCACACTGAGCACAGATATGGAGTGTTTTTCAGGCAGACAACGTATACTGGTGGTCACTGTCAGCAAAACTCTGCACTGTACTCCTCCTATATAATATACTGGTGGTCCCCAGTCCCCACAATAAAGCAGTGTGAGCACAGATATATGCAGCACACTGAGCACAGATATGGAGTGTTTTTCAGGCAGACAACGTATACTGGTGGTCACTGTCAGCAAAACACTGCACTGTACTCCTCCTATATAATACAGCTGCTCCCCAGTCCCCACAATTAAGCAGTGTGAGCACAGATATATGCAGCACACTGAGCACAGATATGGAGCGTTTTTCAGGCAGACAACGTATACTGGTGGTCACTGTCAGCAAAACTCTGCACTGTACTCCTCCTATATAATACAGCTGCTCCCCAGTACCCACAATTAAGCAATAAGCACAAATATTTGCATCAACATTAATAAACGGAGAGGACGCCAGCCACGTCCTCTCCCTAACAATGCACGAGTGAAAATGGCGGCGACGCGCGGCTGCTTATATAGAATCCGAGTCTCGCGAGATTCCGACAGCGGGATGATGACGTTCGGGCGCGCTCGGGTTAACCGAGCCATACGGGAGAATCCGAGTATGCCTCGGACCCGCGTAAAATGGGTGAAGTTCGGGGGGGTTGAACCGAACCCGATCAACACTAATAAATACTAAATACATTTTCATTAACTATAAGTTATAAATGACTGACTTTCTAAATGTCTATCCATGTATACTTGCAATTATTAATAAGATGTTCGACACTAATTAATATTTTTTGCAGCTTTTTTTGACGTCTGTAAATCCTGGACTGTAGTGGTGGAGTTTGAGAAATTTTGCCCTAGATTAACTTTCATCCAACCATCCGGCAGCTACCTGTAGTTGGTTGGCAGGAATGAAAATCTACATATTGCTACCAAATGCTGGAAAACAGATGAAAATTGTTTCCAGACAAGTTTGCTAAATCTGTTTGATCTGAACGAAAGTTGTTGTCTGTTTCCCGGTGTTTGGGAGCATAAAGCTAATTTTCTGTTCCCATAAATTATTTTTATTCCAATCAACCAACTAGAAAGTACAGTATGGTAATAACCTGGATCTTGTGCCAGCTGATGTGCAAGTATTATTATTCTTTTTACTAGTATATGTGTTGGGTCACCTCAGTAGACTGTCTCTGCTCCACCCCATCCTGCCCTCTAATATGTTTGACCCTGCCCCTCTCTTCTGCCTGCCCCTGCTCCTTTGTTGCACAGTTCGTGCCCACCCCCATTGCAGTGTTTCATCCGCCCCCACTTGGCTTCCATACTTACCCTGTATTTTCTTAAAATAAACTAACTCTTCAGAATTCACTCCTCCTCCACCAGTCATAATCTGTATGTACCTACACTAAGCTTCAGTACATATTTGCCACATTTGTTACACACCCTTCGGGACTTTCCATGTCCAATGTGATATAAGGGCATGGCACTGTAATTGTGTCATCGTGGTCCCACTTCCTCCTTTTCTAACCTGCAATTCATGGCATTGTACAGAGAGGGCCTTGTACAGATAGGGCCTTCAATGTGAATTGCGTCATCAAACCTCCAGGCATGCAGAAGACTGGCCCACTCTCTTGGGAGTCTGGGAGATAACCCCTAAAGTCGGGACGCTCCTCGAGATCATGGGGTAGTTTTAAATATGCTTCGGTGTGGAGCATACTTGCCAACTCTGCCAGAATTTCTGTCAGGCTCCCCAATTTGGGGGAAGTTCACCTAGGATCCTCCAATGAAGCATTATACCATATAGGGCAGGGCCATGATGAAGTAATTTAAGACACCATGGTGGTCATTCTCAGTTGATTGCTAGCTGCATTTGTTCGCAGCGCAGCGATCAGGCTTAAAAAACGGCAGTTCTGCGCATGCGTATGCGCGACATACGGGCACAACGAACGATGCAGTTTTGCACAGGGTCTAGTGATGCATTTCAGTTGCACTGGTTGCTGCAGAGTGATTGACATGAAGTGGGCATTTCTGGGTGGCAACTGACCGTTTTCAGGGAGTGTTCAGAAAAACGCAAGCGTGCCAGGGAAAACGCAGGCGTGGCTGGGCGAACGCTGGGCGGGTGTGTGACGTCAAATCCGGAACTGAATAGTCTGAAGTGATTGCAAGCGCTGAGTAGGTTTTGAGCTACTCTGAAACTACTTGCTCTGCGATACAACCGTTCGCACTTTTGCTAAGCTAAAATACACTCCCAGTGGGCGGCAGCATAGCGTTTGCACTGCTGCTAAAAACTGCTAGTGAGCGATCACCTCAGAATGACACCCATGCCCTCACACATCCCATTTACATAGGTAAATATGGGGTAGAAGGATCAGTCTCAACCTCACAAGTATTGAAGCTGAGGCTGATATTTAACAAGGCAATACTTATACTATCCGTGTCTAGCTAGTAAGATCACTTTCCATTTAAATATTGGGCATAAACACGCTACAATGCTTTGTAAATAAAGCCCTTGGTGACAACCTACACAGAAGCTAAATGTGTGGCAGGTAACACATGACAGGTAGGAAGAGCAATAGCCCAGTGGACAAAGGTGGGGTTCCAGGAGAGCACTAATGGAGGCAGAGATAAAGAGAAAATGGGGCATTTTTTTCATATGGTGACTGAAGGTATTTTCCAATTTGATGTCAGGTGAAAATTGCATCCTGAAAGTCTGTAACTGCTAATTGCAACTGTCAGCTACTGTCTTCACGAGAAATGACTTTAGGACCATATGCTACCATGCAGAGCAACATTCCCTGAATGATGACATTTCTTCTGATTATTGTAGGAGAGTGTGACACATGATGTAGCCAATACCATAGGACTCCAGAAAACCGAATCCACCTGAATTATGTGGATCTAAACCAAACCAAAATCTGGTCTGGAGCTCCCAATGAGATCCGATTCAAGTCCTAAAATAAAAATTTTAAATCCAGACTTCGAGTTTTGGATTGCAAAAATTATGTGATTTTAGCTGAGTTTATCATTTTTTATAAATGATTATCGATTTTATATAAATTTTTAACCAAACCAAAAACCAAATCCAAACCAAAACACTTGAAGGTGGTTTTGCCAAAACTAAAACACAATGATGAATTGGAACCAAAACCAAAACACTGGGGTCCTCGCACATCTTTAAAGTACTGTAACATTACATAATGATGATGCATATTATGTTTGATCTGCGATTGCATGCAAGTAGTTACAAATCAAAATTGTTAATGTAGCCTAAGCTCAGTTTGCAGTTAATATTTTAACATATTTAATTTTGTTGTCATGGTTCTTTCTCATATGTAACAACTAGAGATGAGCGGGTTCTGTTCTCCGAGAACCAAACCCCCCCGAACTCCACGTGTCAAACAGAGGTCCGAGCCAGGCTCGGTTGTTCCCGCCTGACTCGGAAAACCCGAACGAGGCAAAACGTCATCATCTCGCTGTCGGATTCTCGCGAGCTTCAGATTCCATATAAGCAGTCGCGCGTCGCCGCCATTTTTACTCGTGCATTGTAGAGGGTACAGAGAAGACGTGGCTACAAGGAGAGATTGATTGCTTCTTTTTTGGTGGGGGCCCAAACCAACCAGTCATTTCAGCCACATTCGTGTGGCAGACCCTGTCGCTGAAATGATTGGTTTGTTAAAGTGTGCATGTCCTATTTATACAACATAAGGGTGGGTGGGAGGGCCCTGGGTGGGAGGGCCCAAGGACAATTCCATCTTGCGCCTCTTATTTTATTTATTATTTGCCTCATGTGCTGTTTGGGGACTATTTTTTTAAGTGCCATCCTGTTTGACACTGCAGTGCCACTTCTAGATGGGCCAGGTGTTTGTGCCACCCGCTTGGGTCGCTTAGCTTAGTCATCCAGCGACCTCGGTGCAAATTTTAGCACTAAAAATAATATTGTGAGGTGTTCAGAATAGACTGGAAATGAGTGTAAATTATTGTTATTGAGGTTAATAATACTATAGGATCCAAATTACCCCCAAATTCTATAATTTTAACTGTTTTTGAGGCTTTTTTTTTTAAAAGAAACCACCCGAATCCAAAACGCATACGAATTTGACAAAAATCCGAAAGGGTGGTTTTGCCAAAACGCATCCGAATCCAAAACACGACCGCGGACCTGAATCCAAAGCCAAAACACAAAACACGAAAAATGCCCGCTGCACATCTCTAGTAACAACTGAAAAAGACATCCTTGACCATCAGGTAGGAATGTACAGTATGAAGGAAGACATACGAATATGATATGTGCTCCTTGAGAACACAATTTACAGATATTGCAAGTAGAGTCACCAGATTGCATCTATCAACTTATAAAGAACACACTATCCACAAATTTAAGAATACATAGGCTGTGCCTACTAAAACATGTGTTACCTATGACTATGCCACTCAACGGCAGTATAAATGGTGTAATGGTTAGCAATACTGCCAAACAGCACAGAGGTCAAGGATTCAATTGCCATCACGGGCTTTAATGAGTTTATATATGCTCCCCGAACTTACATGAGTTTTCTCCAGTTACTCTGGTTTCCTCCCACAATCCAAAAAATATACTGGTAGGTTAATTGGCTCCCAACAAAAATGAACCTTAGTGTGTAAATGGGCAGAGTAGATGGGCCAAGTGGTCCTTATCTGCTGTCAAATTCTATGTTTCTATATTTGCAATATAGTATAATTTTAAGTTTTAGACATTTTGAGACAATCATTCAAGGCACACAGACTATTTTGCACATGGTTAACTTTGAACACTACCCAACGGTGGGATGCCGGCGGTAAATATTCTGGCTGTCGGGATCCCGGCAGTCTGAATACCGTCACCCATCAGAATGTCAATGCCGCCATACTGAACGTAAAATATAGCGGGCATGTTAGGGACGGTGGGGTTAGGTTTAGACACCACCAAGGGAGGCTAGGGTTAGGCTGTGGGGGTGGGGAGGTTAGGGTTCAGCTGCGGGGAGGGGAGTTAGGGTTAGTCACCATTGGGGGGAGGTCAGGTTAAGGCACTAAGGTGAGAGGGTTAGGGTTAGACTGCGGAGAAGGGGGATAGGTTTAGGCACCAATGGAGTAGTTTAAGGTTAGGCACTAAGGGGAGAGGTCAGGGTTAGGCTGCGGGAAGAGAGGATTAGGGTTAGGGGGTAGGGGAGAGGGGGCAACATACTTATCTTGCCCATGTCGGGATCGCAAAGATTGCGATCACCAGCATCCCGTCCGGCAGTTAAACATACTGAACACATACATGGCTCTCTACAGCCAATAGCACTGCTTCAGAGCTGACCAAAAGATGCGTCGGGCAGGCACCCTGCAGCCTGTAGAGCTGCCCTGTGCATCCTTAGAACCAGGGGCATATGAACTGAGGAGGCATATGTGCAGACTCCTCCTTCAGGACCCCCACCTCTGTAGCCAGCAACACAATAGTCTGAGCACTAGGGGGCAAACACTATATTGCAAATTTCTCTAGGGAAATGGTGCGGCGACCGTTTTCCCGGAGATTTCCTTACTAAACATGTGCAAAATGACAGGGAAATTCCTGGTGATTTGTGGAGAGGTTCTGCTATTGACGGGGACTCCGGAGAGGTGATTATTGAAAGATGGGTGCAAGGTGTGCGGTGTGGGCCCTGCTGCACTAAACACACCCATTATAGAGATGTCACTGTCTAGAATGCTCCGGGCAATGCTCTACTTCTTAGAGCCAGCGGCTCTGCCCCCCATATAATGTCACAAGTTTGGGGGACGGCACTGGCACATCGCACTATAAATCCCTGTTTACGCTCTGTCTACAATTATTTGTTTGTTCTATACTTTAGTCCACCAAAACATGTTTTCTTCCATTTGTAAAGTTTAAGCTGGCGCTATACAAATTGTTGATAGTAAATTAGATAGTTAAATAGTAAATAGATAGATAGATAGATAGATAGATAGATAGATAGATAGATAGATAGATAGATACTGTAGATATAAAATGGATGTTTATATTAGTGGATGGTGTCATACAAACTGACATACAAATGACTTAATGCTGATCCATTAAAGTGGATGAGTAAATGTGAGTCAGAATTGGCCCAGAAGGCAGTTGCAGCTGATTGCTGGGGGTGTCCACCCTACTATATTCTGTCTACAGTCCTGCTGGGAAGGGGTGTGCATCAAATAACACTGCATGATAAATAATCACAGTTGAATGGAGGCATTTTCCTCAATAGTCACAACTAATATACTATAGTAGACTGTGCACCCAGGCAGCTCCCCTATGATGCACAATCTAAACGATTGAGCAACTAAAAACACAAAATCTAATGTATTGCATATCCTTTCTAGCTCTATGATTATGCTCTGTATTGAACTTTAGGTCTGGTAAACTGGAGCTGAACAATCAGACTGTTCTGTTAGCAGTCTCTGAGTCACACAATTTAATAACAGTGTTGAACCGAGTACAATGCCTGGGGCTGTCTGGCCAACACCCACAGCAGGATATTCTATAATATAAAAATCAGAGCTGTCCATAGAAGGTGACAGGTGGGACACATGGCTGGGGTCTCATCTGGTTGGAGGGCCCCACTTAGCTTGTAGACAAGGATATAACCAGTGGAAGCTGTTGCCCAGACCACACATTGCGTGGGAGAGGGGGGTGACTGTAAGCACATATAAACATACATGTAATGTTGTATGTAATATATGTGCTGGCTGCCTTACCCCAGGGATCAGCAGTGCCGCTTGTGTTTTAATTAGTGATGTGCACCGGAAATTTTTCGGGTTTTGTGTTTTGGTTTTGGATTCGGGTCCGCGGCCGTGTTTTGGATTCGGACGCGTTTTGGCAAAACCTCCCTGAAATTTTTTTGTCGGATTCGGGTGTGTTTTGGATTCGGGTGTTTTTTTTACAAAAAACCCTCAAAAACAGCTTAATCATAGAATTTGGGGGTCATTTTGATCCCATAGTATTATTAACCTCAATAACCATAATTTACACTTATTTTCAGTCTATTCTGAACACCTCACACCTCACAATATTATTTTTAGTCCTAAAATTTGCACCGAGGTCGCTGGATGGCTAAGCTAAGCGACACAAGTGGCCGACACAAACACCTGGCCCATCTAGGATTGGCACTGCAGTGTCAGGCAGGATGACACTTCAAAAAAATAGTCCCCAAACAGCACATGATGCAAAGAAAAAAAGAGGCGCACCAAGGTCACTGTGTGACTAAGCTAAGCGACACAAGTGGCCGACACAAACACCTGGCCCATCTAGGAGTGGCACTGCAGTGTCAGACAGGATGGCACTTCAAAAAAATAGTCCCCAAACAGCACATGATGCAAAGAAAAAAAGAGGCGCACCAAGGTCGCTGTGTAACTAAACTAAGCGACCCAAGTGGCCGACACAAACACCTGGCCCATCTAGGAGTGGCACTGTAGTGTCAGACAGGATGGCACTTCAAAAAAATAGTCCCCAAACAGCACATGATGCAAAGAAAAAAAGAGGCGCACCAAGGTCGCTGTGTGACTAAGCTAAGCGACACAAGTGGCCGACACAAACACCTGGCCCATCTAGGAGTGGTACTGCAGTGTCAGGCAGGATGGCACTTCAAAAAAATAGTCCCCAAACAGCACATGATGCAAAGAAAAATGAAAGAAAAAAGAGGTGCAAGATGGAATTGTCTTTGGGCCCTCCCACCCACCCTTATGTTGTATAAACAGGACATGCACACTTTAACGAACCCATCATTTCAGCGACAGGGTCTGCCACACGACTGTGACTGAAATGACTGGTTGGTTTGGGCCCCCACCAAAAAAGAAGCAATCAATCTCTCCTTGCACAAACTGGCTCTACAGAGGCAAGATGTCCACCTCATCATCATCCTCCGATTCCTCACCCCTTTCACTGTGTACATCCCCCTCCTCACAGATTATTAATTCGTCCCCACTGGTATCCACCATCTCAGATCCCTGTGTACTTTCTGGAGGCAATTGCTGGTGAATGTCTCCACGGAGGAATTGATTATAATTCATTTTGATGAACATCATCTTCTCCACATTTTCTGGAAGTAACCTCGTACGCCGATTGCTGACAAGGTGAGCGGCTGCACTAAACACTCTTTCGGAGTACACACTGAAGGGAGGGCAACTTAGGTAGAATAAAGCCAGTTTGTGCAAGGGCCTCCAAATTGCCTCTTTTTCCTGCCAGTATACGATACGGACTGTCTGATGTGCCTACTTGGATGCGGTCACTCATATAATCCTCCACCATTCTTTCAATGGTGACAGAATCATATGCAGTGACAGTAGACGACATGTCAGTAATCGTTGGCAGGTCCTTCAGTCCGGACCAGATGTCAGCACTCGCTCCAGACTGCCCTGCATCACCGCCAGCGGGTGGGCTCGGAATTCTTAGCCTTTTCCTCGCACCCCCAGTTGCGGGAGATTGTGAAGGAGGAGCTGTTGACGGGTCACGTTCCGCTTGACTTGACAATTTTCTCACCAGCAGGTCTTTGAACCTCTGCAGACTTGTGTCTGCCGGAAAGAGAGATACAACGTAGGTTTTAAATCTAGGATCGAGCACGGTGGCCAAAATGTAGTGCTCTGATTTCAACAGATTGACCACCCATGAATCCTGGTTAAGCGAATTAAGGGCTCCATCCACAAGTCCTACATGCCTAGCGGAATCGCTCTGTTTTAGCTCCTCCTTCAATGTCTCCAGCTTCTTCTGCAAAAGCCTGATGAGGGGAATGACCTGACTCAGGCTGGCAGTGTCTGAACTGACTTCACGTGTGGCAAGTTCAAAGGGTTGCAGAACCTTGCACAACGTTGAAATCATTCTCCACTGCGCTTGAGTCAGGTGCATTCCCCCTCCTTTGCCTATATCGTGGGCAGATGTATAGGCTTGAATGGCCTTTTGCTGCTCCTCCATCCTCTGAAGCATATAGAGGGTTGAATTCCACCTCGTTACCACCTCTTGCTTCAGATGATGGCAGGGCAGGTTCAGGACTGTTTGCTGGTGCTCCAGTCTTCGGCACGCGGTGGCTGAATGCCGAAAGTGGCCCGCAATTCTTCGGGCCACCGACAGCATCTCTTGCACGCCCCTGTCGGTTTTTAAATAATTCTGCACCACCAAATTCAATGTATGTGCAAAACATGGGACGTGCTGGAATTTGCCCAGATGTAATGCACGCACAATATTGGTGGCGTTGTCCGATGTCACAAATCCCCAGGAGAGTCCAAATGGGGTAAGCCATTCTGCGATGATGTTCCTCAGTTTCCGTAAGAGGTTGTCAGCTGTGTGCCTCTTATGGAAAGCGGTGATACAAAGCGTAGCCTGCATAGGAACGAGTTGGCGTTTGCGAGATGCTGCTACTGGTGCCGCCGCTGCTGTTCTTGCTGCGGGAGGCAATACATCTACCCAGTGGGCTGTCACAGTCATATAGTCCTGAGTCTGCCCTGCTCCTCTTGTCCACATGTCCGTGTTTAAGAGGATATTGGGTACAACTGCATTTTTTAGGACACTGGTGACTCTTTGTCTGACGTCTGTGTACATTTTCGGTATCGCCTGCCTAGAGAAATGGAAACTAGATGGTATTTGGTACCGGGGACACAGTACCTCAATCAAGTCTCTAGTTGCCTGTGAATTAACGGTGGATACCGGAACCACGTTTCTCACCACCCAGGCTGACAAGACCTGAGTTATCCGCTTTGCAGCAGGATGACTGCTGTGATATTTCATCTTCCTCGCAAAGGACTGTTGGACAGTCAATTGCTTACTGGAAGTAGTACAAGTGGTCTTCCGACTTCCCCTCTGGGATGCCGATCGACTCCCAGCAGCAACAACAGCAGCGCCAGCAGCAGTAGGCGTTACACTCAAGGATGCATCGGAGGAATCCCAGGCAGGAGAGGACTCGTCAGACTTGCCAGTGACATGGCCTGCAGGACTATTGGCTTTCCTGTGTAAGGTGGAAATTGACACTGAGGGAGTTGGTGGTGTGGTTTGCAGGAGCTTGGTTACAAGAGGAAGGGATTTAGTGGTCAGTGGACTGCTTCCGCTGTCATCCAAAGTTTTTGAACTTGTCACTGACTTCTGATGAATGCGGACCAGGTGACGTATAAGGGAGGATGTTCCTAGGTGGTTAACGTCCTTACCCCTACTTATTACAGCTTGACAAAGGCAACACACGGCTTGACACCTGTTGTCCGCATTTGTGTTGAAATAATTCCACACCGAAGAGCTGATTTTTTTTGTATTTTGACCAGGCATGTCAATGGCCATATTCGTCCCACGGACAACAGGTGTCTCCCCGGGTGCCTGACTTAAACAAGCCACCTCACCATCAGAATCCTCCTTGTCAATTTCCTCCCCAGCGCCAGCAACACCCATATCCTCATCCTGGTGTACTTCAACAGTGACATCTTCAATTTGACTATCAGGAACTGGACTGCGGGTGCTCCTTCCAGCACTTGCAGGGGGCGTGCAAATGGTGGAAGGTGCAAGCTCTTCCCGTCCAGTGTTGGGAAGGTCAGGCATCGCAACCGACACAATTGGACTCTCCTTTGGGATTTGTGATTAAGAAGAACGCACAGTTCTTTGCTGTGCTTTTGCCAGCTTAAGTCTTTTCATTTTTATAGCGAGAGGATGAGTGCTTCCATCCTCATGTGAATCTGAACCACTAGCCATGAAAATAGGCCAGGGCCTCAGCCGTTCCATGCCACTCCGTGTCGTAAATGGCATATTGGAAAGTTTACGCTTCTCATCAGACGCTTTCAATTTTGATTTTTGGGTCATTTTACTGAACTTTTGTTTTTTGGATTTCTACATGCTCTCTACTATGACATTGGGCATCGGCCTTGGCAGACGGCATTGATGGCATTTCATCGTCTCGGCCATGACTAGTGGCAGCAACTTCAGCACGAGGTGGAAGTGGATCTTGATCTTTCCCTATTTTAACCTCCACATTTTTGTTCTCCATTTTTTAATGTGTGGAATTATATGCCAGTATCAATAGCAATGGCCTACTACTATATATACTGCGCACAACTGAAATGCACCACAGGTATGGATGGATAGTATACTTGACGACACAGAGGTAGGTAGAGCAGTGGCCTTCCATACCGTACTGCTATATATACTGGTGGTCACTGTCAGCAAACTGCAAAACTAAAATGCACCACACGTATAGAATCTAGATGGATAGTATACTTGACGACACAGAGGTAGGTAGAGCAGTGGCCTTCCGTACCGTACTGCTATATATATTGGTTGTCACTGTCAGCAAACTGCAAAACTAAAATGCACCACAGGTATAGAATCTAGATGGATAGTATACTTGACGACACAGAGGTAGGTAGAGCAGTGGCCTTCCGTACCGTACTGCTATATATACTGGTGGTCACTGTCAGCAAACTGCAAAACTAAAATGCACCACAGGTATAGAATCTAGATGGATAGTATACTTGACGACACAGAGGTAGGTAGAGCAGTGGCCTTCCGTACCGTACTGCTATATATACTGGTGGTCACTGTCAGCAAACTGCAAAACTAAAATGCACCACAGGTATAGAATCTAGATGGATAGTATACTTGACGACACAGAGGTAGGTAGAGCAGTGGCCTTCCGTACCGTACTGCTATATATACTGGTGGTCACTGTCAGCAAAACTCTGCACTGTACTCCTCCTATATAATACTGCTGGTCCCCAGTACCCACAATAAAGCAGTGTGAGCACAGATATATGCAGTACACTGAGCACAGATATGGAGCATTTTTCAGGTAGACAACATATAATACTGGTGGTCACTGGTCAGCAAAACTCTGCACTGTACTCCTCCTATATAATACTGCTGGTCCCCAGTCCCCACAATAAAGCAGTGTGAGCACAAATATATGCAGCACACTGAGCACAGATATGGAGCGTTTTTCAGGCAGACAACGTATAATACTGGTGGTCACTGGTCAGCAAAACTCTGCACTGTACTCCTCCTATATAATACTGCTGGTCCCCAGTCCCCACAATAAAGCAGTGTGAGCACAGATATATACAGCACACTGAGCACAGATATGGAGCGTTTTTCAGGCAGATAACGTATAATACTGGTGGTCACTTGTCAGCAAAACTCTGCACTGTACTCCTCCTATATAGTGATGAGCAGGTTCGGTTCCTCGGAAACCGAACCCCCCGAACTTCACCCATTTTACACGGGTCCGAGGCATACTCGGATTCTCCCGTATGGCTCGGTTAACCCGAGCGCGCCCGAACGTCATCATCCCGCTGTCAGATTCTCGCGAGATTCGGATTTTATATAAGCAGCCGCGCGTCGCCGTCATTTTCACTCGTGTATTGGAAATGTTAGGGAGAGGACATGGCTGGCGTCCTCTCCGTTTATTCATTGTTGATGCAAATATTTGTGCTTGCTTATATCTTAATTGTGGGGACTGGGGAGCAGCTGTATTATTAATATAGGAGGAGTACAGTGCAGAGTTTTGCTGATCAGTGACCACCAGTTTTATCCGTTCTCTGCCTGAAAATAATGCTCCTTATCCGTTATCTGTGCTCAGTGTGCTGCATATATCTGTGCTCACACTGCTTAATTGTGGGGACTGGGGAGCAGCAGTATTATATAGGAGGAGTACAGTGCAGAGTTTTGCTGACAGTGACCACCAGTATACGTTGTCTGCCTGAAAAACACTCCATATCTGTGCTGCATTGTAGTATATAGTAGGAGTACAGTGCATAATTTTGCTGACCACCAGTATATAATATATAGGAGTACGGTACAGAAGGCCACTGCTGTACCTACCTCTGTGTCGTCAAGTATACTATCCATCCATACCTGTGGTGCATTTCAGTTTTGCACAGTTTGCTGACCACCAGTATATAATATATAGCATTACGGTACAGTAGGCCACTGCTGTACCTACCTCTGTGTCGTCAAGTATACTATCCATCCATACCTGTGGTGCATTTCAGTTTTGCACAGTTTGCTGACCACCAGTATATAATATATAGCATTACGGTACAGAAGGCCACTGCTGTACCTACCTCTGTGTCGTCAAGTATACTATCCATCCATACCTGTGGTGCATTTCAGTTTTGCACAGTTTGCTGACCACCAGTATATAATATATAGCATTATGGTACAGTAGGCCACTGCTGTACCTACCTCTGTGTCGTCAAGTATACTATCCATCCATACCTGTGGTGCATTTCAGTTTTGCACAGTTTGCTGACCACCAGTATATAATATATAGCATTACGGTACAGTAGGCCACTGCTGTACCTACCTCTGTGTCGTCAAGTATACTATCCATCCATACCTGTGGTGCATTTCAGTTTTGCACAGTTTGCTGACCACCAGTATATAATAAATAGCATTACGGTACAGTAGGCCACTGCTGTACCTACCTCTGTGTCGTCAAGTATACTATCCATCCATACCTGTGGTGCATTTCAGTTTTGCACAGTTTGCTGACCACCAGTATATAATATATAGCATTATGGTACAGTAGGCCACTGCTGTACCTACCTCTGTGTCGTCAAGTATACTATCCATCCATACCTGTGGTGCATTTCAGTTTTGCACAGTTTGCTGACCACCAGTATATAATATATAGCATTACGGTACAGTAGGCCACTGCTGTACCTACCTCTGTGTCGTCAAGTATACTATCCATCCATACCTGTGGTGCATTTCAGTTTTGCACAGTTTGCTGACCACCAGTATATAATATATAGCATTACGGTACAGTAGGCCACTGCTGTACCTACCTCTGTGTCATCAAGTATACTATCCATCCATACCTGTGGTGCATTTCAGTTTTGCACAGTTTGCTGACCACCAGTATATAATATATAGCATTATGGTACAGTAGGCCACTGCTGTACCTACCTCTGTGTCGTCAAGTATACTATCCATCCATACCTGTGGTGCATTTCAGTTTTGCACAGTTTGCTGACCACCAGTATATAATATATAGCATTACGGTACAGTAGGCCACTGCTGTACCTACCTCTGTGTCGTCAAGTATACTATCCATCCATACCTGTGGTGCATTTCAGTTTTGCACAGTTTGCTGACCACCAGTATATAATATATAGCATTACGGTACAGTAGGCCACTGCTGTACCTACCTCTGTGTCGTCAAGTATACTATCCATCCATACCTGTGGTGCATTTCAGTTGTGCGCAGTATATATAGTAGTAGGCCATTGCTATTGATACTGGCATATAATTCCACACATTAAAAAATGGAGAACAAAAATGTGGAGGTTAAAATAGGGAAAGATCAAGATCCACTTCCACCTCGTGCTGAAGCTGCTGCCACTAGTCATGGCCGAGACGATGAAATGCCATCAACGTCATCTGCCAAGGCCGATGCCCAATGTCATAGTAGAGAGCATGTAAAATCCAAAAAACAAAAGTTCAGTAAAATGACCAAAAAATCTAAATTGAAAGCGTCTGATGAGAAGCGTAAACTTGCCAATATGCCATTTATGACACAGAGTGGCAAGGAACGGCTGAGGCCCTGGCCTATGTTCATTGCTAGTGGTTCAGATTCACATGAGGATGGAAGCACTCTTCCTCTCGCTAGAAAAATGAAAAGACTTAAGCTGGCAAAAGCACAGCAAAGAACTGTGCGTTCTTCTAAATCACAAATCCCCAAGGAGAGTCCAATTGTGTCGGTTGCGATGCCTGACCTTCCCAACACTGGACGGGAAGAGCTTGCGCCTTCCACCATTTGCACGCCCCCTGCAAGTGCTGGAAGGAGCACCCGCAGTCCAGTTCCTGATAGTCAAATTGAAGATGTCACTGTTGAAGTACACCAGGATGAGAATATGGGTGTTGCTGGTGCTGGGGAGGAAATTGACAAGGAGGATTCTGATGGTGAGGTGGTTTGTTTAAGTCAGGCACCCGGGGAGACACCTGTTGTCCGTGGGACGAATATGGCCATTGACATGCCTGGTTAAAATACAAAAAAAATCAGCTCTTCGGTGTGGAATTATTTCAACACAAATGCGGACAACAGGTGTCAAGCCGTGTGTTGCCTTTGTCAAGCTGTAATAAGTAGGGGTAAGGACATTAACCACCTAGGAACATCCTCCCTTATACGTCACCTGGACCGCATTCATCAGAAGTCAGTGACAAGTTCAAAACTTTGGGTGACAGCGGAAGGAGTCCACTGACAACTAAATCCCTTCCTCTTGTAACCAAGCTCCTGCAAACCACACCACCAACTCCCTCAGTGTCTATTTCCTCCTTACACAGGAAACCCAATAGTCCTGCAGGCCATGTCACTGGCAAGTCTGACGAGTCCTCTCCTGCCTGGGATTCCTCCGATGCATCCTTGAGTGTAATGCCTACTGCTGCTGGCGCTGCTGTTGTTGCTGCTGGGAGTCGATCGTCATCCCAGAGGGGAAGTCGGAAGACCACTTGTACTACTTCCAGTAAGCAATTGACTGTCCAACAGTCCTTTGCGAGGAAGATGAAATATCACAGCAGTCATCCTGCTGCAAAGCGGATAACTCAGGCCTTAGCAGCCTGGGCGGTGAGAAACGTGGTTCCGATATCCACCGTTAATTCAGAGGCAACTAGAGACTTGATTGAGGTACTGTGTCCCTGGTACCAAATACCATCTAGGTTCCATTTCTCTAGGCAGGCGATACCGAAAATGTACACAGACGTCAGAAAAAGAGTCACCAGTGTCCTAAAAAATGCAGTTGTACCCAATGTCCACTTAACCACGGACATGTGGACAAGTGGAGCAGGGTACTATATGACTGTGACAGCCCACTGGGTAGATGTATTGCCTCCCGCAGCAAGAACAGCAGCGGCGGCACCAGTAGCAGCATCTCGCTCGTTCCTAGGCAGGCTACGCTTTGTATCACCGCTTTCCAGAAGAGGCACACAGCTGACAACCTTTTACGGAAACTGAGGAACATCATCGCAGAATGGCTTACCCCAATTGGACTCTCCTGGGGATTTGTGACATCGGACAACGCCACCAATATTGTGCGTGCATTACATCTGGGCAAATTCCAGCACGTCCCATATTTTGCACATACATTGAATTTGGTGGTGCAGAATTATTTAAAAAATGACAGGGGCGTGCAAGAGATGCTGTCGGTGGCCCGAAGAATTGCGGGCCACTTTCAGCATTCAGCCACCGCGTGCCGAAGACTGGAGCACCACCAAACATTCCTGAACCTGCCCTGCCATCATCTGAAGCAAGAGGTGGTAACGAGGTGGAATTCAACCCTCTATATGCTTCAGAGGACGGAGGAGCAGCAAAAGGCCATTCAAGCCTATACATCTGCCCACGATATAGGCAAAGGAGGGGGAATGCACCTGAATCAAGCGCAGTGGTGAATGATTTCAACGTTGTTCAAGGTTCTGCAACCCTTCAGTCAGGTCATTCCCCTCATCAGGCTTTTGCAGAAGAAGCTGGAGACATTGAAGGAGGAGCTAAAACAGAGTGATTCCGCTTGGCATGTGGGACTTGTGGATGGAGCCCTTAATTCGCTTAACCAGGATTCACGGGTGGTCAATCTGTTGAAATCAGAGCACTACATTTTGGCCACCGTGCTCGGTCCTAGATTTAAAACCTACGTTGTATCTCTCTTTCCGGCAGACACAAGTCTGCAGAGGTTCACAGACCTGCTGGTGAGAAAATTGTCAAGTCAAGCAGAACGTGACCCGTCAACATCTCCTCCTTCACATTTTCCCGCAACTGGGGGTGCGAGGAAAAGGCTAAGAATTCCGAGCCCACCCGCTGGCGGTGATGCAGGGCAGTCTGGAGCGAGTGCTGACATCTGGTCCGGACTGAAGGAGCTGCCAACGATTACTGACATGTCGTCTACTGTCACTGCATACTGTATGATTCTCTCACCATTGAAAGAATGGTGGAGGATTATATTTGTGGAGACATTCACCAGCAGCAATTGCCTCCAGAAAGTACACAGGGACCTGAGATGGTGGATTCCAGTGGGGACGAATTAATAATCTGTGAGGAGGGGGATGTACACAGTGAAAGGGGTGAGGAATCGGAGGATGATGATGAGGTGGACATCTTGCCTCTGTAGAGCCAGTTTGTGCAAGAGATTGATTGCATTTTTTTTTGGTGGGGGCCCAAACCAACCAGTCATTTAAGTCACAGTCGTGTGGCAGACCCTGTCGCTGAAATGATGGGTTCGTTAAAGTGTGCATGTCCTGTTTATACAACATAAGGGTGGGTGGGAGGGCCCAAGGACAATTCCATCTTGCACCTATTTTTTCTTTCATTTTTCTTTGCATCATGTGCTGTTTGGGGACTATTTTTTTAAGTGCCATCCTACCTGACACTGCAGTGCCACTCCTAGATGGGCCAGGTGTTTGTGTCGGCCACTTGGGTCGCTTAGCTTAGTCACACAGCGACCTTGGTGCGCCTCTTTTTTTCTTTGCATCATGTGCTGTTTGGGGACTATTTTTTTGAAGTGCCATCCTGCCTGACACTGCAGTGCCACTCCTAGATGGGCCAGGTGTTTGTGTCGGCCACTTGGGTCGCTTAGCTTAGTCACACAGCGACCTTGGTGCGCCTTTTTTTTTCTTTGCATCATGTGCTGTTTGGGGACAATTTTTTTGAAGTGCCATCCTGCCTGATACTGCAGTGCCACTCCTAGATGGGCCAGGTGTTTGTGCCGGCCACTTGTGTCGCTTAGCTTAGTCACACAGCGACCTTGGTGCGCCTCTTTTCCTCTTTTTTTCTTTGCATCATGTGCTGTTTGGGGACAATTTTTTTGAAGTGCCATCCTGCCTGACACTGCAGTGCCACTCCTAGATGGGCCAGGTGTTTGTGTCGGCCACTTGTGTCGCTTAGCTTAGTCACACAGCGACCTTGGTGCGCCTCTTTTTTTCTTTGCATCATGTGCTGTTTGGGGACTATTTTTTTGAAGTGCCATCCTGCCTGACACTGCAGTGCCACTCCTAGATGGGCCAGGTGTTTGTGTCGGCCACTTGGGTCGCTTAGCTTAGTCACACAGCGACCTTGGTGTGCCTCTTTTTTTCTTTGCATCATGTGCTGTTTGGGGACTATTTTTTTGAAGTGCCATCATGCCTGATACTGCAGTGCCACTCCTAGATGGGCCAGGTGTTTGTGTCGGCCACTTGTGTCGCTTAGCTTAGTCACACAGCGACCTTGGTGCGCCTCTTTTTTTCTTTGCATCATGTGCTGTTTGGGGACTATTTTTTTGAAGTGCCATCCTGCCTGACACTGCAGTGCCACTCCTAGATGGGCAGGTGTTTGTGTCGGCCACTTGGGTCGCTTAGCTTAGTCACACAGCGACCTTGGTGCGCCTCTTTTTTTCTTTGCATCATGTGCTGTTTGGGGACTATTTTTTTGAAGTGCCATCCTGCCTGACACTGCAGTGCCACTCCTAGATGGGCCAGGTGTTTGTGTCGGCCACTTGTGTCGCTTAGCTTAGCCATCCAGCGACCTCGTTGCAAATTTTAGGACTAAAAATAATATTGTGAAGTGTAAGGTGTTCAGAATAGACTGAAAATGAGTGTAAATTATGGTTATTGAGGTTAATAATACTATGGGATCAAAATGACCCCCAAATTCTATGATTTAAGCTGTTTTTGAGGGTTTTTTGTAAAAAAAACACCCGAATCCAAAACACACCCGAATCCGACAAAAAATTTTCAGGGAGGTTTTGCCAAAACGCGTACGAATCCAAAACACGGCCGCGGAACCAAATCCAAAACCAAAACACAAAACCCGAAAAATGTCCGTTGCACATCACTACTCCTATATAATACTGCTGGTCCCCAGTCCCCACAATAAAGCAGTGTGAGCACAGATATATGCAGCACACTGAGCACAGATATGGAGCGTTTTTCAGACAGAGAATGAATAAAACTGGTGGTCACTGATCAGCAAAACTCTGCACTGTACTCCTATATTATACAGCTCCTCCCCAGTCCCCACAATTAAGCAATAAGCATGCACAAATATTTGCATCAACAATAAACGGAGAGGACGCCAGCCACGTCCTCTCCCTAACATTTCCAATGCACGAATGAAAATGGCGGCAATGCGCGGCTGCTTATATAGAATCCGAATCTCGCGAGAATCCGACAGCGGGATGATGACGTTCAGGCGTGCTCGGGTTAACCGAGCCATACGGGAGAATTCGAGTATGCCTCGGACCCGTGTAAAATGGGTGAAGTTCGGGGGGGTTCGGTTTCTGAGGAACCGAACCCGCTCATCACTAGTTTTAATTATAAGCCCGCCCCCAAACTCCCATGGCCTCATTTCACATTAGCCTGGGGATGAGCTTATAGAGGATAGATAAGCTGAGTGCTGTGTCCCGTGCAACAGCAGCTCAGTGAAACACAGCAGCGCTGCTGATCCCCGGGGTAAGGCAGCCAGCACATATATTACATACATGACAAGTATGTTTATATGTGCTGATTGGTTCCTCCCATGCAATGTGTCGAGTAGTAGCCGCCATGGGATAGAACTACTTGTGTACTAGGCTGTGCAATGGTCCTGATTCAGAGATGTACACAAATGCAACTGCAAATCTGTATGCAGTGACTGTGTGAAAATACGCTAATGTAGCTGACGCAACCATTAGACGCACATCGCACAAAATCGGTCATCTGAATAAGCCTATGTGAGTGCAGCATGGCCCCTGCAAGTAAGGTGCTGGAGCCATTGTAACTGCGTATGGGATCGCAGTCACTAGCTGTCACACACCCTAGAAATAGCTGTAACACGCCTGCATTTGAGTCACCCACAAAAGGTCCCTTATTGTCAATAACCTTGAACATAAATCCTCTCTGTGACCCCCGTAGCAAGACCATTGTGACGCAAGTGCAGTGGCAAAATCTACATTAGGCACTCTCTGCTGTCACTGTAGGGTACATATAGGATTGTCGCTTCTGGATGTATATAAATCTGCTAAAGAGGCGGGACTCAAGGGATACTGTATAAACTTCACTACTTATTGGCAGTTATTTTTATACCACAGACATATTCTGCAGCACTAATCAGGGAATGGCCATTCACATCAGTCCCTGCCCTAGCGGAGTGGGCAAACTATGGACCTGATTCAGGAGATGGACGCAAGTGCAATTGCAAGTGAAGCAGCCACCCAGAAATGAAGAGGGATGCCCACCAGAGCTATCCAAAGCTATCGCAACTCATTCGCAATTGCGTATACATATGGATACGCAGACTGGACCCATAGGCGTGCGCAGCACATTTTATTAGGGGTGCACCATCGAAGGGGCGTGTCTAGCACCATCTATTGACGGTCAACGCAATATAAAATATCCACCCTTGTACCAATCCTAATAAAGCAGATACATTGTCAGATGTAGTGGTATGCACCAAACAAACACCCCTGATGGCACTCACTGCAATTACACTGCTCCTCCTCAGCCTGGTCTGGCTCCCCCTCTCTTTCCCCTGCAAGCTGCTGAAGCTTACTTACAAGTCAGTCACTCACTGACACTAACAGTCGCAGACTAGTACTGCTGCTGCTGGAAAACCGAGTGATGTGTCAATGCTGCTGCCGACCGCCTGCCAGTATTGAATTTGTCTTCCTCATCAGTGGCTGGTGTTGGCATAGCATAGAAGGAGAGAGGTGAGCATGTGGCGGGTGGGCGTGCAAGCAGCATGATGTAATCACATCACATCACGCTGTTTTTGTACATGGAGGTGGAGCCGGGAGTTTGAAAGCCGGTGGCAGTGGCACCCTTGATTAACCCAGGCGTCCGGTCAGTAATGCAGTCCTGACGGGGTGCAGCGCAGAGGGTACAATAATCAGCCTGCTCTGCGATCGCTGCATCAGGCATGTGAGATTGGGGTGCCAGACATTAGGGGGTGCCTGTGCGCACCAGGCACCCCCCCCTGCGCACACCTATGACTGGACCCAGATGTTGCCACACAGATGCCATGTTTTTGTACGTTAGAGCTCGCAGCTGACGTCAGATACACGTCCCGAAAACAGCCATGACACGACTGTTTTTTATGAAACTGCAAATGGTCACTTCCTGCCAATCACTTTGTGATGAAATCCTCATGGTGTGCAGGATCGCAGTGGCACCTTGACGCATGCACAATGCAATTGCGCCACATGCAGTCTGTCGATTATCGTTCAGGTGCGCTTTGTGTCCATCTCTGAATCATACCCCACCACATGTATTGTAAACTAAACACAAACACACATACTAGGGTTAATTCTTTTGTTTGAAGCCAATTAACCTGCAAAAAGTGGGTGTAGATCTACATTAAGAAGATTGACAGTCAATAGGTCAACTCCAAATGATCGACATGCAAAAGGTCAACAGCATCAAAAGGTTGACATAGAAAAAGTAGACAGTAGAAAAGGCTTACTGGTTACAAAAGGTTGATAGGCTCAAAAGGTGGACATAAGTTCTTTTTTGTATTTTGGGTGTCATTTTGTATGTTTCACCATACCTGAGCCAAATTAGGCGAAACGTGTACCCTCGTGGGCTCGCTTCGCTCACCACGCTTTTGGCAAGGTTACTATTCACAGTTGTGTTCCATGTGGATGGTAAATGATGAAGAAGTTGGGAGGGAAAAAAACTTGTGTCGACAACTGGCATGTTGACCTTTTGAAACTGTCAACCTTAAACAATATCTGCTTTACCTATCCACCTCCTGCATGTCGACCATTTGGGGTCGACCTATTGACTGTCTTTTTACTGGATATCCACGCAGTTAGGGTTATGGTTGGAATTGAACACCTCAGTGCCGTGAGTCAGTAATGCTAACCATTACACCAACCATACTGCCCATTTAATTAAGTGATTTAGATATAAAGAAATTAAAATTTTCTAACTCTCCTCCTCAGAAGACATCAGCTTGTGATAAGAAAATTTGCATGATTGGAGCTTCTGTAACATTTTTTATGTTGTGTTACTAAATGAATAGCAAGCTTATATATTTATACACTGACTTAAGTGTAAAGCCCTATACTATTCTACACAAGTGTTGTGATGAATTTACAGCTCTATACCTCATGATGTCATACTTCCCTCTGTATGTTTAACTAAAGCAGCTTGCCATTTATCATCATATGCTGGAGTTTTTCAATCACAATTTGCAGTAATACTGTTAGTGATCTGATTTTATCTGTGTTTTGCTCACTGTATTTTTGTCTCTATTTACTCCCCTTATGATCACTTGCTATATCCATCCCAGAGCCAGATAACCCATTATGCAGTAAAGGTTCCTGCCTAGGGCCAAGTTGACACTGCAGAATGTGAATTATGGGTGGGAATTGAGGGGGGCACAAAGAATACAGGCCATCAGGGACGTGCGGTGAGGTAAATGGCTCAGGAGGCACTGGCTAGTACCAGAGCCAGATTTACACACAATATATGGGCACAAGGGTTCACCTGGGCATTATACACAGGTGAAGCAGTATACACATGTGGGCATTATACACAGGTGCAGCAGTATATATTGCTGGAAATTTGGTGAGTTTTCATCAGAGATGTGCAGAAAAGATAGACAGGGGAGGTGGTGCGTCACCTGTCATAGACTTTTTGCTCCAGAGTTTTGACTACAAAAATGATAAGAAAAATACAAATATTTCTAATATATTCTTTGTATTTTTTAAATAGGTCCCGTCTATAAAGGGCCACTCTGACACTAGGCACCATTTGATCTACCATAAGGCTGGAACATAAAGTGCCATGCCTTGGGAGGACGGGGGTGCTAGAATCACCTTTAATCTGTCCACCCTTTTGTAGTACCACGGTTTAACTACTTAGTTGCATCAACACCAACCTGGCTCCAGTCACCTTTCAGGCTACAGGCAACATCTTCTAATGACACAGCACGGGTGTGAATCTGTCACATTGTGCAAGTTAGCTGGTAAGAGCAAGTGATACTACATAACTTGCCTTATCCTAGAACGTGCAGGAGTAGATGGAGGTTTGGTGCTTGGTGTGTCTGAGTTACTTTACCCTACATAGCATCATCTGTCAAGGAGAGTGAGGGCCCAAGATCAACATTTGTCAGGGTGCCATCATTTATATGGGTAGCCATGCCAACAGTTCTGGACATCGGTGATTGATCTAAGGGGGCTAGAGAAGTGCAGCCTTGTGCAGTTTGGGATATTAATTTGTAAATATAGTAAGTGAAACCTCTCAGAATTACGCCAAGAAACATTTAACCCTTGGATCCAATCATAGGGTTTATGTTACTGAGGCCCATAGTACTGTATGTCATTGGCTGCTGCAGTGCTGGGGATTTCAAGCTGTTATTTTGCTGCAACCACAGTAGCCAAAGGAATTAAGGGGAGTTCATACTCTGCTGTAACCAAATTTTCAATGCACATAATTTATTTTGGACCCCCCCAGTTTATGTTCTGCCAAGTTGTGATAGCGTGAACTGGCCAGAATTGCCAGAACTGGTCACAATTGCCAGACATATTTTCTTTCACAGGTAATAATACACACACACAGGTTCAGAGTTAAACTTTGTTCGCTGTCTTTTCTGCTGCTGATAGAATGGGTGTCCCACCACAATGTATACCCTCTAGCAGTTTTGTAACTGCAAAGAAATCTGTTTTTAGATAAACATTCCTGAAAACTGGTTTAACCGGGACTGACTTAAAAGTAAGATGCCTGAGGGGGGCTTCATAAGAAACAAAACAAATACAGGTACCTTCTTCTGGAGAAAAAGAAAAAGTGAACTTTGTAAAAAGTTGTGTTCTTGTGGCGCAGGTGCACATATTTATTTACACATGACTAATTTTCACCTGCAATGTGTTAAAAATTTATTTTGTTGTGAGAGAATTAAGCCGGGAACACAGTAGAGCGATGTCAAGCCGATTTGCCATTTTGTAACGACAAATTGCCTACATTGCTCAGTGTGTACTACATGTGATTGCGCGCTCCTACAGGTGCTAGCGACAGTCGCTAGGTTTGATATGCTGCACATCATCCCTAACGATGTCGCTAGTTACCTTGTTTATGCTAATCGGATCGGAAACCCCTCCAAAATGCCCTATTTCATCCGATATATCGGGCCGAAGGCCCGAAATCGGATGAAATCGGGCATTATAGTCCTAGTGTATGGGGCCCTTCAAAATGTATCAACAAAACTAAAACACATTAGAACTGTAGGGCTGATTCTGAGGTGGGAACTTAGCACAAAAAACATGTAACTTTATATCTGGACAGGACTGGATTAAGGGCCACATGAGCCTTGGGCTGAAAATGTTTAAGGGCCTATACAGGGCTTTGTAGGTGTGTTCACTGCCACACCTACAGCCCCTACAGTCAGGGCCAGTTCTAGACCTTGTGGCGCCCAGGGCGAAAGTTTCCTTTATCCCCTCCCCCTTCTGCCAGGTGAAATAGAGGGTGTGGCTTCATAGGGAAGGGGCGTGGCCACAGAATAGAACAAATTCACATTACATCGCACAGTAGTGTACGTCAGTCACATTACACCAGACAGTAGTGTCCGTAAGTCATATTACACCACACAGTAGTACCCCTTATACCATGTTAGAGCCCCTTACACACATCACACCACAGTAGAGCAGAGCCCCTTATACACTTTACGCCAGGTAGCCCCATACACACATTGCACCAGGTAGACCCTTATACACATTGCACCAGGTAGACCCTTGTTCACACTGTGACAGGTAGCTCCTTATACACATTACAATCTCTAGCCCTATATACACATTACACCAGGTCAACCCTTATACACACTGCAACAGGTAGCCCCTTATACACACTGTGACAGGTAACACTTTATACACACTGTGACAGGTAACCCTTTATACACATTACACCAGGTAGACCCTTATACACATTGTACTTATTAAGTGCCCCCTATACAATGCCCTTGTTAGTAGTGTCCCCAGTAGTAATGCCCCCATGTAGTATTGACCCCAGTAGTAATGCCCCCGTAGTTATGCCCCTTGTAGTTATGCCCTCAGTAGATATGCCCCCAGTAGTTATGCTCCCAGTAGTTATGCCCCCAGCAGAGATGTCCCCAGTAGAGATGCCCCCAGTATATATGCCCCTTGTATTTGTCCCCAGTAGTTAAACCTCCAGTAGAGATGTCTCCAGTAGAGATGCCCCCAATATATATGACCACTGTAGTTATACCCCAGTAGATATGCCCCAATAGAGATGTCCCCAGTAGAGATGCCCCAGTAGAAATGCCCCCTGTAGGTATGCCCCCTAGTAGTGCCACTTACACACACACAAAAAACAAAACAAAAAAAAAACCACAATATTCAACAGCTTCTGGACCACTGCCCTCTGTCTGGGCGCCCACTCCTCGGATCTATGAGAGAGATGTCATGACATCTCTCCCATAGTGCCACACATTGCCTGAGCTGGAAGCCGGAGCTCAGGAGTGAGCTCCAGCCTCTGGATGCTGCTGAGGGGAAGGTGCAGGCTGCAGTGGGTGCCTACACAGTCCACTGTGCCTGCTGCAGCCGGGGTGCGGGTGGGCGACAGGCACCTGCTGGGTGACTGCGGCCGTGCCCTCAGGACGCAGCGCCCCGGGCACCCCACTCGGCTTGCCCACACCTAGAACCACTCCTGCCTACAGTATCAGCCACACTGTCTCAATTAATATATAAAATAGAAAAATTGCATAATTTTGTGGGAGAAATAGAAAATATTTTAAATAATTAAGATTTATGGTCACCTGTGTGGCCAGCTGGGCAGATGGTAATCATGCTGTCATGATGATAGGCCTATTTTTATGTGGAGGCCTGGAGCTATAGCTCCATCTACCCCTTTGTTAATCTGGCCCTGTCTGGAGCAAACCAAGTTGCGATGTAAGGGGTGCAAATATATATTTTTTTCTTGCTGCTTTTTGCATGTAGCCCATAGATGCTGGACAGCTTTACTTTTGCACTGCAATTTATATTTCACTTTGGATACACTTCTCCCAAATCTAAATCTCTGCATATTTTACATCTACCGCCTGCAGTACAACATGGCCTTACCAAGGTGCAAAGTTCCTTGCACTTTCTTGCTTTATTCCCAACTCAGGGCCTAATTCGGAGATGTACGCAAACCTGATGGTTCTGCGTACATCTCAGATGGTGGCGCGCCTATTTGCCCCCTGAGCTGCAGCCTGATTAACAGTCTGCAGCTGTTTGGGATGGGTAGTGGGCGGAGCGTGGCAGCGTTCCTGAAAATGGAGAAGTGTCGTCCCCATTTTCTGGGAGTGCCAAGTTCAGGGTCTGCTCCTTCCAAAGCAGACTTGGCCTCCACTACTGAGCTGTGAGGGTCAATCACAGTAACCCCCTCCCTCCCCTCAGCCGCCTCCTGCTTCTAATGTCCTTAAGTTCTCTCCTCCTTAAAACTTCCTCCATAGCTCCTGCTCTGATTTGCCACCAGTGTCACAACTCTGACACCAAGGGCCAGATGTAATGACACCTGAGCTTGGCGGCCGTGCGGGATGCCGGCCAAACTTTAAAAGTGATTGCCACTTTAAAAAAGGCAGAATTCGGACGGCATCCCACATGGCCACCGAACTCGGGTGTCATTATATCTGGCTGATTAGCTGGTACTTTATCTCCATCCACTTTAACTCCATCCAAGGCTTAGTAAATAGACCTATCAGTCCTGAGCTCCTTGCTGCCTCTCCAATGTTGCATGCAGGGTATACTGTGGAGGAGGAAGAAGAAGTGCAGCACTTGTATTTGTTGAGGAACAGGTTAGCTCCACTTCTGCTTCACCTCTAGGTTTGAGGTTCGTCTGCCAGTCTGGTCCACAGGGCCAATAGGGGTGTACAGCAGATACTGGTGTATTGGGCCCTGTCTAACAGGAGGGCCCATCAGCGCCTATTTTCATGGCTGCAAACTGCCAGGTTGACTCCTGGTGCATAATACGAACTGAACATCATGATGACCAGCAGCCATGTCTTATTGGTTAATATTGGGAGTCATTCAGACCTGATCGCACACTAGGTTTTTTTGCAGCGGTGCGATCGGGTCTGAACTGCGTATGTGCATGCTCCGCAAAGCGCAGGTGTGTCGGCCGCCGGCGACGGGGATCGCCGGACAGCGACGGATTTAATGATGAAAGCGCTCGTACCGGCGATCGCAAGAAGATTGACAGGAAGAGGCCGTTTCTGGGTGTCAACTGACAGTTTTTAGGGAGTGTTCGGGAGAACGCAGGGTGTCCAGCCATTTTAAGGGAGGGTTCCTGACATCAGCTCCAGGCCGGAATGTTGCAGCAGCTGTGTAAGTCCTGAGCTGTGCAGAGATTGCACAAACTTTTGTTTGTGCAGCTCTCTGCACATGCATTCGCACCCCTGCACAGCGATTATCCCCTCCCCCTGTAGGCGGCAACTACCTTATGGCAGCACTGCAAAAAAATGCCTGATTGCAATCAGGTCTGAATCACCCCCATTGTGCTAATATAGTCACATAATATAATTGGTCCACAATAATAATGCATATTCCAAATTTAGCTTTAAAACAACTTACATTTTGTGTTTGTGTCATGTTTGAGTTTCATTTTACATGCTTCCTGTGGCTTCATCAGTTACTAGATACACTGTACTGTATTGTGCATATATACTATTACTGAGAAGCAACACCTCCTGTCATAACCATGGAGACGCTAATGTTAAGCTTGCTCAGTTAGCCACATCTCACGTGTACAGCCAGCGCAGCAAGCCTAGCCAAGTGCACTTTTTTACAACATTTTGCTCTTGAGGGTTAAATGCAAATTACGTCTAACTCAGAATGAGCTCCTTAGTGTTTATGTTTAATAAAATCTCTAAAAAATCAGCTGCTATCAAATATCCAATAATACCACAATTTACACATTACCATACACACAAATGAAGAATACAGACAGGCGTGTAGTGAGGGTGGCTCTGGTGGAGCGTGAGCTCCGGTGCCAAAAAAGTTAGAGGGCGCGTCACCACCCTCCCTCCTCATGCTGCACTGTGGACTGCTGTATAGGCAGTTGCAGGGCAGGAGCAGAGAGGGTGCATACGGACTCGGACTCAGAAAATACAGTAGGTAGGGACAGTAGCGGATCTTGCCGCGGGCAAGCAGGACTTTTGCCCAGGGCGCCGCCTTCCGGAGGGTGCCGGCGCCTTCCGGAGGGCGCCGCACCATGGCAAGATCCGCTACTGTTTGGCAGTGCCCCCCGCTGTGAAGGGAACTAGACACTACCCGTCTAGTTTCCCTTCATGGAGAGGACCTTTGCTGTGCGGTGCGCGATGACGTCATCACGCACCGCACAGCATTGTGGGACTGGTACAGACGCTAGGGGTCATAATTGACCTCTAGTGTCTATCTATGCTGTTCTATGGGAGAGACGTCATGACATCTCTCCCATAGATCCGAGGAGAGAAGCGGCGCCGGCAGAGGTCTGTAGCGGTCGGGAATCAGGAGCGGTGGGATAGTAAGTATTCATTTTTTTTTTTTTGTAAGCGGCGCTACTGTACAGGGGGCACAAATAGGGGCACAACTCTACAGGGGGCGTAACTGACCACGCCCCTGTATATAGCCATGGCCATATTTTTTGCCCGGGGCGCCACAAGGGCTAGAACCGGCCCTGGGTAGGGAACAGGGCAGGCCAGAGGCAACACAGCAGGAGGCACTGACAGCCAGCACATGCCGGAGCTCTGCCCACCCTCTTTATATGTCTCACTGCCTGCTTGTAGCTCTGCAGTAGGGCTACTTCTGTCCTGCAGCACCATTCTCTGCCCGGTTGCTGTAGCACCTCTCTCTGTCTAGCCCTGCTGCTACAGCACCTCTCGCTGCCCTAGCTTCTGCATCATCTCTCTCTTTTCTGGAAGCTGCAGCGCATGTCTCTATTTCAGATGCTGTAGCACCTCTTTCTGCCCGGGCTTCTGCAGCACCACTCTCTGCCCCAGCTGCTTCAGCACCACTCTCTATACCGTGTATATGCGGCTATACTGTGGTGCAATTTGTATAAGGGGCTCTACTGTGTGGTGTAACATGTATAAGGGGCTCTACTGTGTGGTATAATGTGACTAATGGACACTAATGTGCTGTGTAATGAGATTTGGTACTATTCTGTGGCCACACGCCATCCCCATGAAGACACACTCCTAGAACTGTCCCAATCACCAATTTAGGATTTTTAAATATTTTTTGTTTTAATATGTAACATGTAACATGCCACCACATGTTGGCTAGGCTCTTAATTCAGTACAGGGTAGGGGGCGCTAAAACATACCCTTGCTCTGGGCACCATGGCACTTAGCTACACCTAATGGTTGTAAATATTGCATTATTTGAAGGCACATCTCTTTCTAAGATCTCTTTTAAAGATAATCAATTTGTATGCATAATAGTTATTACTGAGATTAAATATATAATGTGGTTTTCTGAAAAAAATCCCCATTACTGCCTCAGGGTGCCAGGCACCAGTTTCTAACTGTAATACTGATGAACAATGCATAGTGCAGTTAGAAAGTGTCATAGTTGTGTTATTCCAACATCTGCAATGACTTTCCACTGATCTGCATGTCAGCTCACCTGGGAGCCCATTTATTAATTGTTAATAGTTTTAGACCCTATAATTAGAATTTCTTATCACCACTAGCCGTGACAATAATAAATATGGTAACGCATCCAGGGACAGGGGCAGGGGCTCCTATAAGAGCTTGTTCCTACAATTTGTAAGGTAACGTGATTGCATGAGTGATCACTTCACTTTCTACTGCGGGGCCCCCAGCTCCCTACTGCACATACACCATCATCCCTATCCTCGTAAAATCTGCGATACGATGTCTGTAGCTAACAACATATTAATATGGCATTAGCTAATGGCGCCAATCTCTGGAATGCTTAGTAAATTTCCCAATATAGCAGTTATCATAGGGGCTGCAATGGAAATGGAGAAACACCAGCAGATATCTCCAATATCTTCTGTGGTACCCCTGTAGTACACCCTGGGGATACTCACATTTTGCAGTTATCCCCCCAAAACATCAGTTGTGACTGAGTACTGTATGCATATCTGGGCTGTAAAGGGACATTATCTATAGTCACTGTTCATAGTTCAGTGAGAGCATGTTGGCGCAAGTGCAGCTATACTGAGTTGCATGGAAGTGTAAATATGCATGTTTCCAAATGCATCCTTTGCACAAGGAAAAGACTGATACAAGGGCTGTAACTAGGGCTGTGTGTCACACAGAGCACAGGGGGCAGCACCATCACTAGTCCATGACCCTGCTTCTGGCTAGCAGGGTGCCTGGTAGAGTACCATGCATCCAGTATTGCTGTTGTTGTGCCACGCAGCACCCTGCAGACTGTAGAGACTCTCATAGCATCCTCAGAGCTCTCAGGATGGGGTGTAGTTATGTGAGCGGTGGTTAGGAGACCAGCGGTCACAATACCTCCCCCTACATCCCGTCCCCTTAGAATCCCGACAGTCGGCACTAGTGATGAGCGGGTTCGGTTCCTCGGAAACCGAACCCCCCCGAACTTCACCCATTTTACACGGGTCCGAGGCATACTCGGATTCTCCCGTATGGCTCGGTTAATCCGAGCGCGCCCGAACGTCATCATCCCGTTGTCGGATTCTCGCGAGATTCGGAATCTATATAAGCAGCCGTGCGTCGCCGTCATTTTCACTCGTGCATTGGAAATGTTAGGGAGAGGGCGTGGCTGGCGTCCTCTCCGTTTACTAATGTTGCTGCAAATATTTGTGCTTATTGCTTAATTGTGGGGACTGGGGAGCAGCTGTATTATATAGGAGGAGTACAGTGCAGAGTTTTGCTGATCAGTGACCACCAGTTTTATCCGTTCTCTGCCTGAAAAATGCTCCATATCTGTGCTCAGTGTACTGCATATATCTGTGCTCACACTGCTTAATTGTGGGGACTGGGGAGCAGCAGTATTATATAGGAGGAGTACAGTGCAGAGTTTTGCTGACCAGTGACCACCAGTATTATACGTTGTCTGCCTGAAAAACGCTCCATATCTGTGCTCAGTGTGCTGCATATATCTGTGCTCACACTGCTTTATTGTGGGGACTGGGGACCAGCAGTATTATATAAGAGGAGTACAGTGCAGAGTTTTGCTGACCAGTGACCACCAGTATTATACGTTGTCTGCCTGAAAAACGCTCCATATCTGTGCTCAGTGTGCTGCATATGTCTGTGCTCACACTGCTTTATTGTGGGGACTGGGGACCAGCAGTATTATATAGGAGGAGTACAGTGCAGAGTTTTGCTGACAGTGACCACCAGTATATATAGCAGTACGGTACGGAAGGCCACTGCTCTACCTACCTCTGTGTCGTCAAGTTTACTATCCATCTAGATTCTATACCTGTGGCGCATTTTAGTTTTGCAGTTTGCTGACAGTGACCACCAGTATATATAGCAGTACAGTACGGAAGGCCACTGCTCTACCTACCTCTGTGTCGTCAAGTATACTATCCATCTAGATTCTATACCTGTGGTGCATTTTAGTTTTGCAGTTTGCTGACAGTGACCACCAGTATATATAGCAGTACAGTACGGAAGGCCACTGCTCTACCTACCTCTGTGTCGTCAAGTATACTATCCATCTAGATTCTATACCTGTGGTGCATTTTAGTTTTGCAGTTTGCTGACAGTGACCACCAGTATATATAGCAGTACGGTACGGAAGGCCACTGCTCTACCTACCTCTGTGTCGTCAAGTATACTATCCATCTAGATTCTATACCTGTGGTGCATTTT
The DNA here is from genome assembly GCF_028390025.1 of Pseudophryne corroboree. Classification (NCBI taxonomy): domain Eukaryota; kingdom Metazoa; phylum Chordata; class Amphibia; order Anura; family Myobatrachidae; genus Pseudophryne; species Pseudophryne corroboree. The sequence goes on from NC_086447.1 coordinate 347,454,204, forward strand.
AGTTTTGCAGTTTGCTGACATTGACCACCAGTATATATAGCAGTACGGAACGGAAGGCCACTGCTCTACAAACCTCTGTGTCGTCAGGTATACTATCCATCTTGATTCTTTACCTGTGGTGCATTTTAGTTTTGCAGTTTGCTGACAGTGACCACCAGTATATATAGCTGTACGGTACGGAAGGCCACTGCTCTACCTACCTCTGTGTCATCAAGTATACTATCCATCTAGAGTCTATACCTGTGGTGCATTTTAGTTTTGCAGTTTGCTGACAGTGACCACCAGTATATATAGCAGTACGGTACTGTCAAAGTCGAAAAATATCATGATTCACATGCCTTGTACTAACCCCAATGCACATGCCCGCTGCTCGTGCACCCACTCCCCCGTGCGTACGCATCCCCTCAGGTTGCGTAGGGGACACTCCAACATCTCCTGCACATGGAGATGTGTATTTACGGCGGAGTTTGTAAGCGTCTAGCGAGCGACTCGATCGCAACATATTTAACCCATATAGTGTGTTTTATAGATAATATTCCCCTTAACAATGTCAGCAAGTATGTTTAGTTTAAACGGTTCTTGGACAGAGAGATCCCTCTTTGCATGATAGGAAGGGTCAGATAAAGGTTGAACAGCGGTGTCTAGTATCCAGCTGTAGAGTATTTTAATGGTAACATTTCGGTGTTGGTTAGGAAAAGATTGCTCGCTCCTGCGTATAGTTATGTACAAAAGTAGTTTATGGACATTTACTGTATTTGCTGTTCATTATCCATGCGGCGGGAATCCTGAGGATACCTCCCACCTGAGCAGTTGGAGAAAGACACAGCCCACCTGTTCAAACCCACCTATGACCTTTTGTTATAATGCAGAGACACATTCCTGTGTCCAATGAACAATGAGATTATAGGAACCATTGTATTGTTACTGTATGCTGTGTATATAAGGACCACCATTGCCTGGGCCAGTCACTCACTCTCTCTGAAAGGCTTTCTCATTGAATGCTGAGGGCTGGATCCAGGACGCGCTTGCGAATCATTCCCACGTATGTATTGTTCTCTGTAGCCATTTTGTTATCCTTAGTGTTTGCCATTTATTCTCATTCTGTTTGCTTGTGTTTGTAATTGTATGCTATTGTTCATATTATTCCTTGTTATTCTGTTTAGATTTTGATGTTAGTTTTGTAGTGTATAAGCTGTACTGTTTTTCCCTTTTTACTCTAAAGAATCACCAACGAAGGTGTTAGAGCCGGAGTGGTTTTTAAATCCAAACCAGGTCTTGTGTTTTCACTAGTTACTGTAAAGGGTTTTCTTAGCATCTCAATCGCTCAAACAGCTTTCATATTATCAAGGTTAATAAGCGTTACATCATTGTAGTATTACATTGCTAAGGATTTGAGTATAAGCATACCCTTACTGTGTATTGTTAACAAGGTTTACTGTGTGTCATTCTATGAGACTCTGCGCCGCTCCTGTCTCACTCGCACGGCGCAGCGCCCGCTACGCCGATAGCGTAGCATTACGGTACTCGGGATGCCTTTAGCGTGTTCGATACTAAGCGTGAGTCTGTGAGCGTACATGTCGCTCGTGCGTCGCGCCCACGGCCTAGCGTCTGCTACGCTAAGTGCGTACCCTTACGGTACTCTGTGTGCCAATAGCGTACTTCGTCCGTAAATAGTATATTGCTTATGTTTAAAGGTAATATTTGACATTATCAATTGGAGGTATCGTCCGGGCCTCCTCATATCCACAGCCTAGCGGGACAAGGCAGACTTTATCCATCAGCAAAGGGCGGGAAGGTAGTATCCCCTGTTAGCCGTTCGGTGGTCGGGGATACGGTAGTGCTGATTAGATAAGCGTCTGCTCCGCTTGGTTTGTAGGGATGCTGGTGGGATCCGGATCCGAAAAGTAAGAACGTTAAGCTATTGTCTTTTAAATCTGTTTTAATTTCTGTATTGGTGCAAATTGCACACGCAACACACGCACACACCTGTATTTTCATTTGTGTATTTTCACATATCTACCTTTCTGTTTGCCATTAGCATTGATCACGTGCTGAGAAAATTTGTTGCTATTTAGTTAAAAGTAAGATTAATATTTAAGGGAGTAATGTAAAACACACACGCAGCCTGACCCAGTTATAAAGGTTATACAGGAGATACTGTGTGGTGCTTGGTAAATGATTATAGTTAAATATTGTTTGCATTTATAGAAGCGTGTTATTTTGTGTTATTGCGGACGTATCCGGCCTGTGTACATGTGTCTCTGACCGAGTGCGAGACAGCGTACGCAACGCAAAGGCCTACACACGTGGCGTAAATTACGCAACGTGCGTACAGATACGCCCACTAAATACAAATCACACGATAGCATTGTTTTAATAGGCGATACGGAAGCCACAAGATAATAGCACAAATTTGTTCAGTTTCCAAAATTCTAGTTTAAAAAGATCCTTCTCTCGTTGCATCACCTCTGGGATTAGCCTGTGTTACCTGAATGAAAGACATTTTCTGTACAGAAAAAATCAAAGTGTGTATGAAGTGAAAGAAGTGTGTATATGCAAATAAAGGTTTTTGTGTGAACCCCGGAAATCGAGATCTCGTCGAAGGACACCCGTGAAGTGAACACGTGGTGGCGTGGGAGAAGGCCATCTCACGTTAACAGTGTATAAGGTAAAAGGAGCAATTAGTAGTACAGCAGACCAAAAGGTCCGCCAAAGTCAGAAATCCGTTTAAGGTAAGTAACGAAGCTCTGAAGACCCTGACTTAAGAAAGGTCAGAGGTAGTGAGCGCAGCCCCGGGGGTTGGCGCAGGACCCATATAGGCCCGTTTTGAGAAGACGCTCCGGCTGAAGATTTCGCAGCCTAAACAACCGATTCCGCTGGTCGTTCAGCGGATAAGCAATAGTTACTTATACGCAGTGCGACTGTACCGCATGTAATTGTGTGCATTAGTTGGTTACCTTGATACCCATTACGCAATTTGCGTACACTTTACGGGATCATAAACGCTATTTGTACACTTTGACGTGATTTGTGTAGGTTTTTTTTTATTTTAAGGGAGGTTTGCTGATCACTCAGGAATTCTCCAGCAACTGATATTTACTGGGAAGGGTAGCATACTCCCACACGCCCCAGTAAATAGAGGTTACATAGGGGCCCTGGGTTGAGTACGCCAGCGCTGAGGCAGTGTGTGGGCGTATTGGTCGACGTGGGCGAGAGTGGGTGAAAGCACTCGTTGAACTTTCACCGTTGCCTTACCTCTGGGAACGTGGTTTTTGTAGGAATTCGTTGAGAAGGCAATACCTGCAAAGAATGGGGGCCAGTGGCTCAAGTAAGGGACATTCAACCAAGGTTCAGGTTGATATAATGCCGCGGCCAGTAGGGTCGGCGAAGTATACAATGTGTGAAAAATATGGATTACATGCCGAGGTTTTATGCAATGAGTGGGAACGTATGACTGTGAACGATGGGGAGAAGTTCCCTAGGGTAGGCAGTTTTAATCCTGAGGTTTTGCAAAATTTAAGGAGAAGGATATGTCTGATAAAATCCAGCAAGCAACGGATTAGACATTATGATTATTTACAGTTATGGCAACAAGAAGGTGAGATACAACGAGGATTAGCTCAAGCAGTTGGTTCCAACCCTATCAGGAAACTGATAGCTACCGCACCACCACCACCATACATAACAGGAGAGAAAGTGGCTACAGAGAATGGCATACTGGTATATGATAAAAGTGCACTTAATAAATGTATTAATGATAAGAGTAAAGTAGATAAGTGTATTGATGCTAATGTTAACCCGTGCAAGTTGTACCCTGTCTTAAACTTCCCTCAGGACTGCGACCAGGAAGATGAGCCTACCACAATATCGGCACTCTCTCTAGCAGCCACCATACGAGAGACTACAGTGGGCACGGCCCAACCAGTAAGAGGAGTAGCAAAGGCCCCTAGTGGAGAGACAGGTGAGGTCGTGTCCACAGGTAAGTACGGTACTGTACATTATGCAGAAACAATTACACCACACATTGTAGAATCAACCCAGAGTGATGTGATTGAACTTAATCCTGTCAGGGTAATTGCAGTCCCAAATGGAAAAACTGACGCTTCGGGAATCACTCCCGTCAGGAACATTGCAATGCATTGTCCCTTTTCCCGGACAGAATTAAGAACAATGATGTCTGAATTCCCTGATCCTAGGAAAGATCTAGTTGCAAGCCAAAGGTTCATTAAAGAACTAGGTAACTCCGCAGAACCCAATAACAAAGATTGGCGGACATTGCTGAGGGCATGTTTGCCCCCCAATATCGACTCTGCGAGATTTATCACTGATTGTATGTTAGATGAAGAGGTACCTCTCACTGATGAGTACAATCAAGACAATGTAAAACGGATCAACCTGCAGTTAGGAATATATTTCCCAGCTGTTGTCAAGTGGAACAAAATCTTCTCCATAAGACAAAAAGAAGGTGAAATTGCTTCTGATTATTTCCATCGGGCACTGCAGGAAATGGCCAGGTACATTGGAATAGAAGACATTAAGACAAATGTGCACCATAGGGAAGTAGCAGTTTCTGTATTAATGGATGGTTTAAAGGAAGTGTTGAGGACAAGGGTACAGACCACTCAACCTAACTGGAGAGGTATGTCGGTGGCTGCTTTGAGAGAGACCGCTATTGAGCATGATCGGAACATCATGAGACACAGGGAGTCACAGGGCGATAAGCTGATGGCAGTAAGTATACAAGCCCTTACAACAAAGCCACCTCAGCCTAAGCCCCAGACCCCTGTTGGTAAGTCAAATGTGATAACATGTTATAACTGTCACAGAGAAGGACATATTGCACGAGGTTGTATGTTTAAAGACACATATAAGGTATATCAACCCCCTAGACAACGACATGACACACGTAATTGGGATCAGGGACCGCAGAGACGGAGTTATGAGCCACATGCAGGGGAAACCAAAAGGTACCCACCAAAAAGAGACTGGCAGGTCTCTGAAAATTCCCATTTACCCCCTTCACATGTTGTAGCTGCCAGCGCGCTGCGGGGAGGTCACCACATACAATAGGGGTGGGGCCACACCTGTAGTCTGCAGCCAGTGAAATTAGTTGCGAGCCTTGGAAGTAAACCCGAGGTCACAATTGATGTAGCTGGTAGATCTCTACCTTTCCTTGTAGATACGGGGGCGGCCAAGGCAGTGTTAAATTCAACAGTGGGTATGAAGACCATTGGTAAAACAATTCCAGCCATGGGAGTAACAGGAGTAGTACAACACTACCCTTTAAGCAAACCAGCAGAGATTACGATAGGGCCTTTGCAGACCAAGCACTCCTTTTTGCTAGCTGCATCGGCTCCGACTAATCTACTTGGGAGAGATTTACTGTGCAAGATGGGGTGTGTCATATATTGTACTCCTGGAGGTGTGTTCTTAGATATACCCGAGAATCACGCTCAGGAAGTGCAGGATATGCTAGACTCCCCACAAAGGTTAATGTCACACACTGCTGTTACAGATAGGTGTCCATCCAAGGTAGAGGAAATGATTTCCCAAATACCGGAGTCACTTTGGACCAAGGATGGACAAGACACTGGATTAATGGCAAATGTAGCTCCTGTAGTAGTTCAAGTAAAAGATGGTAGGATAGCTCCAAAAATCCCACAGTATCCTCTGAAGCCAGAGGTGGAGCTAGGAGTTTACCCAGTAATAGAGCGCTTGCTACAACAGGGCATTCTGGTTAGGATGTCCAGCACTGCCAATAGTCCCATCTTCCCTGTGAAGGATCTAAGGGGGATCAACAAAATAGTTGAGAGCCAATTCCCCGTAGTGCCAAATCCAGCTGTCATCCTTATGCAAATCCCTCCCAATGCAAAATTTTTCACTGTGATTGACCTCTGCTCCGCTTTCTTTTCGGTTCCTCTGCACCCTGACAGCCAATACTTGTTTGCATTTACATACAGAGGAGTACAGTACACCTGGACTCATTTACCACAAGGTTTCATTGACAGCCCAAGTATTTTCTCACAGGCTTTGCATGATTGTTTACAATCCTTTCAACCTGAGAGCGGATCAGTATTAATACAGTATGTAGATGACTTACTGCTGTGTTCTGATTCACTCGAAGCATCCTTGAGAGACACAAAACAGCTTCTGTTTCATCTTTCTAATACGGGACACAAGGTTTCAAAGGATAAGTTACAGTTATGCCAGACCAAGGTAAAATATTTGGGACATTGTTTGACACAAGGACTGAGACACCTCACCGCTGATAGAATACAGGCGATTCGCGACATGACTCTGCCACAAACCCAGCAACAGATCCGCACTTTCCTAGGAATGTGTGGGTACTGCAGCAACTGGATCCCAGGGTTTTCCATACTAGCCTTACCTTTACAAGAGATGGCCTCATCAAACAAACCAGATCGGATTTCGCACACAGATGAGTCCGAACTGGCATTTGAGAGACTCAAACAGTGCCTATCGCAGGCACCAGCATTAGGTATGTCAGATTATGGGAAACCCTTTGAACTGTACGGTACGGAAAGTGCTGGGTGTGCGGCAGGTGTTTTAACCCAGAAGCATGGTGATGCCAGCAGGCCGGTAGCCTACTACAGCGCTCAACTAGACACGGTAGCACGATCCCTCCCCACATGCTTGCAAAGTGTTGCAGCGATAGCATTGCTAGTGAGTAAAACCGAAGATGTAGTGTTGGGACACAACCTGACCATTCATACACCTCATGCAGTGTCAGCCTTACTGAATTCTGCCCAAACCAGACACGTCTCATCTGCACGGTTTACAAGGTGGGAATTAGCACTAATAGCCCCTGTAAACATCACCATAAAGAGATGCAGCGCACTAAATCCTGCAACGTATCTCCCAGGTGTGCCTGGACAGGCACAAAAGGTGGGGGATGAGAATGATGGTGAAGGAGGATTTAGTACAGACACTGACACACATGATTGTATGGAATATTTGACCCAAAATTTCACTGCAAGGCCTGACATCAGTGACAACCAACTGGAAGGTGTAGATTTTACTTTTTACACTGACGGTAGTTACCACAGACAGACGGACTCCGGAGACTTGTGTACTGGGTACGCAGTCGTAGATGACAAAGGTACCATAGAAGCGGAACCCCTGGGCCCACCACACTCAGCACAAGTTGCTGAGTTGGTCGCCCTAACCAGAGCGTGTGAATTGGCGAAAGGTAAGTCAGACAATATCTACACGGATTCTAGGTATGCCTTTGGAGTAGTGCATGATTTCGGGGCCCTATGGCGCTTCAGAAATTTCATGATGGCAGCTGGCACACCCGTGGCGCATGCAACCCACATCAAAAGACTTCTAGCAGCGATACAGGAACCTGACAGAGTGGCTGTTATGAAGTGTAAAGCCCACATATACAGCCAAGACCCAGTGTCACTTGGTAACAGCTGGGCAGACGAAGCTGCTAAATCAGCAGTCAGTACCCCCATACAGACAGACATCACACAACTGATGGTATTCAACACCGTCAACACACAGAAATTGAGTGAAATGCAAAATTTGTGTTCTCCACAGGAAAAGGCAGTCTGGAGGTCAAAAGGATATGGCCAGGAGTCCTCAGGACTCTGGACAGATGGACAGGGTAAGCCAGTGGCACCCAGAGCATACCTTCCAAGTTTAGCAGAGGCGGCACATGGGCTGACTCATCTTGGCAAAGAAGGTTATGTGCAAGTTGGTAAGAGCCTACTGGTGTGCACCAGGATTTTCTTCCCATGCGGGTAAGAGGGCAATGACATGCCTCACCTGCTTGAGGAAGAACATTGGAAAGGCAATACCAACAGAACCATCCCATATCCCGCCAACGGATGGCCCTTTTCAGGTAATACAAATTGATTTCATACAATTGCCACCTTGTAGAAATTTAAAGTATGTATTGATTTGTATTGATGTGTTTTCAAATTGGGTTGAAGTGTTCCCCGCTGCCACAAATACCGCTACGTTTACTGCAAAGAAAATTGTGCAGGAATTTGTGTGCAGGTATGGTATCCCTAGGATAATTGAAAGTGATAGGGGTACCCATTTTACAGGTGAAGTCTTTCAGGTAATGTGCAAGTTAATGGGAATCAATAGTAAGCTGCATACTCCGTACTGCCCACAGGCGAGTGCGAAAGTGGAAAGAGTAAACAGCACTATTAAAAACAAGTTGAGCAAAGTAATGGCTGAAACTGGATTGTTGTGGCCAGAAGCTTTGCCAATTGTATTATACAGCATCAGAACCACTCCCAGGTCCCCTCTTAATCTGTCCCCCTTTGAAATTCTTTTTGGTCGACAGCCCCATGTAATGATTGACCCCCAGGATGATTTGAAATGTAACAATAAAGTAACTGTAAAGTATTTGGTTAAGATGAGCAAGCAGTTGAGGAATCAGAATAGCAATCTAAAGCTGGTGATTCCTGATCTGCCAGACAGTAATAGTCATGACATTGAACCTGGGGATTATGTAATGATTCGGAATTTTCTACGATCAGGTTGCCTGATTGACCGTTGGGAAGGACCGTACCAAGTCTTACTGACCAGCATGACAGCATTGAAGGTTGCCGAGAGAGAGACTTGGGTCCACTTATCCCACTGTAAGAAGGTCGCTGACCCAGAGAAAGCCTGTGACAAAGAGCAGAGTGTGGAGGAAACCATATCACTGGAGTGTCTGTTCCGGGAAGGCTGAGAGGCAGGACTGTTGTCACAGCACCTGAGCACAGAGAACTACAAGATCAGAGGCGGTTGTCGCGCCAAGTTTTCTTTCCCTTCTAGTTGTATTCTTTCCCCCATTACAATTTTTTTCTTTCTCCTCCTGTAAGATGGACTCGCCCCAAGAGACTGCATTCCGTGTTTTCCTGTTGACCCTGTTGTTGACCAGAGCAGTCTGTTTCGGTGAGAGTACCAGAGAGGTCGAGAAAGGATCTGGAATGGGTTCTGATGACCAGGATGGATTCGTAGAATTCCGAGAGCAACACAATCACCGAGCAAAGGCGAGTATCAGAAAACGATCTGGTAGCCATGACACTAAGAGACATTGTGAAGGATTGTTAGCTGAAGAGAATTGTATCTGTAGGAATTGTGAAAATATAGTTGAGGACGGGTGCATCCAGAGATGTCAGTCCAGCATTAATATCAACATGGACCGTCATCCATTGAGTGACTATCACTCATTAGTGGGTAAGGTTTTAAACCAAACGGAATGCTGGGTGTGCTCACAAGTACCTCAAGGTCATAGAAAGTCAGGACTAGTGCCATACGCTTTAACGATAGATGAGGTACTTGAATTAAGGGATGAGAGACCGGTGGACAAGAAATTTAATATTTCTAGGCCTCCTAGTTTGAAGCTCCACCAATATCATGTGGATAGGTCCCTAATATGTTTTAACATTTCCAATCCCCGAAAGCCGGGAAATTGGCAAGTGACATGGAACAACCAAACCATGGCATTTTCACACAGAGCCGATAGAATGCCCGTAGACTCAGAGCTTATACGCCAAACAGCCAACAGTGGTAGATATTTTCAGTATAGGTACACTCGAGGAAGTAGGACCATGCGAGTTGGAGAAGTATCACCAGGATACTGTGCGCATATCATACAGCCTGATACGTGTACTAGACAAATGAGAGAGTTAGGGATAGGATTTTTCACCTGGAAGGTTTGTAATATGGTGATGTCAGATTCTGTCCCATATGTCCTCCCCGATGATGCATATTTCATATGTGGGAGGAAGGCATATAAGTGGCTTGCCCCAAACTCAGAGGGATTGTGTTACATTGGAAGAGTGTTACCGGAAGTAATGACCATTACCCGTGAAAAGATGAAAGACGTTCACCGCAATGCTCAAGCTCCTTACACTCACACTCATTACGAACACATTGTAAAGAGACACCTTATAGATAGGACATAGCATGCAGCCTCTGACTTGATCCACGAATCCACCGGGATTCAAATCCTGCTCGCGCTAGATATCACCCGTACCGCCAGAGGAGTTATAAATTTTAGGTATATTACCGCGCTAGCGAACCTGATAGACAATATCACCGAGATGTATGATGACACCTTTAGGTATACTGGGAGAGAATTGCAAGCCTACAAAACGGAACTGATCCAGCACAGGATGGTTCTAAATTACATCACAGCAGTGACAGGCGGGTATTGTGTCACCCTAGCAACTCAGTATGGTGTAAAGTGCTGTACGTATATCACAAACAGCACTGATGACCCAACCGAGGTCATAGATCAAAAGATGGACGACATCTTGCAATTGAAGTGGGAGTTCTGAAGGAGGCACAACCTTACCCTTACTTCTGTGAGTAATGAACTGACCGGCTGGGTATCATGGTTGGACCCACGCAATTGGTTCTCAGGTTTAGGAGAATGGGCCCAAAATGTTATCGTTACTGTAGGGAAATTCCTCTTATGTATCCTAGGAGTTGTCATAATGATTGGATTGATATTTAGATGTGTTCGGATTTCAATGAATTGCAAGCGTAGTACCAAATTGATAAGTTTGAGGAGCGAGGGCATTGTAACAACAACTGGTTTAATTTATGACCCATCAATCGAGACAATGTTGTGATAAGACGTGATTCCACGGTCCATTTCTTTCACCCGTTTCTCCTTTGTTTTTCTCCAAGGAAAAAAAGACACCCACTCGGAAGAAGAATTTGATGAACTTTGTCACAGCAATTTGATGAACTTTTAGAGACTTTAACTTTTATGGACACTCGAAAAATTTTGCTTGCCACTTACAGCAAAGATACAGCAATCCGGACAAGACATCGACAAGATACCAACAAGACACCCAAGGACAAGCACATACAATAATCATAAGAATGCATTTATAACGCATGTTTCTTATCTTCATCTCTACTATCTTCAGGTAGTGACACACATAGTCGACAGGTAATATAGGCACATATATTAGCACTCACATATTTTCCCCCCTTCATGTATCATCAACTAATGTGCACCCCATTTGTTGGAACTAAAAAGCCAAAAAGAACTCGGTAGAGTTTGTTAGCCCACTTACAGACCCTTAATACGGGATAAGAAGGATTCAATGTATACTTCGCAATACCTCGAAGCTTATTTTTTTTTAGAACATGTACGGCACGATGATACATGACCCCTCAGACATGGATTTCATACATACATGCTTTTTACTATCTCACTAGGTCATACATTTCCCCCCTTCTCCTCTCCTCCCTACTCCCAATAATAATAAGGTATTTCATGGTAATATATATTTTTCTGCTTAATTGTTTAGATAGTGGCAGTTATTGTTGACCGCCAAAGGGTGGACTGTCAAAGTCGAAAAATATCATGATTCACATGCCTTGTACTAACCCCAATGCACATGCCCGCTGCTCGTGCACCCACTCCCCCGTGCGTACGCATCCCCTCAGGTTGCGTAGGGGACGCTCCAACGTCTCCTGCGCATGGAGATGTGTATTTACGGCGGAGTTTGTAAGCGTCTAGCGAGCGACTCGATCACAACATATTTAACCCATATAGTGTATTTTATAGATAATATTCCCCTTTACAATGTCAGCAAGTATGTTTAGTTTAAACGGTTCTTGGACAGAGAGATCCCTCTTTGCATGATAGGAAGCGTCAGATAAAGGTTGAACAGTGGTGTCTAGTATCCAGCTGTAGAGTATTTTAATGGTAACATTTCGGTGTTGGTTAGGAAAAGATTGCTCGCTCCTGCGTATAGTTATGTACAAAATTAGTTTATGGACATTTACTGTATTTGCTGTTCATTATCCATGCGGCGGGAATCCTGAGGATACCTCCCACCTGAGCAGTTGGAGAAAGACACAGCCCACCTGTTCAAACCCACCTATGACCTTTTGTTATAATGCAGAGACACATTCCTGTGTCCAATGAACAATGAGATTATAGGGACCATTGTATTGTTACTGTATGCTGTGTATATAAGGACCACCATTGCCTGGGCCAGTCACTCACTCTCTCTGAAAGGCTTTCTCATTGAATGCTGAGGGCTGGATCCAGGACGCGCTTGCGAATCATTCCCACGTATGTATTGTTCTCTGTAGCCATTTTGTTATCCTTAGTGTTTGCCATTTATTCTCATTCTGTTTGCTTGTGTTTGTAATTGTATGCTATTGTTCATATTATTCCTTGTTATTCTGTTTAGATTTTGATGTTAGTTTTGTAGTGTATAAGCTGTACTGTTTTTCCCTTTTTACTCTAAAGAATCATCCACGAAGGTGTTAGAGCCGGAGTGGTTTTTAAATCCAAACCAGGTCTTGTGTTTTCACTAGTTACTGTAAAGAGTTTTCTTAGCGTCTCAATCGCTCAAACAGCTTTCATATTATCAAGGTTAATAAGCGTTACATCATTGTAGTATTACATTGCTAAGGTTTTGAGTATAAGCATACCCTTACTGTGTGTTGTTAACAAGGTTTACTGTGTGTCATTCTGTGAGCATCTGCACCGCTCGTGTCTCACTTGCACGGCGATGCGTCCGCTACGCCGATAGCGTAGCATTACGGTACTCGGGACGCCTTTAGCGTGTTCGATACTAAGCGTGAGTCTGTGAGCGTACGTGTCGCTCGTGCGTCACGGCCTAGCGTCTGCTACGCTAAGTGCGTACCCTTACGGTACTCTGTGCGCCAATAGCGTACTTAGTCCGTAAATAGTATATTGCTTATGTTTAAAGGTAATATTTGACATTATCAGTACGGAAGGCCACTGCTCTACCTACCTCTGTGTTGTCAAGTATACTATCCATCTAGATTCTATACCTGTGGTGCATTTTAGTTTTGCAGTTTGCTGACAGTGACCACCAGTATATATAGCAGTACGGTACGGAAGGCCACTGCTCTACCTACCTCTGTGTCGTCAAGTATACTATCCATCTAGATTCTATACCTGTGGTGCATTTTAGTTTTGCAGTTTGCTGACAGTGACCACCAGTACATATAGCAGTACGGTACGGAAGGCCACTGCTCTACCTATCTCTGTGTCGTCAAGTATACTATCCATCTAGATTCTATACCTGTGGTGCATTTTAGTTTTGCAGTTTGCTGACAGTGACCACCAGTATATATAGCAGTACGGTACGGAAGGCCACTGCTCTACCTACCTCTGTGTCGTCAAGTATACTATCCATCTAGATTCTATACCTGTGGTGCATTTTAGTTTTGCAGTTTGCTGACAGTGACCACCAGTATATATAGTGTCAAAGTCAAAAATATTACATAGAGAGAACATACAAACCACACACACATTTAAGTCGCTATACTTGCAAATATGCGCAGCGAGCACAGCAATATATGGAAACACACGCATTTGCTCGGACATGGCACGGAGATGGATTCGGCGCTTGTTTCATACAGTACATGGTTATAATAATGTCAAGCACCAGACATCATGGAGATTTAGAATTGGCTGATGAATTGATGTCATGAATATGTATTATCTGAACAGAACCAGATGCGCCCATCATGTTTGGTATTGAAGCAAGCAGAATGATGTGTGGGTTAGTTTGATGCTGGTTGTGAAGTTGTGGGACATTGCAGCGGATAGATATGATTATATGTATAAAAGCTAAGATCACTTTGTTGAGAACAATGGATGATCAAGCCAACCTTTTACTAAGATTTTCAGGGCTGAACCTGATTAACATATACAAAGGAGAGAGAGAGACCCCTCCCCTAGGAACAGACACACAGGAGGATAGTTCCTGTCTGGGGGGGTTGGGGGTCAGTTTTTGCTGGTGGCCTCAGAGAACAGATGTAATGAAGCTACACTCAGAACAAAGCTCCCAGAAGCATGGCTGGATCATCACCAGGCACCAAAGGCTAAGTATTGAATTCACATGGCTAGATAAGGAAATATAGACAGATTGCTTTCTGGTTTAAATAGGATATTGTAACTTGGTTGTGTGATTGTTGGGTGTTTGTGTGATAGATCTGGGAATCTGTGATGGTAGCTGGGACATTAGACAACCTGTAGCATAGCATTTGTGGTATTTGTTTGCCTATGGTGATTTAAAATAGATTGTGCTGGTTAGTTATAATATATCTTGTTAATCATAAATACCACCATGCAGTTACGTTTGAACATGTGCTGGTAGCAATGGCAGGCTGAGATGTGTGGTTACATTGTGATCTGGTCTTGTGATGAATATGCTCTGGTTATTGAGATACTGAAGTTGTTTGGAATGTGAAAGTGAATAAGATGGTTCTAGGAAGTTGGATTGAAATTGTGAAAGGTGATTTAGATGGTTTGGAATTGTAAAATCAGAACATATGCATTGTTCTGAGGCTTGGACATTTTGGAATAAAATGGAGTCTTGTGTCTTCTGCTATGTGATTGTGGTGTAGCAGAGAGTGCCATGTGTTTGGACCTGCAAATCTAAAATGGCTGCTGCCGGGTATTTTCCCCTCCCCCTTTCAACCATGTGGTGCAGTCTTTGGAATCATGGGAGCTTTAATAAAATGGAGTCTAGCTTCTGTCCCATGCGGTATTGTAGGGTTGTGTATATAGGGACTGCCAGTATGGGTAAGGTCAAGTATTTTCTCCACAAAGATTCTCAGCATTGAATAACTGCGCAGCGAATGTTCCTCACATGTGTAAGCTTCGCTGCAATCATATTGATCTTCTTGTTATTGTGAGCAATTTCTCTCTCTCTCTCTCTTCTCCTCTTTCTCTCTTGTTTTCTCTTAAATAGTAATTGTATTATATTTCCTGTGTAGTTATCTGGTTAGGTAGTCTATGTTATATTGTAGTGTATGATTTGTATTTGTATTAATTCTTTATGCAAGTATATCATTCATAATATATATATTAGGCGTTGGACCCTGAGCACGGTATCTGTGTATTTCTTATAGTGTTAAGTATTCTCAGAGCGTCGGTGACGCTAGAACAGCTTTAAAGGTAATAAGGTTATACTGTGTTGCATTTACACTCTATCATTACACTAAGGTTTTACTGCACAATACACTGTTTATGGTTTAGATACAAAGGTTTAACATTGTGAGCGTCAGCGCCGCTGGTGATCTCCTCGTGGTCCCGAGCGTCCGCTACGCTATAGCGAATCATTACGTTAGTCAGCAGCCAATAGCGTGCCTGCCTGTGATCTCTTGGCCGTGAGCGAACGTGACGCTTGAGCGTCTCGACTACGGCTAAGCGATTGTTACGCAACAAGCGTACCCTTACGGTACTTCATACGTAGATAGCGTACAGTGTTCTTAGACCTCATAAAGGGTATTATATAAGATAAATATTTAGGTTTATCAATTGCGGGCTCGTCCTGTCCTTCACATATCTGCACTAGGTAATTTCAGCAGACATTATCCAGCAGCAAAGGGCGGGAGATCATATTCCTCGTAGTGCTGTTTGGATAAGCGTCTGCTTCTCTTAGTAAAGGGTGCTGAAGGAATCCGGGAACCGGAGGTAAGAACAACACGCTAGTCTCTTTTAAAACTGTTTATTTTTCTGTCTTGCGTACACACGCACGCACACATATATATCTGCATTTCTTTTTTTCATTTGTGTATTTTCGTATATCACTCTCCTGTTTTCCAGTTTTATAGTTGATAAACGTGCTAAGAGAGATTTGCCGCTATTTCATAGTTTAAGAGTAAAAAGGTAATATAGTTAAAGTATAGACAAACACAGCTGTGCCTGAGAGACAAGGCGAAGTCAGTGTGGTGCGTGGTAGATGATAAAGGATCATCTACATTGATAAACGTATAAATTGTGTTACGGTGGATCTTTGCTTTGCGTACACGTGTCTCTAACAAAGGATTGAGACTTGCGTACGCAACCCAAGGGCCGACGCACGCAGCGTATATTACGCAACGGAGCGTACGGGTACGCCCACGTAACTCAAATCACAAGTGTTAATTTTTTTTCAACGCGATAAATAACGCAAGGCGATAAATCGCGCAAATCTATTTTTTACATTCGAAATTTAAATTAACAGATCCTTCTCCTAATTGGTAACACATCTGGTCTAAAGAGAAATTTCTGCGCAGAAATAGAAATAGAAACAAAAGTGTATATGTGGTGAGTGAGTGTTTGTTTTTACAATTTTTGAGGTTGAACCACAAGAAAAGTCGAGTTCTCGTGAGGTACATGCGTGTAAGTGACGTACATGGTGGCTAGGGAGGCATCCCTGGTTAAAACATACAATTTGAGCATTAGAGTGTAGCAGACCAGGAGGTCATACTGTAACAGACCAGGAGGTCATAACAGACCAGCAGGTTTAGGTACAGCAGACAAGGAAGTCCGCTATACAGTCCACAGGCACAACACCAAGAAAGGGTTGGTGCAACACCCATATAGGCCATACAAGCTCTGGCTGAAGGAATTCGCAGCCGTAATTTTCGATTCCACTGGTCGCTCCGTACATAAGATTAGTTGCTTATGTGCTGAACGATTGGACCGCACGTAATTGTGTACATTAGTAAACCTGACCGGTACTATTTGTGTACGAAGGTCATAAACGCTATTTGTACATTCTAACGTGATTTGTGTAATTTTTTTTATTTTAAGGGAGGTTCGCTGCTCACTCAGGAACTATCCAACAACCAATAGTTACTGGAAAGAGTAAGTGTTCTTCGGATCACCCTCACAGGTTCCAGTAAATAGAGGTTCAGGTCGCAGGGGCCCTGGGTCGAGTACGCCAGCACCATATCGGTGTGATCAGGTCGTATTGGTCGGCGTGGGCGAGTGAGTGGGGTACTCGGTAAACCGCCACCGTCAGCCTATTTTGAACATTTTGGTTTGCGTAAGGGTTGGCTGAATAAAGCAACACCTTCGAACTATGGGGGCCACTTGTTCAGGTAGGGGGCGATCAACCTCGGTTCGGGTTGATTCAGTGAACCGACCAGTCGGGTCGGCAAGGTACGTAATGTGTGAGAAATACGGAAGTCACACAGAAGCTTTATGTGATGAATGGGAGAGAATGACGGTACATGACGGGGAGAAATTCCCAAGAGTAGGTAGCTTCAGCACAGAAGTGTTAACGAATTTAAGGAGAAGGATATGTCTCATTAAATCAGCAAAGAGACGAATCAAGCATTATGATTGTTTGCAGTTATGGCAACAGGAAAGTGAAATGCAAAGAAATGTAACTTACATACCTAACTTTCATCTTGAGAGGAGAGACATGGCAATGGAGAGGATTATGGTTGCAGAGAAATGGCACAATGTTGTATGATAAAAATGCACTTAGTAACTGTATTAAGAACGAAAGTAACAAATGTAATAATGTTTATAAAAATAAATGTATAAAAATCACAAATGTTAACCTGTGCAAGTCGCACCCCATGTTAAACTTCCCTCAGGATTACCAACAAGAAAGTGAGCCCAGAATGATGTCGGCATCTCTTCCAGCAGCCAGCCTACAAGACATCCAGGTGGACGCGACCAAATTGGTAAAGGCAATAATCAAACCCCTTAACGGAGGGTCAGGTGAGGTCGTGTCCACAGGTACGTACAATGTTTTATATCACGCACAAACAAATGTACCCCATATTGTATGACCAAAACAAGGTGATGTAATTGAGTTTAGTCCTGTCAGGGTGATCACAGTCCCCAATGGGAAGACTGACGATCAGGGAACCATTCCCGTCAAGGACAGTGCAATGCGCCATCCCTGGTCCCGGACAGAATTGAGATCAATCATGTCTGATTACCCAGATCCTAGGAAAGATCTAAGTGTATGATCAAAGATTCACAGAAGGTATATGAACCCCCTAGACAACGACATAATCATGGTATCCAAGGAATCAGGTAGGTACAGGGAAAGCGGTTGATGGTGATGAGCATCCAAGCGTTTGAGGAGGCATCAAATCAACCAAAACCCCAGGCCATTGGCACATGGAGGAACTCAAGGATTTGTGATCTTTGCAAAAGAGAAGGGCATTATGCCAGCAACTGTAATAGCCCACATAAAGTCAGACCCCCTAGACCAAGAAATGAGAAAAGTTAGGACACACCAAATTATAATCAGGGATCATATAGGAAGAATTTTGGGCCACACCCATGATATGTGGTCAGGAAAGGTGATCATTAGAACTGATGGTAAGCCTGAGGTAACGGTTAATAAATTGGGAGGTCATTCCCTGAAGACACAGGAATGACCAGGTGAAACATTGTAAATGTATCTGTGAAATGTTTTTTTTCTCTCTCTCTCTATCTCCACATCTCTGACGATTATTAGTAAGGACTCAAACATTGCATATCCGCTTGGTCTTTGCAGAAGTCTACCAAACCCCAGCATGACCTATCCGCATCAATGTATCCTGGCCAGATACAGAAAGTGGAGTATGGTGCTGGGGGGAGGGACGGCGCAAAGAAACCATTGGACATGTAGATATGACAGCCTGACGATCTGACAATGTTTTAAAATGTTTGAAAAATGTTTTTTTTCTCTTTTCCTATTGATGGCTATTGTTGATTTAAGTAATATACACATGCATATAAATTGTTCTCTCTCTTTTGTTTTTGTTTTTTGCTGTTGTTGTTTTCTCTCTCTTCTCACTCATGCTTTCATGTTTTAAAGATGGTATGTCACCCATCAGTTAGACAAATGGTAATGCAAGATTTTTGCTCCTTACAGAAAGATCGCTGGTTTGGAGGGAATATTGCATCACCAGAATGTTCGTTTGGAAGACTGAGAGACAGCACCTTTGAGAAGACAGCAGAACAAGAAGAACAACAAGACGAGAGAACTAATTATCGTAACAAGTTTCTCTTCCCCTCAAACTGATTTTCTGTACCCCATTACAAATTTCTTCTTTTCTCCTCCTGTAAGATGGACTTGCCCCAAGAGACTGTGATATGGATTTTCCTGTTGACCATGACGTTGACCCGAGCAGTCTGTTTCGGTGAGAGTACCAGTGAGGTCGAGAAAGGATCCAGAAAGGTTCCAATGACTAAGACGGAGGTGTAAATTTCCAATAGCAACACAAGCACCGAGCAAAGGCGAGTACCGGAAACGATCTAACAGCCATGTTATTTGTAAACATTGTTAGCTGAAAAGAAAACTGTATCTGTAGGCTCTGTAACAATGTAGTTGAGGATGGGTGCATTAAGAAATGCCAATCCAGTTTTAATATCCACATGGACCGGCATCCATTGAGTGACTATCACTCCTTAGTGGGTAGTGTGTTAAATAAGACAGATTGTTGGGTATGCTCTCAAGTACCTCAAGGTCATAGCAAATCAGGGCTAGTACCATTTCCTTTAACGGTAGGGGAGGTACTTGAGCTAAAGGGTGGGAGACCGGTGGACAGGAGGTTTAATATCTCTAGTCCTCCTAGTTTGAAGCTCCACCAATATCATGTGGATAGACCCCTAGTATGTTTTAACATTACCAATCCCCGAAAGCCGGGAAATTGGGAAGTGTCATGGAGTAACCAAACCATGACCTTTTCATATAGAGCAGATAGAATGCCAACAGATACAGAGCTCATACGCCACATAGCCGATAGTGGAAAATATTTCCGATATAGGTATACCCTAGGAAGTAGGATTACGAGAGTTGGAGAGGTATCACTAGGATACAGTGCACAGATCGTACAAACTGATAGGTGTACTAAACAGATGGGAGAATTAGGGTTAGGAGATTTCACATGGAAAATGTGTAACATGGTAATGACATATTCCGTCCCATATGTTCTCCCCGATGATGCATATTTCATATGCGGGAGAAAGGCGTATAAGTGGCTTGCCCCAAACTCTGAAGGATTGTGTTATATTGGAAAAGTACTGCCTGAAGTAATGACTGTATCACATGACAAAATGAAAGACATACACCGTGTTGCCCAAACTCCTTATACTCACACCCATTACGAGCACGTAGTTAAACGGCACCTGATAGAAAGAACAGAGCATCCGGCCTCTGACATGATCCATGAATCCACCGGGATTCAGTTTCTAATCGCGTTAGACATCACTCGCACCGCCAGAGGAGTGTTGAATTATAAATACATATCTGCGCTTGCAATTTGTTAGATAATATCACTGAAATGTATGATGACACGTTTAGGTATACTGGAAGAGAACTTCAGGCTTATAAAACAGAACTGGTACAGCATAGAATGGTTCTTAATTACCTCACAGCAGTGACAGGCGGATATTGTGTCACACTGGCAACACAATACGGCGTGAAATGTTGCACATATATTACGAATAGCACCGAGGACCCGGTCGAGGTCATAGACCAAAAGATGGACGATATTCTCCAACTGAAGTGGGAATTTCGCTGGAGACACAATCTCACTCTTGCTGCTGTAGGTAATGAGCTGACTGGTTGGGTGTCATGGTTGAACCCGCGAAATTGGTTCTCTGGTTTAGGAGACTGGGCTCAAGGAGTCATAATGGATGTTGGGAAGTTTCTCCTATGTATCTTAGGTGTTATCATAACGATTGGTTTGATATTTAGATGCGGTCAGGCTTTAATGAGGTGCAATCGTCGTACTAGGGTAATGAGTTTAAGGAGTGAGGAAACTGTAATTCCAATGGACTTGATTTATGACCCAACTGTAGAAACAATGATGTGATGAAAATGCGATTATACGGTCCGTTTCTTTCACCTGTTTTTCCGTTTTCCTCCAAGGTAAAAAGACCCACTTGGACGAGGAATTTGATGAGCCGATATACAGACAACAGATGGATTAAAGAAGAAGTTTTGACAACCTTATACACAGATTTTTGATGAACAATGCCATAGATCCCCAGTTTCCCTAGAAATTTTAAAATTACGCCAGCCCAACACTTTTGTAAATCTATGGACATTGACATAAGCTTTTGCTCGCACCTTATGGGCAAAAGCACAAAGAAGACTGCAACCAACAGACACCGAACAAGACTTCAACCGACAAATGTACATTAACCTGACATAGAATACCACAGCATTTACCATAAGTGTTCTTTATCTTCATTTCTACAACCCGCAGGTAATGACACACATAGTCGATAGGGAATACAGGCACAGATATCAGCAATCACATATCTCCCCCATTCATGTATCATCAACTAAAATGTGCTCCCCCATTTTGTTACAACCAAAGCCGAAAAGAGCTCGGTAAAGTTTGACAGCCCATCCACAGACCCGTACCACGGGATAAGAAGGAATTCAAATGTATACTTCGCAATACCTCGAAGCTTGATTTAAAACACGTACGGCACGATGATACATGACCCCCCAAACATGGATTCATACATACATACTTCTGCTATCTCACTAAGTCATACCTTTTTCCCACCTTCTTCTCTCCTCCCTTACCCAATCATAGAAATGTATTTACATATGACATATATTTTTCTCTTTTTGAAATGTTTTAGGAAGTGGCAGTTATTGGTGACTGCCAAAGGGTGGACTGTCAAAGTCAAAAATATTACATAGAGAGAACATACAAACCACACACACATTTAAGTCGCTATACTTGCAAATATGCGCAGCGAGCACAGCAATATATGGAAACACACGCATTTGCTCGGACATGGCACGGAGATGGATTCGGCGCTTGTTTCATACAGTACATGGTTATAATAATGTCAAGCACCAGACATCATGGAGATTTAGAATTGGCTGATGAATTGATGTCATGAATATGTATTATCTGAACAGAACCAGATGCGCCCATCATGTTTGGTATTGAAGCAAGCAGAATGATGTGTGGGTTAGTTTGATGCTGGTTGTGAAGTTGTGGGACATTGCAGCGGATAGATATGATTATATGTATAAAAGCTAAGATCACTTTGTTGAGAACAATGGATGATCAAGCCAACCTTTTACTAAGATTTTCAGGGCTGAACCTGATTAACATATACAAAGGAGAGAGAGAGACCCCTCCCCTAGGAACAGACACACAGGAGGATAGTTCCTGTCTGGGGGGGTTGGGGGTCAGTTTTTGCTGGTGGCCTCAGAGAACAGATGTAATGAAGCTACACTCAGAACAAAGCTCCCAGAAGCATGGCTGGATCATCACCAGGCACCAAAGGCTAAGTATTGAATTCACATGGCTAGATAAGGAAATATAGACAGATTGCTTTCTGGTTTAAATAGGATATTGTAACTTGGTTGTGTGATTGTTGGGTGTTTGTGTGATAGATCTGGGAATCTGTGATGGTAGCTGGGACATTAGACAACCTGTAGCATAGCATTTGTGGTATTTGTTTGCCTATGGTGATTTAAAATAGATTGTGCTGGTTAGTTATAATATATCTTGTTAATCATAAATACCACCATGCAGTTACGTTTGAACATGTGCTGGTAGCAATGGCAGGCTGAGATGTGTGGTTACATTGTGATCTGGTCTTGTGATGAATATGCTCTGGTTATTGAGATACTGAAGTTGTTTGGAATGTGAAAGTAAATAAGATGGTTCTAGGAAGTTGGATTGAAATTGTGAAAGGTGATTTAGATGGTTTGGAATTGTAAAATCAGAACATATGCATTGTTCTGAGGCTTGGACATTTTGGAATAAAATGGAGTCTTGTGTCTTCTGCTATGTGATTGTGGTGTAGCAGAGAGTGCCATGTGTTTGGACCTGCAAATCTAAAATGGCTGCTGCCGGGTATTTTCCCCTCCCCCTTTCAACCATGTGGTGCAGTCTTTGGAATCATGGGAGCTTTAATAAAATGGAGTCTAGCTTCTGTCCCATGCGGTATTGTAGGGTTGTGTATATAGGGACTGCCAGTATGGGTAAGGTCAAGTATTTTCTCCACAAAGATTCTCAGCATTGAATAACTGCGCAGCGAATGTTCCTCACATGTGTAAGCTTCGCTGCAATCATATTGATCTTCTTGTTATTGTGAGCAATTTCTCTCTCTCTCTTCTCCTCTTTCTCTCTTGTTTTCTCTTAAATAGTAATTGTATTATATTTCCTGTGTAGTTATCTGGTTAGGTAGTCTATGTTATATTGTAGTGTATGATTTGTATTTGTATTAATTCTTTATGCAAGTATATCATTCATAATATATATATTAGGCGTTGGACCCTGAGCACGGTATCTGTGTATTTCTTATAGTGTTAAGTATTCTCAGAGCGTCGGTGACGCTAGAACAGCTTTAAAGGTAATAAGGTTATACTGTGTTGCATTTACACTCTATCATTACACTAAGGTTTTACTGCACAATACACTGTTTATGGTTTAGATACAAAGGTTTAACATTGTGAGCGTCAGCGCCGCTGGTGATCTCCTCGTGGTCCCGAGCGTCCGCTACGCTATAGCGAATCATTACGTTAGTCAGCAGCCAATAGCGTGCCTGCCTGTGATCTCTTGGCCGTGAGCGAACGTGACGCTTGAGCGTCTCGACTACGGCTAAGCGATTGTTACGCAACGAGCGTACCCTTACGGTACTTCATACGTAGATAGCGTACAGTGTTCTTAGATCTCATAAAGGGTATTATATAAGATAAATATTTAGCTTTATCAATAGCAGTACGGTACGGAAGGCCACTGCTCTACCTACCTCTGTGTCGTCAAGTATACTATCCATCCATACCTGTGGTGCATTTCAGTTGTGCGCAGTATATATAGTAGTAGGCCATTGCTATTGATACTGGCATATAATTCCATACATTAAAAAATGGAGAACAAAAATGTGGAGGTTAAAATAGGTAAAGATCAAGATCCACTTCCACCTCGTGCTGAAGCTGCTGCCACTAGTCATGGCCGAGACGATGAAATTCCATCAACGTTGTCTGCCAAGGCCGTTGCCCAATGTCATAGTAGAGAGCATGTAAAATCCAAAAAACAAAAGTTCAGTAAAATGACCCAAAAATCAAAATTGAAAGCGTCTGATGAGAAGCGTAAACTTGCCAATATGCCATTTACGACACGGAGTGGCAAGGAACGGCTGAGGCCCTAGCCTATGTTCATGGCTAGTGGTTCAGATTCACATGAGGATGGAAGCACTCATCCTCTCGCTATAAAAATGAAAAGACTTAAGCTGGCAAAAGCACAGCAAAGAACTGTGCGTTCTTCGAAATCACAAATCCCCAAGGAGAGTCCAATTGTGTCGGTTGCGATGCCTGATCTTCCCAACACTGACGGGAAGAGCTTGCGCCTTCCACCATTTGCACGCCCCCTGCAAGTGCTGGAAGGAGTACCCACAGTCCAGTTCCTGATAGTCAAATTGAAGATGTCACTGTTGAAGTACACCAGGATGATTATATGGGTGTTGCTGGCGCTGGGGAGGAAATTGACAAGGAGGATTCTGATGGTGAGGTGGTTTGTTTAAGTCAGGCACCCGGGGAGACACCTGTTGTCCGTGGGACGAATATGGCCATTGACATGCCTGGTCAAAATACAAAAAAAATCACCTCTTCGGTGTGGAATTATTTCAACACAAATGCGGACAACAGGTGTCAAGCCGTGTGTTGCCTTTGTCAAGCTGTAATAAGTAGGGGTAAGGACGTTAACCACCTAGGAACATCCTCCCTTATACGTCACCTGGACCGCATTCATCAGAAGTCAGTGACAAGTTCAAAAACTTTGGATGACAGCGGAAGCAGTCCACTGACCACTAAATCCCTTCCTCTTGTAACCAAGCTCCTTCAAACCACACCACCAACTCCCTCAGTGTCAATTTCCACCTTACACAGGAAAGCCAATAGTCCTGCAGGCCATGTCACTGGCAAGTCTGACGAGTCCTCTCCTGCCTGGGATTCCTCCGATGCATCCTCCTTCACATTCTCCCGCAACTGGGGGTGCGAGGAAAAGGCTAAGAATTCCGAGCCCACCCGCTGGCGGTGATGCAGAGCAGTCTGGAGCGAGTGCTGACATCTGGTCCGGACTGAAGGACCTGCCAACGATTACTGACATGTCGTCTACTGTCACTGCATATGATTCTCTCACCATTGAA